>NW_011494756.1:2488598-2510867 GCF_000754665.1 Bison bison bison | reverse complement strand
ACCAAAGTATTGGAGTTTCAGCTTCAGCATCAGTCCTTCCAATGAATATTCAGGACTGATCTCCTTTAGGATGGACTGGTTGGATCTCTTTGCAGTCCAAGGGACTCTCAAGAGTCTTCTCCAACACCACAGTTCAAAAGCATCAATTCTTTGGCGCTCAGCTTTCTTTATAGTCCAACTCTCACATCCATACATGACTATCCTTCAATTTAAAATAATTTTTTTAAAAAGAGAGAGAGAAAAAAGAAACTTTTTGCAATGCAGAAGACACAGGAAATGTAGCTTTGATCCCTGGGTCGGGAAGTTCCCTTGGAGAGGGGCATGGCAACCCACTCCAGTATTCTTGCCTGGAGAATCCCATGGACAGAGGAGCCTGGAGGGCTACAGTCCATAGAGTCTCACAGAGTCGAACATGACTGAAACAAGTGAGCGCCGCATGGCACAGGCATCACCTTTAAAGTCCGTTGTGTAAATACAGTCAACCTTTTTCTTGTATAAGAGATTTTTCTTTAAAAAAATCTTGCTTTTTATAATTTACTCTAGCTAATGTTTTCTGACTATAGCCATTGTTATGAGGAAACTTATTTGAAAATTAAAACAATGATCAGCAATAATTGATCTATAAGGCTTAGATATCCAACTGAATCAATCACATTTTAGCCACTGTCTTCTCAAGAATTTTTGGAGGATAGCTGATAAATAACACTTCCTTTGTCTCCTGAGTATGGGGACAAACAATAACCAAACCCAAAAGTCAGGGACATGGAACTCAAAACACAATCTTCATTATCTATAAAGTAGCTTGGAATATTTAGCCATAGATCTGTAGCCAAATTGGCTTGCTAATACTTTGCCTCCAAACTAGGCAGTCTCAGGCATTAGCATTGTGGGTTGTGATTTATCTGTACAGCTGGATTAAAAGGGTTACTCCTTCACCAAGAATACCCTTCTTCAGGTTCCCTAAAGGAGTCTTCCACTCCGCGTGTGCACATACTCCAAGTTATCTCATCTTTCAAAAGAAAGGCTAATGTTGCACTTTTCCACTTGAGACAAGGTGATCATGATTTTTTTTTTTTCCAGTTAACTCAGGGATATTCCACTCTGCTTATATAAAGCTCCCTAAAGTTTGCATTTGGTTGTTAAGGAACTCATAATCCATTATGTCCATTTCAAAGTTTGATTCCCTAAAATTATAACTGTTCAGTTGAAATGCTTTGTGTAAAAGCAAAGGAGAGAAAATAAGTGGTACAAGGAACGGTATTCATAGAGTCCACAAATGTCTATTGAGTGGCTACTGTGTTCTGGGCATTGTTTAAGGCCTCGGGGTTACTACAGTGAACTAAAAACTTTTCCTTTCGGTTGGTCTGTGTTTTAATTGAGGAGACAGACAATGAACACAAGGTGAGTGAAGATGTGATCATTTAAGCCAGGGAGACAAACGGGACGTGGCGATAAATAGTGACTTTAAGGAATGGGCAGCGTTCTGTTTTAGGAAGGGCAGCCAGAGATGGCCCCTCTAAGGGAAGAGCTTTGAGCTAAGATGTGGACAGAGAGAGGAGACAGAAAAAGTTACAGATCATCATCTGCACACTCTTCCAAGGACTTTGGAGTCTTTTTCAACTGCAATAGGGAGTCACTGAATGGTTTAAAGCAGGGAAGAGGCAGGATTTGAGTTACATTTTCCTGGGTCGTCTGTAGAAAAGGGGACCCACATAAGAATAAAGAAAGAAAGCAGGCTGGCCGTTCAGAGGCTACTATGGAGATCTCAAGAAAAGATGGTGGTTTCGGCTAGGCAGTAGTGATAGAAATGTAGCAAAGATCATAGAACACTGTTCTAAGGATAAATGCCTCTTTTATAATAAGCTTCAAGGGGACAAGGATCAGGCCAGTGAAAGTTGCCTTTTCATGGCGACTTGAGTTCCTATACATTTCAGGAAATGTATTTTTTTTTTAAAGATGCTTGTTACATATTTAAATTTTCCAACCATACGTTCAACAACTGCAAGTCTTCTCTTCAAAAATGAAGAATTACAGCATTTCTCTGCCATCAACATTTCTTTTTTCATTTTAACTCTATATCTCCATACACGCTGTATATCTTCTAATACATTCATAAATATAGAAAACAGAGCTCCCCCCAAATAAAACCCCTTGTTTCCAAATGCTTATCCAGTTACAATTCTGTGTCCTTTCCTATCCAACTTGTTCAAAGAGTAGTTTGTACGTCCCGACGTCTCCATTTTCTTACAGTCACCCAGTGACCCACTGTGTTCTGATTTCCGTTTGCACCATGATGTCACCCTTACCAAGCTCGGTACTGCATACTGCTGGGTAGTTTGTGTATGCCCACCTTAGCCCTGGTTAAGGTGACCTTTGTATTGCAAAATCCAGTGAATTCTTTAATGTCTTCCATTAGACGGCTCAGATTCACCGGGCACTACAAGTCAGTCCTTCATTCTCAAAAACTTTGTAAAAGACTGGAAACAACCCAAATATCCACTCAATAGAGGACCAGTTGAATTAACATAATGGTGCTGTTTGTGCAAAGAGAGCGTACCTTTTAGAGACACGTACTGAAATATTTGCTAATGAACCAATATGATGTGTGTTTTTCGTTTAAAAAATACTACGATTTCGTTGGCAGGAGGAAGTGGGTAGAAATAAAAGTAAAATAAGATTGGTTGTGAGTTGACCATTGTTGAGGGCTCTATGGGAAATCATATTACTCTTTCCACTCTTTTTTATGTGTGGAATTTTATATAATAAAAAGTAAAGCAAGTAATTAAAACCCCTGACTCCCATGACTGCACTCCCCTAGCTCTCTCCTGCCTCTCTGACCACCTCCCTTGTCTTCCTTCTTCTGTACTTGTTCCGTAAATTGTGGGGCTTCACTCTTAACTCTTGGCTCTTCTCACTCCAACTGCTCCACTCGAGCAAGTTCATTGACCAATCTCCTGGCTCTAACTACCAGCTATCCTCTTGCCACTGGGGTCCAAACGGGTATCTCTGTCCCAGACCTCTCACGCTCTGGGCTTTAGATTCTCACACCCAACTGTCATATGATTATATTCCCCTGGAACTCTCACTCATTCTTCAGATGCAACATATCCAAAACATATCACCATCTTCATCCCAAAGCTGTCCTTCATCCTGTAGTATCTACCACTATTCATGGCATCACTCACAATCATCCAGCTTAGGAACCTGGAACTCTATCTTTTTTTCTGTGAACGCCTATTGAACACTTCCTATGTGCTAGACAGTAATCGAGGCTTCTGTGTTGGCTCAGGTGGTAAAGAATCTGCCTGCAATGTAGGAGCCCAGTTTTGATCCTTGGGTCGGGAAGATCCCTTAGGAAAGGCAATGGCAACCCCGTCCGGTATTCTTCCCTGGAGAATCCCATGAACAGAGGAGCCTGGTGGGCTACAGTACCTGGGATCACAAAGAGTCGAACACGCCTGAGCGACTAGCACTTCACTTTCAGACAGTAATCTAGATGGTGGAAATACAGAATTAAATAAGAGAGACAAAATTCCTGTTCTCATAGAGCTTATATTCTAGTTCTAGGTTTTAGATGTTCCTTTTCTCTTTCCTAAATTACTGATATTAGCCTCCTAAATGCTCTCCAGCCTCACCCCCTTCAAATACATCCTGCACAATAGTGGAGGTTCCAAGTGTGGCTCCTGCAGCCACAGCAGTATCGCTGGTTAGGAATGCAAGTTCTCAGGCCTCACACCAAGGTGACTGGATGAGAACTCAGGAAATGGGGCCCAGCCCTCTGTTTTAAAAGCCCTCTGTGAAAGTGAAAGTCGCTCAGTCATGTCTCTTTGGGACCCCCATGGACTATACAGTTCATGAAATTCTCCAGGCCAGAATACTGGAGTGGTTAGCCGTTTCCTTCTCCAGGGGACCTTCCCAACCCAGGGATTGAACCCAGGGATCGAACCCAGGTCTCTCGCATCGCAGGCAGATTCTTTACCAGCTGAGCCACCAGGGAAACCCAAAAGCCCTCAGGGAAATGCTTAGTTCTGAGATCCACTGCTCTGAAAAGCCATCAGAGAAATGGATCTAAAACATAAGTCTGGCCGTGTTGTTTCTCAGCTTAAAACCTTTTGGTAGACTCTCCCTGAATACAGGGAGAAGTCCAAGCTCCATGGGAAGGTTCACAGGGCTCTCCAGCATCTGTTCCTGCCCACCTCCCCTCAACCATCAGCTTAATGAGACAGGCTGGGCCCTGGGGCCCTGGGCTGCTGTGCTGCAATGCTTGCACCTGGACACACCACTCCTTGAGCAACAAAATACAAAGAAACTGTATGAGAAGAAAAACAATTGCATACATGCATAGTTGGAGCAAATTCTTGACCTAAAAGATACAAAGAGACCAAAAACCCCAACTGCACCTTTGAGGAGCCAGGAGTAAAGGCGGGGTACTGCACATTGTCGTCTGCTCTCGACAGCACCAGAGGGGTGGGCAAGACACCTTAAGCTCGCCTGCAGCCCAATGCCCGGCACACGCTCACCCTCACCCCATATAAGGAACAAGCTCAGGCCCCTCAGGGAGCAAGCAAGCAAGGGACCCTGCTGTCTGAGTTCACACTTGCTGCAGCAGGGGCCCCAGTAAAGCCTTGCCTGAATTTCTTGTCTGGCCTCTAGTCAATTTCTATCGATTGGGGAAGGCCGAGGACCCTGGCTGGTGACATTAATACTCATACATCTTTTAAGATTTCCTTCTGGCCTGGCTTCCTCTAGGAAGCTTTCCCTCATTATTCCCACCAACCCAGTCAAAAGTACTACTTCTGTGCTTTTATAATACTGTGTGTGTGTCCATCACTTACAGGCCCATCATTGTATATATTACACATAAGCAGAGGAAAGCTTCAAGAGCTCTGGAGCCAGGTTAGCCCTGTGAGATTGGGCAAGGAGCTGACACTGTGTCATTTAGGAAATGGATTAATAGGCCTTCTATGGTAAGATTGTGGGAATTACATATAGTGTTGGCTGGCACTCGGCACAAGCTCAGTGTCCCCTATTTTGTGAATTGCCTTTGTGTGAGCATCTCCTGCCTGGATTATGCGAGCTGCTCATGAGGCAAGTGCCTGGGTGTTGCTCAGCCACGTGTTCAAGAGACCCACTACAGGGTCGGCCCCGTCACAGACGCTCAGCACACGTTTGCAAAGGAAGCAACTCCCCAAGCGTTATTTTAAACTCAGATGTTTGGGCTCTGGGTTTCCTTTCTTAAGTGAGCAATATACTATTTATGCTGAAATATTTATTTAATAAAGGAATACATTGAATCAAAACTGAAGAACATGATGAATACCTGTTATAATTTTATTGACTTTATTCTACTTAAGTTTCCTAAACGTCAATAATGCTAATTGTGTAAAACAGCCTCACTACGAAGTTTATTCTTTTGCCAAAATTGCTTTTCTTAAATGGTCCTTTCACTAATAAGGAAAAGCAGGTAAACTGTAAAAATATTGTGGCCTGCTAAGTCTTACTTCTACTTTTACAGTAGTGAGAACCCAGCCTGCATGAGTAAATTTTCTGCTGTTGAGTCACTTCAGTCGTGTCCGACTCTGTGGGACCCCATGGATGGCAACCTACCAGGCTCCTCCATCCATGGGATTCTCCAGGCAAGAACACTGGAGTGGGTTGCCATTTCCTCTCCAGTGCACGAAAGTGAAAAGTGAAAGTGAAGTCGCTCAGTCGTGTCTGACTCTTAGCGACCCCATGGACTGCAGCCCACCAGGCTCCTCTGTCCATGGGATTTTCCAGGCAAGACTACTGGAGTGGGGTGCCATTGCCTTCTCTGGAATAAAATTTCTAAATGTGTTAGAGCCCATAGCTCTTTCAGTCTTTCAGACTCCCATGCTTTGCAATTCTCATCTTTGCAGAAAGCCTCCCCACTTTGCCTGAATTAGGTATAAACCTTTCAGATCAGATAAACCCTGTGCCTTTTCAAAATTCTACGTTTTCCAAAACTCTTCCCCTGCTACAAGTAGCAAGAGTTAGTATTAATCACTCAGTCATGTCTGACTCTGAGCCACCAGGGAAACCTGAACAAGTAGCAAGATACAGGTGATTTACTAGATCATTCTCTATATTAGCCTAAGGAGAAAAACATGGTACAAAGTCCCAGAAAACCTGCAACAATAGAGTTTCCTAACCTGGCAACAATTAAAAAACAAAAAAGATAAAATATTCTTCTTTCCCAGTAAGTAGAGGCTACCTTGGGGCTTCCCTGGTAGCTCAGACAGTAAAGAATCCACCAGCAATGTGGGAGACCTGGGTTCCAATCCCTGGGTTGGGGAGATTCTCTGGAGGAGGGCATGGCAACCCACTCCAGTATTCCTGCCTTGCAAATCCCATGGACAGAGGGGCCGGGCGGGCTACAGTCCATGGGGTTGCAAAGAGTCGTACATGACTGAGCAACTGAGCGCAGCACAGCACAGAGGCTGCCTTGATCTTTCCAGTCACTCTAGGGGGAGGGGGATCAAACTATTAATACACGTTCAGCCACAAGCATCCTTGGATAAGCTACATCTTACCATCATCCTGTTTCTTCTCACACAGTCTAGACATCACAACATGACTTAGACCTCAAGCCTTCCTGACAGTGTGGCTCCTAGAATTACAGACAGCGCAGCAGAAAACATCTTTCCTCACATTCTCTATTACTTCCTGGACACACATTACTCAACAGCGGCTGACCCACAAAGGGAGGAAAATATACAGTCTGGAATAGGTCTCGAGGTGTTGTCTCCTTTGTCTGTCATCTTTCATGCGCTAGAATATCTGGCATCAGGCCCAGAATATTGAGGTTTACTTCCCTTTCTTTGAAGCTCTCTATTTCCTCTTGGTATGGATACTTGTCAGTAAGCAAATGTTCTTTGGCTCATTTTAACTCCGAGAGACCTAGACTGAAGCCCTCCATCACACAGGCTTTCTCCCCAGGGTGTCTATATTAATGTGTTCCTTCCTTGCACCAAATCTTCTCCGAGGAAACTGGTCCCTCCCTATAGGGTTTTCAATGGGCAGAAATGAACCGTCATTCATCTTCAATCCTGCATGGTAGTGTTTAGATACTCTCATGTCCCTTAGCTCTCTAGATTCGTCTTTTTTAATAAATATTTACTGAGCTTCTAACTGGCCCTCCTGTAGGTCAGTAAGGAACACAGAACTCCCGCTTTCATGGAATGGCTAACCTAGAGGATCCTGCAAGTGTCCTTACAGATGGCTTCAGACAGGCAGCCTGCTGGGAGGTGAGCAAGAAGAAACATAAAGAACCAGACCAGCACATGCAGATTTCCTGTTCTCAAAGCCCTCATTATTACCCTGTGGGTCCATTTTTCTCAGAGATGTGTTTTGCTTCTTACATTCCCAGAAACACTGAGCTTAACTGCAGGTGTTGTGGGAATACATTTAAGAAACTTAGAGAAAGACCGTAAGGGAAATGACTCACTGGGTAGAAATCCGTGTCAGTAGTGTATCTGGAATGACCCACATACTAGCTTGAAGTATAAACGCCTCACCTTTTATTTATTCAGTGTATTGCTCGAGCACCCTCCTGCCCTCAGTGACAGGAAGTCTCCTTATTTCCCAAAGCCTCCCCCAACCACCCTACTTGGGTTGGGACACTAGAACTTAGTTCAAAGCAGATCGGTTCTGCAGCAAGAAGCCAGGAAGAGAGAGAAAACCAGGAAGCGTGACCAGTCCGCAAACGCCTAGGCCTTGGGTCTCTGCCATGTGAGGTTACAGGTGGTCCTGCACACTCTGATGGCAGGAAACCAGTTCAGGCTTGCTAAGAGACTCCTATTGATTCAGCTCTGTTCTTTCCATCACCCCAGTAGCGTCCCCCTGAACCCTGAGGACACTTCTCTTTAAGATCACAGTCACACGCCCAGCCATTTCCCCTTAAAGCTTAGCACAGTGCCAGGCGGGCCATGTTGGAAAAAACCCAGCCCCAGCCTCCTGAGGTGTTGAAATAAATCTTCCCCATACAGCCGGCTTCACTCCTTCTGGATGGGACCACCTCGACTCCTCCCAACAAGGGATCTTCTCCTTGCACCTAAAGGAGAAAGTCAAATGTTGGTAAGCAGCAAGCACAGTCATTTTACACACCTACACCTACGCATAAACTTTCACTGGCAGGACTGCCTGTTTGCTTCACATTTTCATAACTTAGGGCTTTGTTGATTTTTAATCCTTCTCTACAAGGAAGCAGTATCCTCCAAGGGGTTGTTCTTGGCTATACAGCAGAAGTGGCACCTCATTCCAATGCTAATTTTTCATAAAGAAAAAGTCCGCTCCAAGACTATGGCTATTGAGTGAGGCCAAGTCATGAAGGCTTGAATGATCAGGGTTGGGAGGTAGGGATGGGGAGGAGTCAGTCAGTTATCTGCATCTCCTCAGCGTCTTGTAGTTTACCCCAGGATCAGAATTGTTATTTGTTTGTAACACATGTAACTGTTAAAGATTAATATCCAAAAATATATAAAAGATGTCAATGGTCAAGAAAGAAACCCTGTAGTAGAAAAATGGGCATTTCACACAAAGGCTAGTAAGCCTTTGTAACTAATCTTGGGAATTCACATGATAACTATGAGATCCATTTCACACCCACCAAAGCGGTAAACATAGAAATTGTGTTGATGGGAGGCAGAGGGATGGAGATGCCAGTGGGAGAGCCAGTCACCTAGGCTCCTTGGGAAGACAGTGGTGCTCACAAGCCACCATGGTGTTCAATTAGCAGGTCAGTGAGTCTCGATGCATTCATCCTTCTCGCATCTGCAACAAGGGCCGGGTGAGGCTTTTCCAGACTGGACAGCATGAGCAGCCCATTGCCCTGAAGGAGGCCCCGCATCCTGCCAACGCCAAGGAATCTCAAAACCCTTCCCAGCCCCCACGCATCAGGGCTCTGAGCTCTGGGTGAAGCTGGTGCTTCCCCGACTATACTGGGCAGGGTCGGTAGCCTCAGGTTGGCCCCATTGAGCCTGCTGGTCGGCAGTCACGGTCCCGGAGTCCCTCCCAGGCTGAGTGAGGCAGCTCATGTCATTACACATGACCTATGTAACGACGCAGGCAACCTCGGAGGCACTGGGATGTCCTCCTGGCTCCCTCTTGGACCATTGCCGTGGGACCCCAGCTACCATGCTGTCAGGACACTCAAGTTGTACTGTGGGGTGGAGAGGCCCCATGATGAAGAGCTGTCATCCCTGGTCACACTAGTATTAACTGGCCAGGCAGTGAGTGGACTTTCCCCCGCCACCAAGGAAAACCTTGGCCACGTCCTACTGTAGGGGCTCCCCTCCTAGTTCAGTTGGTAAAGAATCCGCCTGCAGTGCAGGAGACCCAGGTTGGATTCCTGTGTCTGATTCCTGAGAAGAAAATGGCAACCCACGCCAGTATTCTTGCCTGGAAAATTCCAGGGACCCAGTAGCCTGGCGGGCTACCGTCCACAGGGTCGCCAGAGGCAGGCACGACTGAGCAGCTACACCACCACCACTGCAGCCTTAGGAAGCACTCAGCAGGAGCCCTCCAGTGAAGGTGATCCCTGACCCTCTGCAAAGGTGTGAGGTCATAAATGTTTA
Organism: Bison bison bison; assembly: GCF_000754665.1. NCBI lineage: Eukaryota > Metazoa > Chordata > Mammalia > Artiodactyla > Bovidae > Bison > Bison bison. The sequence goes on along the minus strand of NW_011494756.1, from coordinate 2,501,274 downwards.
CTGGTTTAGCATCTCCATTTTGGAGTGGTTTGTTATGTAGCTGCAGATAATTGAGAAACCTTGTCAAATGCAGATCCTTTAACCATCTGCTGAAGAAGGCCTAGGATGCAGGACTTTTACAAGATCCAGGTGGTGCCAATGGGTGGGCTCGTGGTCCACAAGGAGGAGGAGCATTCAGCCCCAACCCCGCTTCAGTGACAGGCAGCAACGCAAAGCAGTGCGGTGTCTGCTGTCTCTGGGGGCCGGAGGAGTCAAAGCAGCCGGGCTGCCGGGACTGGTGAGCACAGCGCAGTGCACGGCGGGTGCGGAGGGATGCCTGGCCGACTGCCGAAGGTTCTGCGAGCCCAGAGCTTCCAGGTGAGTTCTGCTTGTTTAAAGTTTGCTTGGTGGATTCTGGGCGGTTCTGTGTGTTCTGGTGAGGTTGAATTCTGAGCTTGCTCAGTGGGCTTCCGAAGGTTGTGTGAGCTCTGGTTCCATTTAATTCTGAGTTGGCTCAGTGGATTCTGGAAGATTCTGTGAGTTGTGATTGAATTGAGTTTGCTCAGTGGACCCTGGAAAGTTCTGTGAGTTCCGGTTCCATTTAATTAGAGTTTGTTCAGTTGATTGCCAGAAGGATCTGTACACCTTGGTGCCATTTTTTTCAAAGTTTGTTCCATGGACTCCAGAAGGATCTGTATGTCCTGGTTCCATTTTGATTCAGAGTTTCTTCTATGAACTCTGAAAGGTTCTGTGAGTTCTGGTTCCATTTAACCCAGCATTAGGATTTTAATAACCGGGTTAAATATGAAAGCGAAAATGTGTGTTATTTGTTTTTCAGGGAGTGTGGGATTGAACAAGTACAAACTAATAACGATGACATTCAAGCCTCTGTGGGGACAGAGCACCCATTTCAAGGCTGGCTCTGCTCCTTTCTCCTTCAAACACGTGACCATCCTTCTACATTCAGTGACGTTACAAGGACTGCAGAAGTCCAAAATCTCTAGCCAGACTTGCATAGTCGTCTACTATTTGGTCCCTTATTCCATCCATTCATTTTAATTCACCAGTATTTTCCTAACCAAATTCTAAGCTTTGGTTATATTTGTTTACTTTTCCACAAACTCATTTTTAAAGATAAGCTTTAATTTGGAGTAATTTTAGATTTATAGAGAAGCGGCAGAGATGGTAGAGAGAGTTTCTACATATGGTTCACCCATTGAATCTGGGTGTTTTACAACTGTAGAGTCAACCACTATGAATGGAAATACTTTTTTAAACAATTCCAAAAAATTCCCCAAAGCAAAACTTGAACTTCTCACAAGCCATCAGTTGTAATTACATAGTACTTCCATTGGATTAGGTATTACAAATAACCTAGAGGTGATTTAAAGTGTACAGGAGGCTGTACCTATGTTCTAGGCAAATATTGCATTATTTTATATAGGGGACTTGAGCATCCCCAGATTTTGGTATCCCCAGGAATACTGTTCTGGAACCAGTCTCCTGGGATACTGATGAATAGACTGTACTCCCCACCTCATTTCTCTAAATGTTGACATCTTACATTATACTGTGCCATTTCCCAAATTAACAAAACAACATCAATATATTACTCTTAACTAAACACCCATTTTCCTGCTGATGTCCTTTGGCTCTCCTAGGATACAGTCCAGGACACCATGTTCATTTAGATGAGGTGCGTTTTTTTTGTTTCTAGCTCTGTTTATCACATTTTCCCTCCCCAGGATGCCCTTTTCCTTTCTTGACTTTCATAAGTCCTACCTAGTCTTCAGATCAATTCAAATCTTATCCCTGAAACATCTTTCCTAATTCTTTCTGTGCTCAGTGATTTCTTTAACCCTCAAACTCCAGAACCACTTTGATCCAAGTCACGCATTTGAAACACGGCATAAGCTGACCTGTATCATTACATATCTTTTAAAATCTTGTTTGCAAATTAGTGTTTAAGGCAGGGATAATATCTCATACATTTTGTGGTGTATCTGCAGGCATGGTGTTCTCAAGCATTTATTGTAATGAATTTTTATTTTCATGCTATGTTATTTTATATTAGCATAAACAACTAGGAGTAGACTGTAAATATTAATTGAATTTATGGAGGCCCATGTTTGCTACATTTGTATTTTATAGCAGACATAAATGCAACTTGACAAGTAAAAATAACAAGTATTTATTGAACACTGACAATAGGCCAGGTACCCAACTAAATGTTTTACATGTAGCTTCACAGTTAATTCTCGTGAAACTTTTATGTAGCAAATATTACAGTTATCCCCTTTTAAGATTAAGTGATTTGCCCAAGACTACACAATGTGAAGAGAGAGCCAGGATTCATACCCACGTGTTAATGACTTTAGAGCATGGACTCCTAAGCACTTTACTATAAAGTGCTTTTTGTCCCAGCCATGATTTCAGGTGAGTGGTTTACACTTGATGCCTTCTTTTTACCATCATTCAGTCTTTCCTTAATTTCTAAAACCTGGTGTCCCCAGAAGCCCACTGACACTGCTCTAGAAAGTATCGAATTACTTTGTTTCTTATCAGTCCCAATGGCCTTATAACTTGTGCCATGACATTTTTACTTTGTACACTGGGTTAGCACTTAGAAGCTATTTTGCATTATGTCCCATCTCTTTACACTCCAAGGGCAAGGACTTTATATCCTTGTGCCTGGCACTGAATGGTGAACATCAGAGAATGCAACATCAACTATTTGTTTCTCCTCTTTGTGACAGTATTTTGAAAGTCTTAAAATGTTTTAATTTCATGCACATTTGAAATTCTAAAGTATAAATATATACAGTAATAAGTAAGAATATATAGAGAGAGCAATAAGTAATATATAGAGTAGTAAGTAATAATATTTCCTTCCTATTCCTGAGGAATAGATTGTTTAAAACTGTGGCCCTGGTGCTTCCCTGGCAATCCAGTGGCTAAGACTTCATGCTCCTAATGTGGGGGGCATGGGTTTGATTCTTGATTCACAACTAAGATTGTGAATGATCGTGAAGTCACTCAGTTGTGTCCGACTCTTTGTGACCCCATGGACTGTAGCCTACCATGTTCCTCCATCCATGGGATTTTTCAGGCAAGAGTACTGGAGTGGGTTGCCATTTCCTTCTCCAGAGGATCTTCCCAACCCAGGAACTGAACCCAGGTCTCCCGCATGGTAGGCAGATGCTTTACCATCTGAGCCACCAGGGAAGTTGAATGCTGAGCAGTGCAGCCTTAAAAAAAATTAAAAATAAAACTGTGGCCTTGACACAGTGTTAAAAACTATGAATGTTTTTAATTATAAAAGAAATACAAACTTCTGATCAAAAAATTGATGACTTTCCAGTTATAAAGAAGAATATGCAAAAATAAGATCTCCCCAAGTTCTACTTTTCAGAGGAAACTGAGTTGAATGTTCACTGTTGCCAAAGCTCCGGGAGTTTGCTGAAAGTAGAACCTTTTTGTGTGTTGTTTTGTTGGCAGGCATAGAATCCTGGCATGCACTCATCTCTCCCAGTTCAGGTGGCCCTACATTTCTGCTACCTTTAACACTGTCATACATTCTTTTTTTTTCTTTCACATTCTGTCCACTCATTTTCTACCATACTAATCAGTCTTTTCCCTTTTTTTCAGACATCCTCTTACTGAATCCAAAGAGAGAATTTATTTGGTACCTCTGCTCTTTTCTCTGAATATCTTCATCCTCAGAGAGCTTTTCCATTCTCTGAGCAGGCTACCACCTTCTCTCTTTTCTCTTGCTGGCATACTTCTTAGGCTTTCTCGACCTATACTCATTCCTCTGTCCCTTGTGGTCTGACTCACAGCCACCTCTCCAATAAAATTACATGTCAAATTTCCTGTGCGTGTATGCTAAGTCACTTCAGTCGTGCTCAACTCTCTACGACCCCAAAGACTACAGATCGCTGGGCTCCTCTGTCCTTGGGGATTCTCCAGGCAAGAATACTGGAGTGGGTTGCCATGCCCTCCTCCTGGGGGTCTTCTAGTTCTCTTAGCCCCTCAACCCTATGGACTTCTGGGTGCCATTTACTCTCTTTTAGAAGTGTTCCTTCCTGTCTTCTGAGACATTGCAAAGTCCAACTTCTTCTCTGCCTTTAGGATCCAAGCTTCCCTCACCACTCTACTGCTGCCCCTCTGGGTTTTTTTGCTCCCCATCTTTATCTCCCCCCATATCTCGCTGGGGAATGTCTTCGTCATTTCAAACCCACTCAACTCCACATGTCCAATGTGAATGAACCTCTCTCAAATTTCTTTTCCATGTTTCCAGCTATCTGCTCATCAGAGTTACAGTTTTGCCTCGAGGTGAACATGTCAGAGCATAAACGCAACACCGAGAAACACATCTACTTCCCTGTTTCCCTGCTTCCGTTAAGGATGCCACCACAATCTTGGTCAACTCGGGAACACATCCATCAGTTTCCCTGCAGTACCCCTTGAGTCCCATCGGTTGCCTCACTCATGAATCCTACTACTGTATCCTTCTGCCTACTTCTGTCTAGTCCCACCGTGTCACTGATTTTCAACTGCATTTTTATGGCCTCTTAATAGTTGTATCTTCAACCCCCCTTCGTTGTCCATCTACCCACAAGTAAGTCAGATAAGTCTTCCCAAAAGCCTGCCTCTGACCTTGCGCTTCCCTGATCAAAACCCTCCAGTGACAAGCCACTCCCTGTGAGTGAGAGAGAAATTCTTCAGCATAGTTTTAGAAGTCTAGAACAGTGATTTCAAACATTTTTGTTTCAGGATCCCTTTTCCCTCTTAAAAGTTCCTGAGAACCTCAAAGAGCCTTCATTTAGACAGGTAACATCTGTCACCATTTACTGTATTGAAAGTTAAGACTGAAGAAATTTCCAAGATATTTTTACTTATATATTTAAAAATAACAATAACAAATGTATGTTGATATAATCTTAACACATTTTATGAAAAGATAACTATTTTTCAAAAAAATTAGTGAGGAGACGGGCATCATTTCACATTTTTGTAAATCTCTCCAGTGTCTGATTTAGTAGAAAACAGCTATATTCTCCTATCTGCTTCTGCACTGAGTCTGTTGTGATATCACAGGTCATGTAGCCCCTGGAAAATTCCATTGTATGCTTAGAGAGAAGGAGAGTGAACAGGGAAACCACATCTCAGTATAAATGGGAAATGGCTTTGACCTCACAGACTCTATGAAAAGTGTTCCAGGTCCCCAGACCATGAATTGAGAACCATGCTATGCCTTCTCCCTCATGTCTCTTCAATGAATCCTCTCATTCCAGTTAAACTCTTCTTTAACCCCAAATCGTATTCACATTTTCTTGGCTCTTCTCTGAAAGAAGTTTTTGGGTCAATTCTGTTTGTTTGTTGGGAGTACCCTATGATTTACCAGGGTACAGGGGATTAGTGAAAACAAAAAAGTTTTTCCTCTGACTTACTGGAAAGTCCTCAAGACTGGGCATTAAGAAATTGCCAGTGGCAATTCTGTAACACTTTACATCACGTTGGACAAGTCATTTTACTTGGCTAACAGCTTGGTTCTCAGTTCTTATATGTATATGTGTAACCAGAGGAAATAGGTAAGACAATGTCTGGAAGTTGTTCCCAGGCTAAAATCATCAGTGATTTCGAACCAAATCACCTGCAGTCTGTTTTGAAGAAGGAGGAAACACCTGCCATTTTTGTGTATCCCCACCGTCGGTTAACTATAAACTGCCGTCTTCTTACGAATGCGTAAAAGTCAGGTTCTCTGTGTTGGAAGTTTCTAGTGATTGTCTTCAAAAAAGGCAATGGCACCCCACTCCAGTACTCTTGCCTGGAAAATCCCATGGACGGAAGAGCCTGGAAGGCTGCAGTCCATGGGGTCGCTGAGGGTCCGACACGACTGAGGGACTTCACTTTCACTTTTCACTTTCATGCACTGGAGAAGGAAATGGCAACCCACTCCAGTGTTCTTGCCTGGAGAATCCCAGGGATGGGGGAGCCTGGTGGGCTGCCATCTATGGGGTCACACAGAGTCAGACACGACTGAAGCGACTTAGCAGCAGCAGCAGCAGTGATTGTCTTGAAGGGCTTCAAGAAAGAACCCACTGGAACTTCTGTTGAATTTCTTTCTTTATATTGAGATATAATTGACGGATAAAATTACACTAGTTTGATGTGTACAACATGCTTCAATATTTGCATGTATTGCAAAATGACCATCACAGTTCACATGATTACAATTTTTTTCTTATGATGAGCACTTTTAAGATTTACTCTCAGCAACTTTCAGATACACAATACACTATTAACTATAGTCACTGTACTGTACATTATATTCCCAGGACCTCAATTTTGAAAGATAGCCTATTTTTGTCCTTTAAAAGCAAGTGAGGCTGTGTGCCTTTTGACCACCGTCACCCATTTTGCCCACTCCCCACCTCCACCAGTATCTTCTCTGTATTTGTGAGTTCGTTTTTTAGTTTCTTTCAGATTCCACATACAAGTGATTCCGTGCGGTACTTGTCTTCGTCTTATTTCGCCTAGCATACTATCCTAAAGGTTTGTCCATGTTGTCATAAATGGCAAGACTTCCTTTTTCTTCAAGGCTGAATAAGATTCCATTGTATAAATACACCACATTTTCTTTATCCATTCATTCATTCATTCCTGGACACTAAGTGCGTGTCTTAAATTGCAGGTATTTTGATTAAATTTGGAATAATCTTTGGATACATTTCATGAAATCTGGGCCACATAAAACCAGCCATTGTTGGTGCCATTTTCAATGGGTATTTGGAGTCCATTTACTCTTTGTGGACTGGCATATATAAATGCAGTTGATTTTTGTGTATTGATCTTTGGCCAGCTACCTCATCAAACTCATAGTTCCAATAAGTTATCTATAGGTTTTTTGGGGTTTTCTATGTCTATATATACAGCATTTGTGAAAAATGACTGTTTTTCTTCCTTTCCATTCCTTGTATCTCATTTCTTTATTTCACTGGCTTGGATATCTATCGCAGTGTTTACTATCAGTGGAACTTTTTGTGTTGTTCCCACTTTTAAAGGGAATATTTTCAATGTTCCACACTTAAAATGATAGTTTATATAAGTTTTTGGTAGCTGTCCTTTATTAGGTTGAGAAAATTCTCTTCTGTTTCTAATTTGTTAGGGATTTTTATCAAAAATAAGTTACGCAATTTTTATTCTACATCTGTTGAGATGATCACACTGTTTTTCTCCTTTATTTTATGTGGTAACTGACATATATAGATTTTCTAATATTAAAGCAGTCTTTCAATCTTGGGATAAACATGCAACTTGGTCATGGTATATTTTGTTTTTCTGTACATGTGAGATTCATTTTGCTAATGTTTTATTTAAAATTTTTGCATCATGTTCCCCAAATAGATTGACCTATAATTTTCTTGTACCAATCTTTTTGAGTTTTAGTATCAAAGTTAAAAATGCCCCAGAGAATATATTCCTGAGTTTTCCCCCTTTTTACATTTCTAAGCTTGTATGAGATTAGAATTACTCATTTCATAAAATCTGGTAGCATTTGCCTATTGCATATATAGTAGATACTTATTTTGAGTTACATTTGGGATATATTTTCTAAGGATTTCTGCATTTTGTATTTATTTTCAATTTATATTAATATGTTTGTTCATGGTTCTGTTAATATTATAACCATGGATACAACAGAGATAAATGATGCATCCCTTTTCAGTGCTAGCACTGATCATGCTGTCTCTCGCCTTCTCTTCCTTGATCACTTTTATGAGAGATTGACCTTTTTAGTAAATATTTTTAAAGAACCAACTTTGGTTCTATTGATTTTTCTCTTTCGTAATTTTTTTCTGTTTTGTTCATTTCTGCTCTTGTCGTTGTTATCTCCTTCCTGCAGACTTATCCTGTTTTCTCTAACTTGTTAGATGGACATTTAACACATTCATTTTCAATCTCTGTTCGTTTCTACCACACTCCCTCATTGGAAGTGCCAATTGCACCTCACTCTGCAAGTTATATGTTCAAGCTTTATTCATTTCTAAGTGTTTTAAATTTAAATTTTTATTTTTGAACTATGATTTAATAGTCTGTTAATTTCTAAGGGTATGTGGATTTTATGTTTCTTTTCATTTATCAATATGGTCGCATCTCTTTTTTGATGACTTTATTGATTATTTTCATGATTATTGAGGGAAAACCTCAATCTGGTTTCTTTCATGTATGGGCTATAAGATAGCAGAGTAGTTCAAGATTTCTAGTGCAGGTCAACTTTTAAATAATCTTTGAATTGACAGCACTCAGTAGGTAGTTTGTCACTGAAAAGTGATTACTTGTTTAGGCAGAGCAATACAAATTTTCTAGTAGTGTCTTGGATGGAATCAGAATTTTGTTAAATCAGCAGCAGTTTATATTTTTCCCATGTATTTGTATATATCATTAATTGTGTTACCAAATAATCAAAGAACTTATTCATTATTTCTGTTTGAGATGGATCTATTTTTCTTTCTTTAAATTTTTTTTAAATTTATTTTTTATTGAGGTAACATTTCATGTGCATAACATTATGTTTCTACTGCTGTATACCCTATGGTGTACTCACCACCAAAAATTTAGTTTCCACTTGTCACCATACAGTTGATTCCCATTATCCATTTTGGTCTCCTGCCAACACTTACCCTCTGGTAACTACTACTCTGTTCTCTGTATCTATGTGTCTAGTTTTTGTTTGGTTGTTCATTTAGTTTGTTTGTTTTTATACTCTATATATGAGTGAAATAATATGGTATTTGTCTCCCTCTATCTGACTTATTTCACTTTAGCCTAATAGACTGAAGCTCTATCCGTATTGTTACAAATGGCAAGATTTCATTCTTTTTTAAAGGCTGAGTAATATTCCACTGTGTGTGCATATATAATATGCTTAGTTGCTTATTTGTATTCAACTCTTCGCAGCTTCACAGACTGTAGCCCCCAGGCTCCTCTGTCCATGGAATTTTCCAGGCAAGAATCCTGGAATGAGTTGCCATATCTTACTTCAGGGGATCTTCCCAACCCAGGGATTGAATCTGCAACTCTTGTGTCTCTGCATTGGCAGACAGATTCTTTACCGCTAGTACCACTTGGGAAGCCCATATATAATGTATCTTTTATAATATACATATTAAATATGAATATCTTATCTTCTTTATCCACTTATTAATGGGCACTTTGGTTGTTTCCATGTCTTGGCTGCATTTTGTAAATAATGCTGCAATGAACACAGAGGTACATATCTTTTTTTGAATTAGTGTTTTTGTATTCTTTGGAACAAATACCTGTAAATGGGATAGCCAGATCATATAGTCATTCTCTTCTTAATTTTTAGAGAAATCTTCATACTGTTTTTCATGGCAGCTGTACCAAGTTACATTCCCACCAACAGTGTAGGAAGATTCTCTGTTCTCCATATCCTTGCCATCACTTAGTATTTCTTGCTTTTTTGATAATATCCATTCTAATAGGCATGAGGTGACATCTCATTGTGGTTTCAATTTGCATTTCCCTAATAATTAGTGATGTTGAACGTCTTTTCATGTGCCTGTTGGCTATCTGTATGTCTTTGGCAAAATATCTGATAAAGGGTGAATATCCAAAATATATAAAGAACTCATCCAACTCAACAACAACCTCCACCCCAACAACCATATTTAAAAATGGGCAGAGAAGCTGAATAGACAGTTTCCCAAAGGAGACATACAAATGGATCTGTAATTCTCAATGCATTATGGTTTTTGGCGTGATCTGAAAAGTTTTTGGTTATAATTTGCTTTATGTCAAAATAATTCCTATTGATTTAATCAATTATCTTTATCACTTTCACATTCTAGTAAGTTTGAGTTTTACTTCTATTGTTGAATGTATAAAGTTATAGATGACAAAAGAAAATACCCTTCATATATGTCCAGATCAGGCATTTGTAGTGTTCAAATATCTGTGCAAATTGCAATTAAAATGACATAATTTACTATATCAATATATTGTGTAAATATTTTTCAAAAAGGAAAATGGATTTGGGTTTCTTGTCCAAATCTTTGAAAATATAGGTTTTCCTTAAAATGCAAGTCTTGGAACTTTCCTGGAAGTCTAGTGGTTAAGACTCTATGCTTCCATTGCAGAGGGCCCAGGATTGATCCTTGGTTGGAAAACTAAAATTCCATATGCCATGCAGTGCGGCCAAAAAAAGAGTAAGCCTTGAACAACCTTATAGGAGGTAGACCTTGTGATTACATTTAGTTTCTTTACAGAAAAATCTAGGTAAGCACATACATTAATGTGCTCGAGGTGCCATAACAAAGTCCCACAGACTAGGTAGCTTAAAGAACAGAAATTAAGTTTCTCTCAGTGTTGGAGTCTAAGATCAAGGTGTTGGCAAGGTTTGTTTCTGATGAGACCTCTCCTCTTGCCTTGTAGATGGTGTCTTCTCCTGTGTCCTCACCCAATCCCCCCTCTGTGTGTCGGTATTCTAATTGCCGCTTCTTATAAAGTCAGTGGGGTTAGGACCCACTCTAACAGCCTCATTTTAACTTACCCACCTTTTTAAAGGTCCTGTTTCCAAATGCAGCCCCATTTGGAGGTACTGAGGGTTTGGGACTTCAACGTGTGAATTTTGGAGGGGCGGCAGTTCAGCCCATGACAGCTTCTGTGTCTAGAATAGTCCATCTTTGGGGCAAGCTGGAAAGATATCGCTGTGCAAAACATGACTCCTATGAAAGGAATGAGCCTTACGTGACATACACGCAGGTATATTAACATAAGGGACATAAGTCACACTCACATCCCTCGGTCCTCACCTCCACAACAGGAGTGTCGTCCTAAGCCTGACAGTGGCTGTTGTTCAACAGCAGGTTGCAATCGTCCAGAGCTTCCTTTTGTCGAATAAAATACCAGATGATTTTCAGTTGGGTCATGGGAAGCATGGTAGGTGGGGTCATTATGCTTCCACCCCTTGGTTTCTAGGATCACGTCGTCTTCCTCATGGGGACATAGCAGGCTCTTTGATTAAGTACATATGATATCTCCTGGAGAGCAGTACCTAACCCTTCCAGAGGAAAGTCTTAGAGCTGGCATTGAATAACCTGGAAAGGTTATTCCACTGTTCCATGAGGCAGGCTCCGTCTGGATGATGGCACCTTACAGACCGCTGAACCCCGTGGCTGTGGGCCCACTCTCATCCTGCCCCGTGAACAGCGCCTCTGGCATCTATGTTGTGCTCTGTCAGATTCCATGTCTGGCTGATTCACTGCCCTGCACGTTTGTTTTCCTCCTTCAGAGGAAAACATTTCCCCAGGTCGTCATCACTAAAATCTTTAACAACTGAGCTGCCACCTTGGGCCAGGGTGCCTCACTTTATCATTTGGGATGTTACACTCATTGCCTGCTGTGCGTGCAATGCTAAGTCGTTTCAGTTGTGTCTGACTCTGTGTGACCCCATGCTCTGTAGCCTGTCAGACTCCTCTATCCATGGGGATTCTCTAGGCAAGAATACTGGAGTGGATGCTGTGCTGGGTGGTAGGTAAATCAGCTCCCCAAATCTTCTCCTTCCTGCCTGTTTTTTGGACCATTCTCATGACACTTGCCTTAGTTCAGGTCCACCAGGAAGCAGATGCTAAGATGAAATTTACATGAGATTTATGGGGGAGGGAGAAGGCAGGGAGAGCCTTCAGACCATGCTGTGGGTTTGGCATCTGTGGAAGGAGAGAGGATAGGAAGGAAATGGAGGGGAAGGACAAGAAGAAGGGCCTTGGACTATAGTGCAGTTTGTCCTGGCTAATGGGGCATCGTCAGGCCACAGTCAGCAACTGGAGGAGTCCTGCCTTTCCCAGGATAGGGAGCCCTGGTACCCTGAGCACCCCTGCCATGCTTGCTCATCGGCTGGTGAATGCAGTGGTAGAACCGATGGAACAGCAGTTGGGGCTGTCAGCCAATTGTGATTTCTGCACCAGAAGACCTGAATAGTGTGTTTTCATGGTCATGAAATGGGTTCCAAGTGAAAAAGGTGAAAACTGCGTGGTCCATTTATTTATTATTATTTTTTAATTTTATTTTATTTTTAAACTTTACAATATTGTATTTGTTTTGCCAAATATCGAAATGAATCCGCCACAGGTATACCCGAGTTTCCCATCCTGAACCCTCCTCCCTCCCCTACCCTCCGTCTGGGTCATCCCAGTGCACCAGCCCCAAGCATCCAGTACCGTGCATCGGACCTGGACTGGCGACTCGTTTCATACATGATAGTATACATGTTTCAATGCTATTCTCCCAAATCTCCCCACCCTCTCCCTCTCCCACAGAGTCCATAAGACTGATCTATACATCGGTGTCTCTTTTGCTGTCTCGTACACAGGGTTATTGTTACCATCTTTCTAAATTCCATATATATGCATTAGTATACTGTATTGGTGTTTTTCTTTCTGGCTTACTTCACTCTGTATAATAGGTTCCAGTTTCATCCACCTCATTAGAACTGATTCAAATGTATTCTTTTTAATGGCTGAGTAATACTCCCTTGTGTATATGTACCACAGCTTTCTTATCCATTCATCTGCTGATGGTCATCTAGGTTGCTTCCATGTCCTGGCTATTATAAACAGTGCTGCGATGAACATTGGGGTAAACGTGTCTCTTTCCCTACTGGTTTCCTCAG
>NW_011494756.1:2454342-2488498 GCF_000754665.1 Bison bison bison | reverse complement strand
TGCTGGATCATAAGGCAGTTCTATTTCCAGTTTTTTAAGGAATCTCCACACTGTTCTCCATAGTGGCTGTACTAGTTTGCATTCCCACCAGCAGTGTAAGAGAGTCCCCTTTTCTCCACACCTCTCCAGCATTTATTGCTTGTAGACTTTTGGATCGCAGCCATTCTGACTGGCGTGAAATGGTACCTCATATATTAGTGCGTAGGGGCTTCCCAGGTGGCTCTAGTGGTAAAGAAACCACCTGCCATGCAGGAGACCTAACAGACCTGGGTTCACTCCCTGGATTGGGAAGATTCCCCTGGAGGAGGGCCTGGCAACCCACTCCAGTATTCTTTCCTAGAGAATCCCATGAACAGAGGAGCCTGGCAGGGTACAGCCCATGGGGTCGCACAGAGTTGAACACGACTAAAGTGACTTGGTACCCATTAGTGAGTATATTTCTAGCATAAAAGAACTTCAGCTTTGATTAGGCCTTGATAAGAAACAAATTTCCTGCTTAAAATATTTAAACTTTTAATTTGTATATAATATATATATATACACACACACACACACAGAATAACACACATATTTTAAATGTGCTAAATTTTCCATACCAAACAGAGCTGTATTGTGTTTACAATTAGACCTGTGTAATGATTGGAAGAGTCTCCCACACACTAGCTTCTGGCTTCAACCACCTCATCTATTTTTTTTTCTCCACTGTCTACATACATGTGATGTTGGGTACTGTAGGAGGCATTCACTGTTAAAGTAATGCCAAGTCTTCCTGCCATATTCTCCATAAGATAGCCCACCAAGCAGCAGTGATATTTTTAGAAGCTGTTCTTACTCTGGGATGGCTAGCAATAACCTGCCCATATGTGAAAGTACCAGCAAACCATGTAATTATGTTTCACTTTAGCCCAAGTTAATGTACCATCAACTAAAATGCGGCCGTTACTTCATCATCTCCCATGAGGGAACATGTGACACAGCGGAAGCTGGAGTAGAAACAGAATTGTCTTAACTGATTAGGATTAAAAAATCTTAATTTGGAAAAATTGACAAAACATAAACCTTTGTGAAGAGGGGCTTCCCAGGTGACTCACTGGTAAAGAATCTGCCTGCCAAACGCAGGAGATGCAGAGGACCTGGGTTTGATCTCTGGGATGGGAGGATCCCCCGGAGGAGGGCATAGCAACCCACTCCAGTATTCTTGTCTAGGAAGTCCCATGGACAGAGGAGCCTGGCGGGCTACAGTCTGTGGGTTCACAAAGAGTTGCACATGACTGAGCGCGCACAAGTACTGTCTTAGTCCCTTGTGAACATGTTGCTCCAGGCCCATGGAAGCGGTTCATCCAGTGAGGGGCCCTTAAGCTTTAATAGCTTCTTGGTGAATCCCTCTTTGAGAAGTAGGCAACTGAAATCCACCTTCTGGCTCTTTACCACCCCTTCTTCTAGAGCTGTTAGCTCCTTAGGGATGCTGCCTTCCAAACTATTGCAGGTGGTTCTTCTACTAAATGTTTTACTGTGATATATAAGGGTCATCAGCTTTCCAGACAGTGATGTCTGTTCTGAGTACTTGCAACCAGCCTCTTAAGCCAATGCAACAGAATTTTAATTCTTTGTTTTAGTGGTACCACACCCACCCTGTGCTGGGTGCCAATTTTCTATTAGGATAGCAGGCTAAACTGCTGTAATAAGAGAGTCAACAGTGTGTCTTAAAGAACAAAGAACTGTACTTCTGTCCTACATCACACTGTTGAGGTGACTGTGAGAGCTAGTGGATACCTTTGCACCATGACAGTGGCTCTGTCATCCTCAACTTCTACCTTCCAAAGTCAGGTTGTTGCTGTTGCTGCTGCTGCTGCTGCTGCTAAGTCGCTTCAGTTGTGTCCGACTCTGTGTGACCCCAGAGATGGAAGCCCACCAGGCTCCCCCGTCCTTGGGATTCTCCAGGCAAGAACACTGGAGTGGGTTGCCATTTCCTTCTCCAATGCATGAAAGTGAAAAGTGAAAGTAAAGTCGCTCAGTCGTGTCCGACTCTTCGCAGCCCCATGGACTACAGCCTACCAGGCTCCTCCATCCATGGGATTTTCCAGGCAAGAGTACTGGAGTGGGGTGCCATTGCCTTCTCTGAAAGTCAGGTTAGTCATTGCATTTCAGGCAGTGTGAAAAGTGGACATTCAAGGCTAGGAGTTTTCTTTTAAGTAAATGAGGCAAAAGTTGCCCAAGAACTCCTATTCTCTTTGACCACAACCAAACTGCAAAAGGCTGAAAGGTAGTCTGGTTGTGTGTACAGAAAGAAAAAGTGAGGAATGGCTCAGGATTTATTAGGCAGCTGTGTTTCTGCATCTCCAGTGACCTTCGTGCTCTTGAACCTGAGGAAGACCCTCTAATCCTCCTCCCACTTAACACTTCAGCAGCATTCCAAATAGTTGACCCAACTTCTTGAAATTCCTTCCTCTACATTTTCCTCCTATCTCTGGCTACACTTCCTCAAACTCCTTTCTTGGATTTCTTTCTTCTACCTCACCTCTAAGTTCTGTTGTTATTCAGGGCTCAGTCTAAACCTCCCCCTGGCTTCCAAAGTACTGAAAAATCTTTCTTCAGACTATTTGTTCAACAGCCTTCTGCATGCCAATCCAAAATGCAGTCTTCATATTAAGCACCTCATTCTGTGCTGCCTACTTCTGAAACTTGGCTCAGCACTCTTTCCTAGAATGCCAACAATCCCCCCTTCTAATTGTCCACACTATGTGTGCTTCAAAGAACATTAGACCTCCCAGCAGCTGATTGGATGCTTTCCCCAAATATTCTTGTGCATGGCAATATCTCCTTTCTCTTCCTTGAATCCCTGTCCTACAACATTTTCACCTTTCATAAGAGGCTCTCATCCGGTGCTCCAATGATTGCTCTAGACTTTAGAGCCGTGTTCCACAAGCTTTTCTGATCACAAGACTTAAGGACAGTGCTTGTTAAATACTGATCCATGAAATCCCAACACATTTGTCTGAAACTCTTCAGGGGAAAAAAGCAGAAATCGCATTATGTTGAACTAGTCTTTGGCATATGCCAGGGCTTCCCTCATAGCTCAGTTGGTAAAGAATCCGTCTGCAATTCAGGAGACCCTGGTTTGATTCCTGGGTTGGAAAGATCCGCTGCAGAAGAGATAGGCTACCCACTCCAGTATTCTTGGCTTCCCTTGTGGCTCAGTTGGTGAAGAATCTGCCTGCAATGTGGGAGACCTGGGTTCAAAGCCTGAGTTGGAAAGATTCCCTGGAGAAGGGAAAGGCTGCTGCTGCTAAGCCGCTTCAGTCGTGTCCGACTCTGTGCGATCCCATAGACGGCAGCCCACCAGGCTCCCCCGTCCCTGGGATTCTCCAGGCAAGAACACTGGAGTGGGTTGCCATTTCCTTCTCCAATGCATGAAAGTGAAAGTGAAGTCGCTCAGTCGTGTCCGACTCTGTGCGATCCCATGGACAGCAGCCTACCAGGCTCCTCCATCCATGGGATTTTCCAGGCAAGAGTACTGGAGTGGGGTGCCATTGCCTTCTCTGACATATATCCCCTCCCTTTTGAACTTTCCTCCTATCTCCCTCTCCATCCCACCCCTCTAGGTTGATACAGAGCCCCTGTTTGAGTTTCCTGAGACATACAACAAATTGCATTGACCACCTATTTTACATGTAGTAATGTAAATTTCCATGTTATTCTCTCCATACATCTCACCCTCACCTCCTCTCTCCCCATGTCCATAAGTCTATTCTCTATGTCTGTTTCTCCATTGCTGTCCTGCAAATAAATTCTTCAGTACCATTTTTCTAGATTCCTTATATATGTGTTAGTATGTGATATTTATCTTTCTATTTCTGACTTACTTCACTCTATATAACAGGCTCTAGGTTCATCCACCTCATTAGAACTGACTCAAATGCATTCCTTTGTATGGCCTTTATATTCCATTGTATATATGTACCACAACTTCTCTATCCATTCATCTGTTGATGGACATCTAGGTTGCTTCCAAGTTCTAGCTATTGTAAATAGTGCTGCAGTGAACAATGGGATACATGTGTCTTTTTCAATATTGGTTTCCTCAGGGTATATGCCTAGGAGTGGGATTGTTGGGTCAGATGGTGGTTTTATTCCTGGTTTTTAAAGGAATCTGCATACCATCTTCCATAGTGGCTGAATCAATTTACATTCCCACCAACAGTGCAAGAGCGTTCCATTTCTCCATACCCTCTCCAGCATTTAGTTTGTAAGTTTTTTGATGATGACCATTCTTACCAGTGTGAGGTGATATCTCATTGTGGTTTTAATTTGCATTTCTCTAATAATGAGCGATGTTGAGCATCTTTTCATGTGTTTGTTAACCATCTGTGTTGTCTTCTTTGGAGAAATGTCTGTTTAGGTCTTTTTCCCACTTTTTGATTGGGTTGTTTGTTTTTCTGGTATTGGGTTGTATGAGCTCCTTGTATATTTTGGTAATTAATCCTTTGCCAGTTGCTTCATTTGCTATTATTTTCTCCCATTCTGAGGGTTGTCTTTTCACCTTGCTTATAGTTTCCTTTGCTGTGCAAAAGCTTTTAAGTTTAATCAGGTCCCACTTGTTTACTTTTGTTTTTATTTCCGTTACTCTAGGAGGTGGGTCATAGAGGATCTTGCTTTGATTTATGTCATCGAGTGTTCTGCCTATGTTTTCCTCTAAGAGTTTTATAGTTTCTGGTCTTACATTTAGGTCTTTAATCCATTTTGATTTTATCTTTGTGTATGGTGTTAGGAAGTGTTCTAATTTCATTCTTTTACATGTAGCTGTCCAGTTTTCCCAGCACCACTTATTGAAGAGGCTGTCTTTGCCCCATTGTATATTCTTGCCTCCTTTGTAAAAAAAAAAAAAAAAAATAAGGTACCCATTGGTGCATAGGTTTTGGGGCTTTCTATCTTGTTCCATTGGTCTATATTTCTGTTTTTGTACCAGTATCATACTGTCTTGATGACTGTAGCTTTGTAGTATAATCTGAAGTCAGGAAGGTTGATTCCTCCAGCTCCATTCTTTTTTCTCAAGACTGCTTTGGCTATTCGGGGTCTTTTGGGTTTCCATATGAATTACGAAATTTTCTGTTCTAGTTCTATGAAAAATGCCGTTGGTAACTTGATAGGGATCACACTGAATCTGTAGATTGTGTTTGGTAGTATAGTCATTTTCACAATATTGAGTCTTCCTACCCAGGAACATGGAATATCTCTCCATCTGTTTATGTCATCTTTGATTTCTTTCATCATTGTCTTATAATTTTCTGATACAGTTCTTTTGTCTCCTTAGGTACGTTTATTCCTAGGTATTTTATTATTTTTGTTGCAGTGGTGAATGGCATTGATTCCTTAATTTCTCTTTCTGATTTTTCATTGTTAGTGTATAGAAATGCAAGTGAATTCTGTGTATTGATTTTTTTATCCTGTGACTTTGTGAATTATGTTTTTTTCTGGATACATGCTTAGGAGTGCAGTTGCAGGATCATACGGTAGCTCTATTTTTGGCTTTTTAAGGAACCTACATACTGTTCTCTCTAGTGGCTATACTGATTTACATTCCAAGCAACAGTGTAAAGGGTTCCTTTTTCTCTACACCCTCTCCAGCATTTATTATTCATAGACTTTTGATGATGTATGCTCCTGCTTTTCATTTTTTCCATGAAATTCCATGAAATAGCATGTGGTTTGGGTTTCCCTTGTGGCTCAGATGGTAAAGAATCTGCCTGAAATGCCAGAGACCTGAATTCCATCCTGGGTCAGGAAGGTCCCTTGGAGAAGGGAATGGCTACCCACTCCAGTATTCTTGCCTGGAGATTTCCATGGATGGAGGAGCCTGGCAGGCTATAGTCCATGGGGTTGCAAAGACTTGGATACAACTAAGTGACTAACACTTTCCCTTTCACATTAGTTTGTGGTTTAGGCCCATTTATGCTGCTATGTGTACATTTAAGTTCTTCTAACCACTTCATGGTGCACATTTCATTACCTAGTAATAGATCCTGAGGCTACCTCCAACTCCCAACTAGTATAAATACTGTGGCAACAAACAACCTAATTCTCTTTCAAGGAGCTTAAATTATCTTTCTCATTTGGTGAGATGATTATTTATTTAGAAAGGTTGAGTAGAGTAAACACGTATAGATGAAAGAAGAGAAAATCTCATGCTTTCCAAATAGCTGTTGGATACCAGACCTGAAGAAGGCCAGGAATCCAGTTATTTTCTAACCAAAGACGCTGACACTACAAAACAATATTCATTTTCAAGGTACAAACTGTAGTAAAATTGGTAGTCCCAACAAATCCAAGGTAATTTATAACAAAGCTTATAAAAAGGCTAAATGTTCTGAGCATTAAGCTTTCATTTATTTGGAGTTGGTTATGGGAACACCCTTACTATACCCTTGAGACAACCCTTACTTGAAAGAAAGTTTTGCAACAATAATGATCTCCCCAAAGCACTCCCGAAGACCCTCCAGCCTGAATAGCAATCAGGCCCAGTTTGGAGTCATCAAATGCACTCAATCAGAAGCCAGTTGTGCTGCACATAGTGAAGGTATTTTCAAAAGCTGAGCACAGCCAAGACCCCCGCCCCCACATCAATTCTGGCTGGCCTCAGTTTGTTGCCTGGAGCTACACTGCAGAACCTCTGATGTATTGCCAGAGGGGTCACTGAAGGATTGTGTATTTGCTCAAAGATTCTCTAACCCTCTTGTCTTTACCCATAAGTCATAGCACTGAAATGCATGCGTTGGCAGGAGCTCCTGCAGCTGCCGGGGGCTTTTTATGACAAACTCTTTAGATCTTCTGCCATCATATCTAACAATACATGGGAAAAGCAGAGGTACCTATATCTCTTGAAATAATAAGCGCCCCACCAAGCCTGGGCAATCTGAAGAAAATCCAAGAGATTAACAGGAAGTCATAGCAACAACTTAAGGCAACAGAGTTCTACAGCTCTAAGTTGTTGTTCGGTCACTAAGTCATGTCGGACTCTTTTGCCACCTGATGGCCTATAGCCCGCCAGGCTCCTCTGTCCATGGGATTTCCCAGGCAAGAATACTGGAGTGGGTTGCCATTCCCTTCTCCAGGGGATCTTCCTGACCCAGGGATGGAACACACATCTCCTGCATTGGCAAGTGGGTTCTTTATGACTGAGCCACCAGGGAAGCCCACAGCTCTTGTTTACCTGGCTCAAAGAATTAGATATGCTTATTATTTTAAAATGTAAGGAGCAGAGAATAAGGAGCTGTGGTTTCTGCCTGTAGATTGTACTGCTGGTGAACAAATAGTGTCCAAATTCCACCAACCCCTCTGCTCAGCCCAGGGCTTTAGGGGAAGGGACACATTTCCCTATTTAGTCCAAGCAGAGGGACACCTTTTTCTAATTGGTCAGTCAGAAGAGGGCACATTTTTGTAAAGCCCCACCAGGAGGGATTTGGATGAGATTTCCATCTCCTCTGTTGAGAGGCACTTCATGGTCTAGGAAGAGCCCTGGAGGGAGAGACAATGTGCCTCTCATATTTTGTCGTTCAGATGCTAATTCATGTTTGACTGTTTGCGACCCCATAAACTACAGCACGCCAGGTGTCCCTGTCCTTCACTGTCTCCCAGAGTTGCTCAAACTCATGTCCATTGAGTTGAGATGCCACCCAACCATCTTATCCACGGTCATCCCCTTCTCCTCCCACCTTCAATCTTTCCCAGCATCAGGGTCTTTTCCAATGAGTCAGCTCTTAACATCAGGTAGCCAAAGTACTGGAGCTTCAGCTTCAGCATCAGTCCTTCCAGTGAAAATTTAGGGGTGATTTCCTTTGGGATTGCCTGGTTTGATCCCCTTGCAGTCCAAGGGACTCTCGAGTCTTCTCCATTACCACAGTTTGAAAGCATCAATTCTTCAGTGCTCAGCCTTCTTTATGGCCAACTCTCACATCTGTACATGACTACTGCAAAAACCATAATTTTAACTGTAGGGACCAGTGAAAAGTGCAGTGAGTAACATGGTGTTGGGCAATAAAATACAAGATTGTTGAACCGAATGTTTGTCAAATTGGGATGTGTGGTTCTAAAATCCTAATACCTCCTCCAAGAGTACACTCACAATAAAGATGATAAACCCATTTTACCTCCCTCCCCAACTAAATGGGTGGTTTGTTGTTTTAGATTGAGAATCATGTATCCACTTCTTTTATGATCCCCAAAGCAACATGTATAGTATTATGCCCAAAGTAGATATTCAATAAACACTGATGCATGGCTCATCCAGATAAAATGGGGAGTTTGTTTTAAAACCTGTGTCATAAGGCATATGCCATTTGAGAATTACTGGAGCTGATTTGCCAAGACTCTCCTTTTTAATGTAACTTTTGACACAGTGCTTTGGAATATCTAAAGGCAAATCTTTATACAGGTGTTCAAAAGAGACTCCCCTGAAGGTATACAGGTGCTTCTTAATGCAGGTGAGTCAAGCCTGGCAATGGGAACAGCATGGTTTGTGGGTTTCTTAAAGATACAGCATTTCTTAATACAAGTGAAGAGGTAGAATTGTTCCTCTTCTCTTTCCTTATTTCCTAGTGTTCAACTAAAACATAGACTTACGGTGTAAATTATAGGGTCTGATTGGTCTCTAATTCCATCTGACTTTCCTCAGAAAAAGTGAAACCAAGCCTTCACAAGCAGAAACTGAAATTCCAGGCTAAATAACATGGTGACCCTGCTACCCACCTCCCAAAGGAAATTACCCACAGAAAAGGAAAGAACTGTTCTAGAAGTTTAATACTGTCTGTCTGTGAATGAGGAGATACTTACATTGATTGTCTTTTTTCTACTTGTATAACATTTCTCCAGATGACATCTTAATGGGAAAAGTGAAAGTGTAAGTCTCTCAGTCGCGTGCAACTCTTGACTACCCCATGGACTATACATTCCATGGAATTCTCCAGGCCAGGATACTGGAGTGGGTAGCCTTTCCCTTCTCCAGGGGATCTTCCCAACCCAGGGATCACACCCAGGTCTTCGCATTGCAGCTGGAGCCACAAGGGAAGCCCAAGAATACTGGAGTGGGTAGGCTATCTATCCCTTCTCCAGCGGGTCTTCCCAATCCAGGAATCGAACCAGGGTCTCCTGCAACGTAGGCGGATTCTTTACCAACTGAGCTACCAGGAAAGCCCTTTTAATGGGAAAGTGCCTTGTTAAGCAGTAAACACAGCATCCCGCTCTCCCTTGGCAAATGGGTGGGCATATGATCATCTGGGCTGCCTATGGTTCTTCCTAAGGATTTTTCCATTTGAAACTGGAGGAAAAGGGATCCTGTCTCTAGAGTAACATAGCTGGAAGAATGTGCAAGTGTAGCTGCTTGGAAAAATCTTCCCTGATGTATGGAGAAAGCCTGGTTCTGTAAGAAAGACTAACAGTCAAGCATATACAAAGTGAGAAAGTTCAGAAGTCGGGGAGGCAGCATCTGAATCTAATGTTCCTATGATATCTTTTCACTTTATTTTGATCATGGTAATTAAAAAAATATTTATCAAGCAGTTACTATGTGCTATAGGCCAGAAACTATGATATATGTCTCAGTATGCAAGAATGAATAAGACATAGTTGCTTATGTCTTACACACTTTTTTTAGGTACCTCTTTGTTGCTATGGAATAATAAGGTAATATACACACTTTGCTGAAGTAGCCTGCAGTCCTGCCATAACATTGTGCCTTTAAGACACTTGAAACTGGATTTCTGCTGTTGGCCAAAATGGAGAAAAAGAAATCATGTTTCTCTTCCACTTGAACAACCAAAAAACCGTACAAAATATATGAGACCATAATTTTTTCACCGGAGATGATCCTTGAGACCCAGAAAATAAAAAGGTGGGCCTTGTGCTTGCCTCCATTTACTGATTTGTGAGAAATTCCAGGTTGTGGGTCAGGAAGGGCAAACCTATGTGGAGCCTGGCAAACTGTGTTGAGAAGATGGAGTTGAGAGTCCAGATAGATCAAGATGCTTAGAGTTCAGAAGACAGAGAACCAGAGAAGAGAGAAGAGGGCAGAGAAAAATCCCAGAGATAGCATGATTGCATGGGAGGAAAGCAATCAAATCTGGGAAAAGAATCGGCTGAAAAGATTAGAGGAAACAGTGCCTGGTGGTCCCCCAGATAATCCAGGGTAAGCTCACCATCTCAAGGTCCTTAAGCTTAATCACATCAGCAAAGTCCTTTTTGCCATAGAAGGTAATATGTTTATAGGTTCTGGGGATTGAGACGTGGGCATCTTCGTGGGGTCTTACATCTAATAAAGACTTGTAACCAGAATATATAAATTATTGTCAAGACTCAATAGTAAGAAAACACAATCAGATTAAAAACAGCAAAAGATTTGGACAGATTTGAAACAGATGCACTTAATATATAAGGCAAGTAAGTACATGAAATAATGTTCATCATTATTCGTCCCACACTGATTAGAATGACAAGTCTGCCAGGCTATAGTCCATGGGGTCACAATAGAATCAGATATGACTAAGTGACTAAAACAATAACAACAACAACAAAACCTAAGAGGTTTGACTGTATCGAGTACTGGCAGGGATTCAGAATAACTGAAACTCACATACTTTGCTGAAGGAAATGGAAAACTATACAACCACTTTGAAAAGCAGTTTAAAAATTAAGTAGACTCCTATCAAATGATTCAGCTCTTCTACTTTCAGGTATTTATCCAAGAGGCATGAAAGCATATGTCCATTCTGAAATGAGTGGACATTCTTAATGAGAACATCTGTCCACTTATACATAAATGTTCATACAGTTTTATTTGTAGTAGCCAAAAACTGAGACCACAATGTCCATCAAAAGGGGAATGGATAAATTATGGTACAGCATGCCTGAAGCACTACTCTGCAACAAAAAGGAATAAACTCTTGGTACATGCAGCAACTTGAATAAACCTCTAAGCCCCCGCCCCCAAATAATATATACAGTATGCATATTCCAGGTATATAGAATTTCAATAGCTACAAACAAATCCATAGTGTCTGAAAGCAAATCAGTGGGTGTTTGGAGGCTAGGGGAGTATGGAGGAGGGAAGGAAGGAGGGGCTAGCAATGGAGCAGTAAGAAACTTTTGATAGTGATGGATATGTTCATTAGTCTTGACTGTACTAATGGTTCCACAGGTGTTTATGTATATCAAAACAAATCAAAATTTGCACTTTAATAGATGTAGTTCATATTTCAATTATACTTCAATAACACTGTTTAACAAAATACAAGGCACTAAAAAAAAAATGAGGTCTATCTTATATACTATAGTTTTCACTGATATAGCAAGAGAAACTTGCTCCATGTCAGTTCCATTAACCTGTCCAGTGGCAAGGACTTCCAGAAGGATTGCTTTAATATGAAGTTGTATCTAGTTACCTATTCTAACATGATTATGATGACTTAATCTCTTTTGCTTAACAAGATAAATTTCATCCTGGGCAGTCTCTGTTCTCTTCCACCTAGCTCTTTGTACAACAAACAAAACTAAATTTCATCTCTGGTATATCATGTAGAAATGCTAAGGAGCAGCACAAACAAAAGGGAAAAAAAATATTCCAAGTGGAAAGAGAAAAATCAAGGGACAATTGGATAATATAGCTTTGGATACCTAGGAGGTTTTCAGTCTGTTTCTGTGCCATGAATCCAGTTCCTATATTTTCGGGAATTCTAAGCATCCTATGAGGGACCAGCATCTTTTACTTCTGCAATGCCCACAAATCTAGCATGTATCAGGTAGGGGTAGAGTATAGTGATTAAGCACAATAGTTTTGTTTGATTGGCCATGGAAACTTGAACATGTTACTTAATTTCTCTGGCACCTAGTTTCATTATGTGTAAAATGGGGAGATAGTAAGTATTTACATAGGAAAGGATGGGGCTTTTTTTTTTTTGGTAACAGTTACTGATTTTTTTTTTTTTAATTTTTAAACACATTTTGGTAGTGTACATTTTAAACAGAATTTTCCATTTCTGCTAAATTAAACAATTGTTCCTATATTTGTATTATGTCTCCCTTTTCATGTTTTTAAGTTGAGATATGGTTGATTTTATAATATTAGTTTTACTTGTACAATGTAGTAATTCAAAATTTTATGGATTATATTCCATTTAAAGTTATTATAAGATATTGGCTATATTCTTTGTGCTGTACAATGTATCCTTGGAGTTTATTTATTTTATACATAGTAGCATATACCTTGGAGAAGGCAATGGCAACCCACTCCAGTACTCTTGCCTGGAAAATCCCATGGACGGAGGAGCCTGGTGGGCTGCAGTCCATGGGGTCGCTAAGAGTCGGGCATGACTGAGCGACTTTACTTTCATTTTTCACTTTCATGCATTGGAGAAGGAAATGGCAACCCACGCCAGTATTCTTGCCTGGAGAATCCCAGGGACAGAGGAGCCTAGTGGGCTGCCATCTATGGGGTCGCACAGAGTCGGACACGACTGAAGTGACTTAGCAGCAGCAGCATATACCTCTTAATCATTTCTATTCTGCCCACCTTTCCCCATCTCCACTGGTAGCCACTAGTCTGTTTCCTGTATCTTTTTTTTTTTTTAATAATTAATTTGTTTTATTTTTTGGATTCCACATAAAAGTGATAACATACAATATTTGTCTTTCTCTGCCTGACTCATTTCACTGAGTATAATCTTCCCAGATCCATCCATGTTGTCACAAATAGCAAACTTCCATTCTTCTTTTATGGCTAAGTAATCTTCCATTGTTTGTATATGTGTGTGTGTATATCACAGATCCTTTATCTATTCATCTGTTAATGGATACTACCTAGGTTCCTTCCTTTTCTTAGCTGTTAAAAATAATGGTGCTATGAACATTGGAGTGCATGTATCTTTTTTTAAATTAATTAATTTATTTTAGTTGGAAGGTAATTACTTTACAATATTGTAGTGGTTTTTGCCATACATTCACATGAATCAGCCATGGGTGTACATGTGTTCCCCGTCCTGAACCCCCCTCCCACCTCCCTCCCCATCCCATCCCTCAGGATCATCCCAGTGCACCAGCCCTGAGTACCCTGTAGCATGCATCGAACCTGGACTGGCAATCTATTTCACATATGATAATATACATGTTTCAGTGCTATTCTCTCAAATCATCCCACCCTCACCTTCTCCCACAGATTCCAAAAGACTGTTCTATACATCTGTGTCTCTTTTGCTGTCTCACATATAGGGTCATCGTTACCATCTTTCTAAATTTCATATATATGTGTTAATATACTGTATTGGTGTTTTTCTTTCTGACTTACTTTGCTCTGTATAATAGGCTCCAGTTTCACCCACCTCATTAGAACTGATTCAAATGTATTATTTTTAATGGCTGAATAATATTCCATTGTATATATGTACCACAGCTTTCTTATCCATTCATCTGCTGATGGACATCTAGGTTGCCTCCATGTCTTGGCTATTGTAAACAGTGCTGCGATGAACAGTGGGGTACACATGTCTCTTTCCAGTCTGGTTTCCTTGGTGTGTATGCCCAGCAGTGGGATTGCTGGGTCATATGGCAGTTCTATTTCCAGTTTTTTAAGGAATCTCCACACTGTTCTCCATAGTGGCTGTACTAGTTTGCATTCCCACAAACAGTGTAAGAGGGTTCCCTTTTCTCCGCACCCTCTCCAGCATTTATTGTTTGTAAGAGTCGGACACGACTGAGCGACTTCACTTTCACGCATTGGAGAAGGAAATGGCAACCCACTCCAGTGTTCTTGCCTGGAGAATCCCAGGGATGGGGGAGCCTGGTGGGCTGCCATCTCTGGGGTTGCACAGAGTCGGACACGACTGAAGCGACTTAGCAGCAGCAGCCGACTTTTGGATAGCAGCCGTTCTGACCAGTGTGAGATGGTACCTCATTGTGGTTTTGATTTGCATTTCTCTGATAATGAGTGATGTTGAGCATCTTTTCATGTGTTCATTAGCCATCTTAATGTCATCTTTATTTTTTTATTTTTACACTTTAGATACTGTTTTATTAATGCTGTGAATGTCAGATCTGGCTCTTTCCATATGGCAACTACTTTATTTATTATTTTTAATTTTTTAATATAAATTTATTTATTTTAATTGGAGACTAATTACTTTACAATATTGTATTGGTTTTGCCATACATCAGCATGAATCTGCCATGGGTGTACATGTGTTCCCCGTCCTGAATCCCTCTCCCATCTCCCTCCCCATACCATCCCTCTGGGTCATCCCAGTGCACCAGCCCTGAGCATCCTGTATCATGCATCAAACCTGGACTGGCAATTCATTTCACATATGATACTATACATGTTTCAATGCCATTCTCCCAAATCATCCCACCCTTGCCCTCTCCCAGGGTCCAAAAGACTGTTCTATACATCTGTGTCTCTTTTGCTGTCTCGCATACAGGGTTATTGTTACCATCTTTCTAAATTCCATATATACGCATTAGTATACTGTATTGGTGTTTTTCTTTCTGGCTTACTTCACTCTGTATGATATGCTCCAGTTTCACCCAACTCATTAGAACTGATTCAAACGTATTGTTTTTAATGGCTGAATAATACTCCATTGTGTATATGTACCACAACTTTCTTATCCATTCATCTGCTTCCATATCCTGGCTACTATAAACAGTGCTCCGATGAACATTGGGATACATGTGTGTCTTTCAATTCTGGTTTCCTCGGTGTGTATGCCCAGCAGTGGGATTGCTGGGTCGTATGGCAGTTCTATTTCCACTTTTTAAAGGAACCTCCACACTGTTCTCCATAGTGGCTGTACTAGTTTGCATTCCCACGAACAGTGTAAGAGTGTTCCCTTTTCTCCACACCCTCTCTAGTATTTATTGTTTGTAGACTTTTGGATCGCAGTCATTCTGACCAGTATGAGATGGTACCTCATTGTGGTTTTGATTTGCATTTCTCTGATAATGAGTGATGTTGAGCATCTTTTCATGTGTTTGTTAGCCATCTGTATGTCTTCCTTGGAGAAATGTGTTTAGTTCTTTGGCCCATTTTTTGATTGGGTCATTTATTTTTCTGGAATTGAGCTGCAGGAGCTGCTTGTATATTTTTGAGATTAATTCTTTGTCAGTTGCTTCATTTGCTATTATTTTCTCCCATTCTGAAGGCTGTCTTTTCATCGTGCTTATAGTTTCCTTCATTGTGCAAAAGCTTTTAAGTTTAATTAGGCTCCATTTATTTTTTGCTTTTATATCCATTATTCTGGGAGGTGGGTCATAGAGGATCCTGCTGTGATTTACATTAGAGTGTTTTGCCTGTGTTTTCCTCTAGGAGTTTTATAGTTTCTGGTCTTATGTTTAGATCTTTAATCCATTTTGAGTTTTTTTGTGTGTGTATGGTGTTAGAAAGTGTTCTGGTTTCATTCTTTTACAAGTGGTTGACCAGTTTTCCCAGCACCACTTGTTAAAGAGATTGTCTTTTCTTCTGAGAGTTGGACTGTGAAGTAGGCTGAGCGCTGAAGAATTGATGCTTTTGAACTGTAGTGTTGGAGAAGACTCTTGAGAGTCCCTTGGACTGCAAGGAGATCCAACCAGTCCATTCTGAAGGAGATCAGCCCTGGGATTTATTTAGAAGGAATGATGCTAAAGCTGAAACTCCAGTACTTTGGCCACCTCATGTGAAGAGTTGATTCATTGGAAAAGACTCTGATGCTGGGAGGGATTGGG
This sequence comes from Bison bison bison, assembly GCF_000754665.1. Lineage (NCBI taxonomy): Eukaryota > Metazoa > Chordata > Mammalia > Artiodactyla > Bovidae > Bison > Bison bison. Next base: position 2,472,760 of record NW_011494756.1, on the reverse strand, counting down.
GGCAGGAGGAGAAGGGGACGACAGAGGATGAAATGGCTGGATGGCATCACTGACTCGATGGATGTGAGTCTGAGTGAACTCTGGGAGTTGGTGATGGACAGGGAGGCCTGGCGTGCTGCGATTCATGGGGTCGCAAAGAGTCAGACACGACTGAGTGACTGATCTGATCTGATCTGATCTGTCAAAGATAAGGTGTCCATAGGTGAGTGGATTTATCTCTGGGCTTTCTATTTTGTTCCATTGATCTATATTTCTGTCTTTGTGCCAGTAGAATACTGTCTTCATGACTGTAGCTTTGTAGTATAGTCTGAAGTCAGGCAGGTTGATTCCTCCAGTTCCATTCTTCTTTCTCAAGATTGCTTTGGCTATTTGAGGTTTTTTTGTATTTCCATACAAATTGTGAAATTATTTGTTCTAGTTTTCTGAAAAATACCATTGGTAGTTTGATAGGGATTGCATTAAATCTATAGATTGCTTTGGGTAGTATACTCATTTTCACTATATTGATTCTTCCAATCCTTGAACACGGTATATTTCTCCATCTATTTGTGTCATCTTTGATTTCTTTCATTAGTGTTTTATAGTTTTCTATATGTAGGTCTTTTGTTTCTTTAGGTAGATATATTCCTAAAGTATTTTATTCTTTTCATTGCAATGGTGAATGGAATTGTTGCCTTGATTTCTCTTTCTGTTTCCTCATTGTTAGTGTATAGGAATGCAAGGGATTTCTGTGTGCTAATTTTATATCCTGGAACTTTACTATATTCATTGATTAGCTCTAGTAATTTTCTGGTGGTGTCTTTAGGGTTTTCTATGCAGAGGATCATGTCATCTGCAAACAATGAGAGTTTTACTTATTTTCCACTCTGGATTCCTTTTATTTCTTTTTATTCTCTGATTGCTGTGGCTAAAACTTCCATAACTGTGTTGAATAGTAGTGGTGAGAGTGTGCACCTTTGTTTTGTTCCTGATTTTAGGGGAAATGCTTTCAATTTTTCACCATTGAGGATAATGTTTGCTGTGGGTTTATCATATATGGCTTTTATTATGTTGAGGTATGTTCCTTCTATTCCTGATTTCTAGAGGGTTTTTATCATAAATGGATGTTGAATTTTGTCAAAGGCTTTCTCTGCATCTACTGAGATAATCATATGGTTTTTATCTTTCAATATGTTAATGTGGTATATCACATTGATTGATTTGGGATATTAAAGAATCCTTGCATCCCTGGGATAAAGCCCACTTGGTCATGATGTATGATCTTTTTAATATGTTGTTGGATTCTGATTGCTAGAATTTTGTTAAGGATTTTTGCATCTATCTTCATCAGTGATATTGGCCTATAGTTTTCTTTGTTTGTGGCATCTTTGTCTGGTTTTGGCATTAGGGTGATGGTGGCCTCATAGAATGAGTTTGGAAGGTTACCTTCCTCTGCAATTTTCTGGAAGAATTTGAGTAGGATAGGTGTTAGCTCTTCTCTAAATTTTTGGTAGAATTCAGCTGTGAAGTCATCTGATCCTGGGCTTTTGTTTGCTGGAAGATTTCTGATTACAGTTTCAATTTCCATGCTTGTGATGGGTCGACAGAGATTAACCATAACAGATGGGTTAACAAAGATTTTCTATTTCTTCCTGGTTCAATTTTGGAAAGTTATACTTTTCTAAGAATTTGTTCATTTCTTCCAAGTTGTCCATGTTATTGGCATATAGTTGCTGATAGTAGTCTCTTCTGATCCTTTGTATTTCTGTGTTGTCTGTTGTGATTTCTCCATTTTCATTTCAATTTTGTTGATTTGATTCTTCTCCCTTTTTTTCTTGATGAGTCTGGCTAATGGTTTGTCCATTTTATTTATCTTCTCAAAGAACCAGCTTTTAGCTTTATTGATTTTTGCTGTGGTCTCCTTTGTTTCTTTTGCATTTATTTCAGCCCTAGTTTTTATGATTTCTTTCCTTCTACTAACCCTAGGGTTCTTCATTCTTCTTTTTCTAGTTTCTTTAGGTATAGAGTTAGTTTATTTATTTGATTTTTCTCTTGTTTCTTGAGGTAAGCTTGTATTGCTAAGAACCTTCCCTTTAGCACTGCTTTTACTGAATCCCATAGGTTTGGGGTTGTTGTATTTTCATTTTCATTCATTTCTATGCCTATTGTGATTTCTTTTTTGATTTCTTCTGTGATTTGTTGGTTATTCAGAAATGTGTTGTTTAGCCTCTATATGTTTGTATTTTTAATAGTTTTTTTCCTGTAGTTGACATCTAATCTTACTGCATTATGATCAGAAAAGATGCTTGGAATGATTTCATTTTTTTTTTTTTAATTTACCAAGGCTAGATTTATGGCCCAGGATGTGATATATCCTGGAGAAGGTTCTGTGTGCACTTGAGAAAAAGGTGAAATTCATTGTTTTGGGGTGAAATGTCCTATAGATATCAATTAGGTCTAACTGGTCCATTGTACCATTTGAAGTTTGTGTTTCCTTGCTAATTTTCTGTTTAGTTGATGTATCCATAGGTGTGAGTGGGGTATTAAAGTCTCCCACTATTATTGTGTTACTGTTAATTTCCCCTTTCATACTTGTTAGCATTTGCCTTACAGATTGAGGTGCTCCTAAGTTGGGTGCGTATATATTTATAATTGTTATATCTTCTTCTTGGATTGACCCTTTGATCATTATATAGTATCCTTCTTTGTCTCTTTTTACAGCCTTTATTTCAAAGTCTATTTTATCTGATATGAGTATTGCTAATCCTGCTTTCTTTTTGTCTCCATTTGTGTGAAATATTTTTTTCCAGCCCTTCACTTTCATTCTGTATGTGTCCCTTGTTTTGAGGTGGGTCTCTTGTAGACAACATATAGAGGGGTCTTGTTTTTGTATACATTCAGCCAGTCTTTGTCCTTTAGTTGGGACATTCAACCCATTTACACTTAAGGTAATTAGTGATAAATATGATCCTGTTGCCATTTACTTTGTTGTTTTGGGTTCGAGTTTATACACCTTTTCTGTGTTTCCTGTCTAGAGAAGATTCTTTAGTATTTTTTGAAGAGCTGGTTTGGTGGTGCTGAATTCTCTCAGCTTTTGCTTGTCTCTAAAGATTTTGATTTCTCCTTCATATTTGAATGAGATTCTTGCTGGGTACAGTAATCTAGGTTGTAGGTTTTTCTCTTTCATCACTTTAAGTATGTCCTGCCATTCCCTTCTGGCCTGAAGAGTTCCTCTTGAAAGATCAGCTGTTATCCTTATGGGAATCTCCTGTGTGTTATTCGTTGTTTTTCCCTTGCTGCTTTTAATATTTGTTCTTTGTGTTTGATCTTCATTAATTTGATTAATATGTGTCTTGGGGTGTTTTGCATTGGGTTTATCCTGTTTTGGACTCTCTGGGTTTCTTGAACTTGGGTGGCTATTTCCTTCCCCATTTTAGGGAAGTTTTCAACTATTATCTCCTCAAGTATTTTCTCATGGCCTTTATTTTTGTCTTCTTCTGGGACTCCTATGATTTGAATGTCGGGGCGTTTGACATTGTCCCAGAGGTCTCTGAGGTTGTCCTCATTTAATTCTTTTTCTTTTTTCTTCTCAGCTTCATTTATGTCCACCATTCTATCTTCCACCTCACTTATCCTATCTTCTGCCTCAGTTATTCTACAGTTGGTTCCCTCCAGAGTGTTTTTTTCTCTCAGTTATTGCATTATTCATTATTGATTGACTCTTTTTTATTTCTTCTAGGTCCTTGTTAAACATTTCTTGCAACTTCTCAATCCTTGTCTCCAGACTATTTATCTGTAAGTCCATTTTGTTTTCAAGATTTTGGATCATTTTTATTATCATTATTCTGAATTCTTTTTCAGGTAGACTCCCTATCTCCTCTTTTGTTTGGTTTGGTGGGCATTTATCACATTCCTTTACCTGCTGAATATTTCTCTGCCTTTTCATCTTGTGCTGTGTTTGGGGTGGCCTTTCTGTATGTTGGAAGTTTGTGGTTCCTCTTTATTGTGGAGGTTCCTCCCTATGGGTGAGGTTGGACGAATGACTTGTTAAGGTTCCTGGTTAGGGATGCTTGCATCAGTGTTCTGGTGGGTGGAGCTGGATCGCTTTTCTCTGGAATGCAATGAAGTGTCCAGTAGTGAGTTTTGAGGTGTCTATGGGTTTGGTGAGACTTTTGGATGCCTGTATTTTAATGCTTAGGGTTATGTTCCTGCATTGTTGGAGAATTAGCTTGGTATGTCTTGCTCTGAAACCTGTTGGCTCTTGGGTGGAACTTGGTTTCAGTGTAGGTATGGGGGCTTTTCGATGAGCTCTTGTTGATTAATGCTCCCTGGAGTCAGGAGTTTTCTGGTGTTCTCAAGTTTTGCATTTAAGCCTCCTGCCTCTGGTTTTCAGTCTTATTCTTACAGTAGCTCAAGACTTCTCCATATCACACCGATGATAAAACATCTACATTAAGAAAACATTCTCCACAGTGAGGGACACCCAGAGAGATTCACAGAGTTACATGGAGAAGAGAAGAGGGTGGAGGGAGATAGAGGTGATCAGGAGGAGAAGAGGAGGGGATCAAAAGGAGAGAGGCAGATCTAGCCAGTAATCGGTTCCCTCAGTGTTCTCCACGGCCTGGGACACACACACAGATTCACAAAGTTGGGTAGAGAAGAGAATGGGAAGAAGATAGAAGTGACCTAGGTGAGAAAAAGGAGAGTCAAAAGGGGGAGAGGGCAATCAAGCCAGTAATCACACTCCTAAGTAAAAGTGGGTACTGAAGATTGGATTCTTAGTGGTACAAAATTGATAACAAATACCAAAAAGCAAAGATTAAAAATGTAGAGTAGAGGTTAGACTCTCAAAAATACAATATTAAAAAAGCAAAGCAAAATCACAAAAATTATAAAAAATATATATGAAATTTAGTTTTAAAATAGGGTCTTTTTTTTGCAAGGTAATAGTATGTTATTAAAATGAAAAAGGGCTAAGAACTTAATAAAAATTTTAAAAATTAAAAAAGTGATAATAGTAAAATATATCTAGGAATTTCTCTGGAACTGCTGAGGGCAGTGTGGAATCAGTTCAGTTTCAGATAGTTCCTTGTTCCAGCTTATACTTCTTCTCAAGGTCTATAGGCCCCTTCCAGTGTAGCTGGTGCTAACTACAGGGTTTTAATCTGTTGCACCTGTCACTTCCAAAGCAGTTCCCTCTTCTTTGTTTATTTTGGCTTCCTCTGTTTGCAAGTCTCTTCAGTGTCTAATTTCTGCTCTGACACAAGGGAGTGAAGGTGGTCACTTATTTAGGCTTACTTGTTCAGTTGTGCTGTGGGGAGGAACACTGCAAACAAATATCACTAGCATGTGTGGGGAGTGCTCACAGTGTCTGGGCCGCACTGGGTTTGCCCCCACTCATGGCGTGTGTGCTTTCCTGGTCCACACTGCTCAGGCTCCAGGGTGCTCTACAGGGGAACTGTCTAAAGCGGGTCCTGGGTTGCTTGGACTTCCCAAGTCTAAGCCACTCAGGTTCAGGTTTCTCGGGTGCTCCACAAAGGCACAGACTTGGTTGGGCCTGCGTTTCGTGCCCTTCCCAAGTCCAAGCAGCTCAGGTGACCAGGTACTTGGTGAGCGCACTCTCCCCAGGAGGGCGGTGCATCTTATCACCTCCCTGGTCCCAGCCGATTGGTTTCCTGGGTGTGCAGTGGGAGTGCCGTCTCAGGTGTGCCATGTGTCTTCTCTGGAGAGCTGATCTTTGGCTGTGACCCTTTTGGTGGATATCAACTGTCCAGGATCCCAGGAAGACTTGGTTAGCAACTGGTAGCCTGCTCACACTTTGGTAGAGGATGCTATCTCTGGGGCCGAGATTGCCCCTCGCCTTCCAGCTCTGGCTGTTGCCCACCTGCCTCTCTGCCTCTGGCAGGGGATGGGCCAGTCCACAGCCAGCCAGCTCTCCTCTGCTATTCACTCAGTCCTTTGTTCTGTGAGAGGGCCTGGCAGTGCCTTAGGTTAAAGCTTTTCCCGGGAAAGTGCTCTCTCTCCCTCTCCTTTTTTTTTTTCTCTCTCTCTCTCTGGCTTTCCCACAATTTGGGTTGCTATCTCAAGTTAGCTCCCTCAGATTGTCCTCAGGGCATTCAGGCCTGGTCCGTTCCCTAAGCAATGCAGCCCATGCCTCCCTGTTCAGCCCCCCGCTTGCTGGTGGCAGACGGGAGCATCTGGGCTACTTCTATGCTGGCAGTTGCAGTTAGGTGTGTAATCTGTGGTGTTTTTTTTTTTTTTTTTCCTTCTGGTTATGTTGCCCTCTGAGATTCCAAAACTCCCCACAGACCCGCTGGTGAGAGGGTTTCCCGGTGTTGGGAAACTTCTGCTCCTTCACGACTCCCTCCCCAGGTTGGGTCTCCATCCCTAACTCTTTTGTCTCTCGTTTTGTCTTTTATATTTTGTCCTACCTCCTTTCGAAGACAATGGGCTGCCTTTCTGGGTGCCTGGTATCTTCCACCAGCGTCCAGAGGTTGTTTTGTGGAATTTGCTCAGAGTTCAAATGGTCTTTCGATGAATTTGTGGGGGAGAAAGTAGTCTCCCCGTCCTATTCCTCCACCATCTTAGGACCGCCCTGCATGTATCTTTTTAAATTAGTGTTTTTGTTTACTTATATATCCAGGAATGGCATTGCTGGATCATACAGTAGTTCTATTTTTAGTTCTTTGAGGAATCTCTGTACTGTTTTTTGTAGTGGTTGCACCAATTTACATTCCCTCCAGCAGTGTACAAGGGTTCTGTTTTCTCCACCTCTTTGCCAACATTAGTTGTTTGTAGTCTTTTTTATGATAACCGTTCTCATAGGTGTGAAATGATATCTCATGATTTTGATTTGCATGTCTCTGATGTTTAACAAGGTTGAGCATTCTTTCCATGTGCCTTTGGCCATCTGTATGTCTTCTTTTGAAAAATGTCTATTCAGGTCTTTGGCCCATTTTTAATTGGGTTTATTAGTTTGATTTGTATTTATATATTTTGAATATTAATAGTTTATCTGTCATATCATTTGCAAATATTTTTTCCTATTTAGTAGATATTCTTTTCATTTTGTAGATAGTTTCCTTTGATGTGAAAAATCTTTTCAATATAATTAGGTCTGATTTTTTTTTTTTTTTTTTTTAGTTTTGCTCTTGTTTTTAACTTAGGAGACAGATCCAAATAAGTACTGCTATTTTTTATGTCATAGAGTGTTCTGCCTATGTTCTCTTCTAGTAGTTTTATGATTTCAGGTCTTACATTTAGGCCTTTAATCAGTTTTGAGTTTATTTTTATATATGGTTTGAGGGTTTAGGGAAATGTTCTAATCTCATCGTTTTACATGTGGCTGTCCAGTATTCACAGCACCACTGATTGAAGAGACTGTCTTTCCCCCATTGTATAATCTTGCCTTTGTCATAGACTAATTGACCATAAGTGAATGAGTTTATTTCTGGATTCTCTGTTCTATTCCATTCCATAAATCTGTCTGTCAGCTTTTATGTCAGTACCACACTGTTTGGATTACTATGGCTTTGTAGGACAGTCTGATATATAGGAATGTGATATCTCCAGCTCTGTTCTTCTTTCTCAAGATTGCTTTGACCATTGGGGCCTTTTTTGTTTCCATACAAATTTTAGAATTATTTTCTTCTTGCTCTGTGAAAAATGCCATTGGTGTTTTAATACAGATTGCATTGAATCTTTAGATTGCCTTTGATAGTATGACAGTCATTGTAACTATCAATTCTTCCAAATGATGAACATGATATATTTTTCCATCTGTTAGTGTTGTTTTCAGCGTCTTTCATGAGTGTCTTATAGTTATCTGAGTACAGGTCTTCTAACTCCTTAGTTAGATTTATTCATAGGTATTTTCTTCTTTTTGATGCAGTGATAAGTGGGATTGTTTCCTTAGTATCTCTTTCTGATAGCTCATTGTTAGTGTATAGAAATACAACATATTTCTGTATATTCATTTTATATCCTGAAACTTTACTGAATTCATTGATGACTTCTAGTAGTTTTTTTGGTGTCATCTTGAGGATTTTCTATGTGTAGTATCATGTCATCTGCAAACAATGACCGTTTTACTTCCATTCCAATTTGGATTCTTTTTATTTTTCTTGTCTGATTGCTATGGCTGGGACTTCCAGTATATATTGAGTAAAAATGGTGAGAGTGACCATCTTTGTCTTATTCCTGACCTTACAGGAAATGCTTTCAGCTTTTCACTATAGAGTGTGTTAGTTGTGGGCTTATGTATGACCTTTATTATGTTAAAGCATATTCCTTCTATACCTGCCTGGTGGAGAGTTTTTATCATAAATAGATGTTAAATTTTGTCAAAAGTTTTCCTACATTTATTGAGATGATTGTATAATTTTTATTCTTCAGTTTTGTTAATGTGGTGTATCACATTGATATATGGATATTGAACTACCCTTTTATTCCTGAGGTAAATTCCACTTGATCATGGTGTACGATCCTTTAAATATATTATTGGATTTAGTTTGGTAATATTTTGTTGAAGACTTCTTTGTCTAAGTTAGTGATATTGGCATGTAATTTTCTTTTCTGTGGTATTTTTGTATGATTTTAGTATTAGGATGATGATGGCTTTATAGAATGAGTTCAGAAGTATTCCTTCCACTGTAATTTTTGGGAATATTTTTGAGAAATATAGGCATTAACCCTCTAAATATTTAGTAGATTTCATCTTTAAAGTCATCTGGTCCTGGACTTTCATTTGTTGGGTTTTTTTTTTTTTTTTTTAATCACTGATTCAATTTTATCACGGGTAATTGGTCTTTTCAAATTTTCTATTTCTTCCTGGTTTAGTCTTGGGAGATTGTTTCTAGGAATTTGCCTATTTCTTGTAGGTTGTCCATTTCTTGGTGTATTGATATTCATAGTAATCTCCTAAAATTCTTTATATTTCTGGAGTGTTGGTTGTAACTTCTGTTTATTTCAGATTTTATTGATTTAGGCCCCCTCTCATTTTTTCTTCATAAAGCGGACTAAAGATTTATCAGTTTTGTTTATCTTTTCAAAGAACCCACCCTTAATTTCACTGATATTTTCTATTGTTTTTAATCTCCACTTCTGCTCTGATCTTTATGATTTATTTCCTTCTATTAACTTTGGGTTTTATTTTATTTATTCTTTTAGGTTTTTTAGGTGTCAGGTTATTTATTTGATAGTTTCATTTTATCCTGAAGTATGCTTGTATTACTGTAAACTTCCCTCTTAGAACTGTTTCTGCTGTATCCCGAGAATTTTGGGCCATTGTATTTTTGTTCTAAGTTTTCTCCAGGTATTTTTCTATTTATTCTTTGATCCATTGGTTCTTTAGTTTTTATGTTGTGTAACCTCCACTTTTTTGTATAGTTTGTAACTTTTTCTTGTACTTGCTTTCTAATCTCAAAGCATTGTGGTCAGAATATATACATGATATGATACCAGTTTTTTAAAATTTATTGAAACTTGTTTTGTGACCTAGCGTATGATTTATCCTGGAGAATGTCTCATATGCACTTGAATGTATTCTTCTGCTTTTAGACAAAATATTCTATATATAATCTATTAAGTCCATCTGATCCTGCTGCTAAGTCACTTCAGTCATGTCCGACTCTGTGCGACCCCATAGACGATAGCCCACCAGGCTCCCCCGTCCCTGGGATTCTCGAGGCAAGAACACTGGAGTGGGTTGCCATTTCCTTCTCCAATGCATGAAAGTGAAAAGTGAAAGTGAAGTTGCTCAGTCGTGTCTGACCCTCAGCGACCCCATGGACTGCAGCCTTCCAGGCTCCTCTGTCCATGGGATTTTCCAGGCAAGAGTACTGGAGTGGGGTGCCATTGCCTTCTCTACATTTAAGTCTAGTGTTTTCTTATTAATTTTTTGTCTGGATGATCTGTCCACTGATGGAATGTTAAATTGTATTGCTATCAATTTTTCCCTTTATGCCTGTTAATGTGTATGTGTTTAGGTGCTTCTATTTGAGTGAATATATATTTACTATTGTTATATCTTCTTCTTGAATTGATACCTTAGCCATTATATAATCTCTAAGAAGGATTGTTTTGAGGCTAAAATTACCACCTTCTTAATGTAACTGATCTATAATACATTTTGAGTTATAGATGCTTTGGGGTAACTCATCTTTATTAATCTTTGGAAAGACCTTGCAAAGTGGACATTATAACTCTCATTTTACAAATTAAGAAACTGAAATTTAAAGGTTAAATAATTTATCAAGATAACAGAATAGGTGACAAAGTAGATTAATCTAACTCAAAAGGCCAGATAATTTACACCATGCCTTATTCTTTTAGCATAATTTTTTCTGATTAATTTTTATTTAATATATGAATTTTAAGGGCTTCCCAGGTGGTGCTAGTGGTAAAGAACCTGCCTGCCAATGCAAGAGATGTAAGAGATTGGGGTCTGATCCCTGGGTCGGGAATATCCCCTGGAAAAGAAAATGGCTATCCACTCCATTATTCTTGCCTGGGAAATTACATGGACAGAGGAGCCTGGTTGGCTACAGCCCATAGGGTTGCAAAGAGCCGGACATAACTGAAGCAATTTAGCATACGTGTGCATATGAATTTAAAAGACAGTATGGTATGGCAGAAAGTGAAGAGGAACTAAAAAGCCTCTTGATGAAAGTGAAAGAGAAGAGTGAAAAAGTTGGCTTAAAGCTCAACATTCAGAAAACGAAGATCACGGCATCTGGTCCCGTTACGTCATGGCAAATAGATGGGGAAACAGTGGAAACAGTGTCAGACTTTATTTTTGGGGGGCTCCAAAATCACTACAGATGATGATTGCAGCCATGAAATTAAAAGACGCTGGCTCCTTGGAAGGAAAGTTATGACCAACCTAGATAGCATATTGAAAAGCAGAGACATTACTTTGCCAACAAAGGTCCGTCTAGTCAAGGCTATGGTTTTTCCTGTGGTCATGTATGGATGTGAGAGTTGGACTGTTAAGAAAGCTGAGTGCTGAAGAATTGATGCTTTTGAACTGTGGTGTTGGAGAAGACTCTTGAGAGTCCCTTGGACTGCAAGGAGATCCAACCAGTCCATTCTGAAGGAGATCAGCCCTGGGATTTCTTTGGAAGGAATGAGGCTAAAGCTGAAACTCCAGTACTTTGGCCATCTCATGCGAAGAGTTGACTCATTGGAAAAGACTCTGATGCTGGGAGGGATTGGGGGCAGGAGGAGAAGGGGACGACAGAGGATGAGATGGCTGGATGGCATCACTGACTCGATGGACGTGAGTTTGGATGAACTCCGGGAGTTGGTGATGGACAGGGAGGCCTGGCGTGCTGCGATTCATGGGGTCGCAAAAAGTCGGACACAACTGAGCGACTGAACTGAACAATAAAAATATCTGAAATTTGAAGGGATTCTCTACAGAAGACATTTAATTATGATACCTGTGTTCAGATTTTTTCAATAGAAATTTGTTTGGAGTCTGTAATTCATTCCTTTTATAAAAAAAAATTGTGAGTAAAGTCGCTCAGTCGTGTCCGACTCTGCAGCCCCCTGGACTGTAGCCTACCAGGCTCCTCCATCCATGGGATTAAATTAAAGGGCTTCCCTGGTGGCTCAGAGGGTAAAGCATCTGCCTGGAAGGCAGAAAACCTCAGTTTAATCCCTGGGTCAGGAAGATCCTCTGTTGAAGGAAATGGCAACTCACTTCAGTATTCTTGCCTGGAGAATCCTGTGGATGGAGTCTTGTAGGCTACAGTCCATGGGGTAGCAAAGAGTCGGACACAACTGAGCAATTTCACTTTCACTTTATAAAATTATTTATTTTGGCTGTACCAGGTATTAGTTGCAGCGTGTGGGATCTTTTGTTGCAAGATGTGGGGTCTAGCTCCCTGACAAGGGATTGAACACAGGCCTCTTGCATTGGGAGTGCAGAGTCTTACCACTGGACTATCAAGGTAAGTCCCTACTTCATCCCTTTTTATGTGCTCAGTGTGTTCAAATTTTAAGATGAATATGGTTAAGGAAAATAACCAAGTGCAGTAAATACATGAGTGTGACTGACCTATATACTTATATTTAAGGTATGATGATAATACTAATACTGCTGTTTTTTGTAGTTTATAAACATAATTTAAAAGAACTATCAAAAATGCATCAATTAATGGTGGTGGAGAGTTCTGACAAAACATGGTCCAATGGAGAAGGGAATGGTAAGCCACTTCAGTATTCTTGCCTTGAGAACCCCATGAACAGTATGAAAAGGCAAAAAGATATGACACTGAAAGATTAACTCCCCAGGTCAGTAGGTGCCCAGTATGCTACTGGAGAAGAGTGGAGAAATAACTCCAGAAAGAATGAAGAGATGGAGCCAAAGCAAAAACAAGGCGCAGTTGTGGATGTGACTCGTAATGGAAGTAAAGTCCAATGCTGTAAAGAACAATATTGCATAGGAACCTGGAATGTTAGGTCCATGAATCAAGGCATATTGGAAGTGGTCAAACAGGAGATGACAAGAGTGAATGTCGACATTTTAGGAATCAGTGAACTAAAATGGACAGAAATGGGAGAATTTAACTCTGATGACCATTATATCTACTACTGTGGGCAGGAATCCCTTAGAAGAAATGGAGTGGCCATCATGGTCAACAAAAGAGTCCAAAATGCAGTACTTGGATGTAATCTCAAAAACGACAGAATGATATCCGTTTGTTTCCAAGGGAAACCATTCAATATTACAGTAATCCAAGTCTATGCCCCAACCAGTAATGTTGAAGAAGCTGAAGTTGAATGGTTCTGTGAAGACCTACAAGACCTTCTAGAACTAATATCCAAAAAAGAAGTCCTTTTCATGATAGGGGACTGAAATGCAAAAGTAGGAAGTCAAGAGATACCTGGAATAACAGGCAAATTTGGCCTTGGAGTATGAAATGAAGTAGGGCAAAGACTACCAGAGAATGGTAGCCAAGAGAATGCACTGGTCATAGCAACTACCCTCTTCCAACAGCACTAGAGAAGATTCTACACATGGACATCACCAGATGGTCAATACCAAAATCAGATTGATTATATTCTTTGCAGCCAAAGATGGAGAAGCTCTCTCTGTACAGTTAGCAAAAACAAAATCGGGAACTGACTGTGGCTCAGATAATAAACTCCTTATTGCCAAATTCAGACTTAAATTGAAAGTAGGGGAACTGAAAGTAGGGAAAACCACTAGACCATTCAGATATGACCTAAATCAAATCCCTAACAATTATACAGTGGAAGTGGGAAATAGATTCAAGGGATTAGATCTGATAGACAGAGTGCCTGAAGAACTATGGACAGAGGTTCATGATATTGTATAGGAGGTAGTGATCAAGACCATCCCCAAGAGAAAGAAATGCAAAAAGGCAAAATGGTTGTCTGAGGAGGCCTTACAAATAGCTGAGAAAACAAGAGAAGTTAAAGGCAAAGAAGAAAAGGAAAGATATATCTATTTGAATGCAGAGTTCCAAAGAATAGCAAGGAGAGATAAGAAAGCCTTCCTCAGTGATCAGTGCAGATAAATAGAGGAAAACAATAGAATGAGAAAGACTAGGGATCTCTTCAAGGAAGTTAGAGATACCAAGGGAACATTTCAGGCAAATGGGCACAATAAAGGACAAAAATGGTATGTACGAAGCAGAAGATATTAAGAAGAGGTGGCAAGAATACACAGAAGAACTGTACAAAAAAGATCTTCACAACCCAGATAACCACAACGGTGTGATCACTCACCTACAGCCAGACATCCTGGAATGCAAGGTCAAGTGGGCCTTAGGAAGCATCACTATGAACAAAGCTATTGGAGGTGATGGAATCCCAGTTGAGCTATTTCAAATCCTAAAAGATGATGCTGTTAAAGTACTGCATTCAATATGCCAGCAAATTTGGAAAACTCAGCAGTGGCCACAGGACTGGAAAAGGTCAGTTTTCATTCCAATCCCAAAGAAAGGCAATGCCAAAGAATGTTCAAACTACTGCACAGTTGTATTCACCTCATACTCTAGCAAAGTAATGCTCAGAATTCACCAAGTCAGGCTTCAACAGTATGAACTTCCAGATGTTCAAGCTGGTTTTAGAAAAGGCAGAGGAACCAGAGATCCAATTGCCAACACCTGTTGGATCATCAAAAAAGCAAGAGAGTTCCAGAAAATCATCTACTTCTGCTTTATTGACTATGCCAAAGCCTTTGACTGTGTGGGTCACAACAAACTGTGGAAAATTCTTCAAGAGATAGGAATACCAGACCACCTGACCTGCCTCCTGAGAAATCTGTATGCAGGTCAGGAAGCCACAGTTAGAACTGGACATGGAACAACAGACTGGTTCTAAATAGGGAAAGGAGTACGTCAAGTATATTGTCACCATGCTTATTTATCTTATATGCAGAGTACATCATGAGAAATGCTGGGCTGGATGAAGGACAAGCTGGAATCAAGATTGCCGGGAAAAATAACAATAACTCCAGATATGCAGATGAAACCAACCTTATGGCAGTAAGTGAAGAACTAAAGAGCTTCTTTATGAAAGTGTAAGAGGAGAGTGGAAAAGCTGGCTTAAAACCTAGCATTCAGAAAACTAAGATCATGGCCTTCGTTCCCATCACTTCATGGCAAATAGATGGGGAAACAGTGGGAACAGTGGCTGACTTTATTTTTCTGGACTCCAAAATCACTGCAGATAGTGATTGCAGCTATGAAATTAAAAGATACTTACTCCTTGGAAAGAAAGTTAGGACCAACCTAGATAGCATATTAAAAAGCAGAGACACTTTGTCAACAAAGGTCCATCTAGTCAAAGCTATGATTTTTCCAGTAGTCTTGTATGGATGTGAGAGTTGGAATATAAAGAAAGCTGAGAGCTGAAGAATTGATGCTTTTGAACTGTGGTGTTGGAGAAGACTCTTGAGAGTCCCTTGGACTGCAAAGAGATCAAACCAGTTAATCCTAAAGGAAATCGGTCCTGAATACTCATTGGAATGACTGATGCTGAAGCTGAAACTCTAATTCTTTGGCCACCTGATGCAAAGAACTGATTCATGGAAAAGACCCTGATGCTGGGAAAGATTGAAGGCAGGAGGAGAAGGGGATGACAGAGGATCAGATGGTTGGATGGTATCACCTACTCAGTGGACATGAGTTTGAGCAAGCTCAGGGAGTTGGTGGTGGACAGGGAGGCCTGGTGTGCTGCAGTCCATGGGATCACAAAGAGTTGGACATGATTGAGCGACTGAACTGAGCTGAACTGAATGGTGAGACAATTGAAATAAATGTGGTCTTTATGGTACCCACTTTAAAGTGGAAAACACTAATTTTAGTAACATCTGCTTCTTTGACAAATGTAGAACTCATTATATCACAGTCATAACTCATTTAGCCCTAATCCTACCCTGTTTCAAGGTGTGAATCAAGTTTGCAAATCACTTAAGGTAATTTTGGCCTATATAAATATTATAGTTATGTATATTGCTGAGTTATCAGCTAGTTAGTTGCCTTTGAATGCTAAATTGAAATACTAATTTAAAATTCTGTTACTTGGACTTTCCTGATGGTCCAGTGGTTGGGAGTCTTCCTGCCGGTTCAGGGGACACATGTCCAATCCCTGGTCCGAGAAGATTCCACATGTTGCAGGGCAACTAAGCCTATGCACCACAGCTACTAAGCTTGAGCACTCTAGAGCCCATGGATCACGACTACTGAGTCCACGTGCAACAACTACTGAAGCCTGTGTGCTCCAGAACCCGTCTGTGCTCTAGAAGAAGAGAAAGGCCACCACAGTGAGAGACGCAAGTAATGCAAGGAAGGGTAGCTCCCACATGTAACAATGAAGACCCAGCACAGCCAAAAATAGATAAATTAAAAAAACAAATTGTTACATAGGTATCATGCAAGTCTCTAACATTGAAAAAGATGAAATAACTGTTACATAGTTACTTAACTAATGTAACTGTAAAATCTAGATTTACAGATAATTGCAATAAATTAGATGCAGAAGTCATTGTAGTATGTCTATGACCCACAGAATATAGTGGAACCAAGCTTTCTAGAGGGAAAGACCAATTGGTTAACTTCCCTAGTCATGCAGCACATTAACGTTAGTCATTTAAGATCACACAGCTACCTAGCATCATTGTTTATTCCCAGAACACACAACATAAATTATGATCTAGTTGCTGATGAACATGGCTGTTGGAACTTTTGTCATAAACTATTTTCCAAATGCCCTCTGTAGGATTGACTTTATTTTTGCCAGTTGAGTAGTCTGGAACCGAACATAATGGCCATCAGTAAGCAATGCCTATGTTTGATGTCTTTGGAAAGCAGCCACACACACACACACACACACACACACACACACACACACGGGAAAATGATTAACTGAACATCTGTTATTTTCCTTCAAATTTGGGCTTGGCTAAAAGGACACAAAGTACACAGCAGTGGCCAGCTGCTGACAAGTAAATTTCCACAGATATTTTACGACTGTGCCAAAATGTTTACTGTCTCCTCCTCTGTAAAATTAAATTGTGAAATACAGAATAATGTGTAAAAGAAGGACTCTTAATTATGCATATAATCCTAAGATGGGCTAAATTTGTATGCTTCCATGAAAATTCATGCTACCAGAGTCAAGTTTTGCGTTTAAGGTAAGAATTCACCTTTGGGAATTTATTCTGATGCTAGTAACCTGGTCTTTTAAAATTTTGCATGTTGGCTTTCATAGGCCACTGCAGATGGGCCTCTGACTAAAACATTTTGTCAATAACCATCAACATCTAAGGTTTTGTTAATAGTTTGTCATATTTATTACCTTTCAATTTTTTCAATGCTCAGCTGAAAGTGTAAGAATTCACAAGTGTGTAGACTCTGAAAGATAAGAGCAAAACAATCAAGATGCTTCTTGTCACCATTCAGTATAAACAGCAGTCTATTCACTTGTTGCTACAAATATTCACAGCACTGATCATGTGCCCAGCATAGGCTCTGTGAGCACGTGATACATCAAGACATATTGCTTTCTCCAAAGAAGTTACCGTATAGCAAGTAATTAAGCAAGTACTTTTATCTCAAATAAGTAATAGAGCTTTATGCAAAAAGGGAAGCGTTTTACAACACCCTTTTCATTTATCAGTTTTGGGATATGCCTAGAGATGTTAAGCATTTATTAGATACTAACCAGAGTTGGTAAACTCCATCTGTAGGATTTCCGCAGGCAAACTAGGCTAGGCATTTGCAAGTGAAGATCCCCAAATGGCTGGAATCTAACAGGGAGACTACTTCCAGTAGTATAGGCATATTTCTGAAGTACAGAAGAGTACAAACTTAGGAAATGCCATCAGCCTTATGGAAATGTAGTGATTGTGGTGGTGTATCAAATGAGAAGAAAAACAATGATATAAAAACGTTTTATTGTATTTAAAGCAAACATTTAGAGCCTTCAAAACATACTCAATGTCTGTTCCTAATCGTTTAATCATAGCTTTTGCTCAATTGTAGCAAACACTAGTTTTCACCAAGTTGGAATTAACTCAGTGATAAGTTTTTGTATTTTCCTAATTGATTAATTATTGCCTATACCCTTAGGACATAAAGCAGATAACTCTCTTCAACAATTGTCCCAACAATATGAGAGACTTCCACTTCTAAACACAATAGTATCATAAGGATTGGGTTTATATCCCCATCTTAAATAAATATAAAACTGGACAAAATATATTTATAAAATGTAACTACAATTTATAGAATTAGCAGAAAAGGACATCAATCTATAAAAATACTGAATATATTCAAGAAGATAGAGGAAATCATAAATGGAAGATATAAAAAAGACCCAAATGGAACTTTTAGAGATGAAATACACAATACCTGAGGCAAAAACAGCATAGATGGAGTGAACAATAGATGGGATACTTCAGAAGAAAAGAAAATAGTGAATTTGGAGACCTAGAAATAGAAACTATTGAAATAAAACAGAACAAAGACTGGAATAAAGTGAATAGGGCACCGTAAGTTATAGAACAAGGTTGAGCAGCCCACTATATTTGTAAGTAAAGTCCCAGAAAGGTTTGGTTGGGGAGAGGAACAGAAAAGTTATTTGAAAAAACAATGGCCAAAATTTTTAAAATATGTTGAGGAGTACAGATCTTCAGATCAGATCAGTTGCTCAGTCATGTCTGACTCTTTGCGACCCCATGAATCACAGCACGCCAGGCCTCCCTGTCCATCACCAACTCCCGGAGTTCACTCAGACTCACGTCCGTCAAGTCAGTGATGCCATCCAGCCATCTCATCCTCTGTCGTCCCCTTATCCTCCTGCCCCCAATCCCTCCCAGCATCAGAGTCTTTTCCAATGAGTCAACTCTTCGCATGAGGTGGCCAAAGTACTGGAGTTTCAGCTTTAGCCTCATTCCTTCCAA
>NW_011494756.1:2453874-2454242 GCF_000754665.1 Bison bison bison | reverse complement strand
TCCCATCACTTCATGGCAAATAGATGGGGAACAATGCAAACAGTGAGAGATTATGTTTCTGGGCTCCACAATCACTGCAGATGGTGACTGCAGCCATGAAATTAAAAGACACTTGTTCCTTGGAAGAAAGGACCAACCTAGACAGCATATTAAAAAGCAGAGACACACTTTGTCAACAAAGGTCCATCTAGTCAAAGCTATGATTTTTCCAGTAGTCTTGTATGGATGTGAGAGTTGGAATATAAAGAAAGCTGAGAGCTGAAGAATTGATGCTTTTGAACTGTGGTGTTGGAGAAGACTCTTGAGAGTCCCTTGGACTGCAAAGAGATCAAACCAGTTAATCCTAAAGGAAATCGGTCCTGAATACT
>NW_011494756.1:2453279-2453735 GCF_000754665.1 Bison bison bison | reverse complement strand
ATCTATTTCCCATGAAGTGATGGGACCGGATGCCATGATCTTCGTTTTCTGAATGTTGAGCTTTAAGCCAACTTTTTCACTCTCCACTTTCACTTTCATCAAGAGGCTTTTGAGTTCCTCTTCACTTTCTGCCATAGGGTGATGTCATCTGCATATCTGGAGTTATTGATATTTCTCCCGGCTATCTTGATTCCAGCTTGTGTTTCTTCCAGTCCAGCGTTTCTCATGATGTACTCTGCATATAAATTAAATAAATAGGGTGACAGTATACAGCCTTGACGCACTCCTTTTCCTATTTGGAACCAGTCTGTTGTTCCATGTCCAGTTCTAACTGTGGCTTCCTGACCTGCATACAGATTTCTCAAGAGGCAGATCAGGTGGTCTGGCACTCCCATCTCTTGAAGAATTTTCCACAGTTTATTGTGATCCACACAGTCAAAGGCTTTGGCATAGTCA
>NW_011494756.1:2450660-2453179 GCF_000754665.1 Bison bison bison | reverse complement strand
TTCCTCTGCCTTTTCTAAAACCAGCTTGAACATCAGGAAGTTCACGGTTCACATATTGCTGAAGCCTGGCTTGGAG
Source organism: Bison bison bison (assembly GCF_000754665.1). Taxonomy (NCBI): domain Eukaryota; kingdom Metazoa; phylum Chordata; class Mammalia; order Artiodactyla; family Bovidae; genus Bison; species Bison bison. Next base: position 2,453,103 of record NW_011494756.1, on the reverse strand, counting down.
AATTTTGAGCATTACTTTACTAGTGTGTGAGATGAGTGAAATTGTGTGGTAGTTTGAGCATTCTTTGGGATTGGAATGAAAACTGACCTTTTCCAGTCCTGTGGCCACTGCTGAGTTTTCCAAATGTGCTGGCATATTGAGTGGAGCACTTTCACAGCATCATCTTTCAGGATTTGGAATAGCTCAACTGGAATTCCATCACCTCCACTAGCTTTGTCGTAGTGATGCTTTCTAAGGCCCACTGGACTTCACATTCCAGGATGTCTGGCTCTAGGTGAATGATCACACCATCATGATTATCTGGGTCGTGAAGATAAGTTTTGTACAGTTCTTCTGTGTATTCTTGCCATCTCTTCTTAATATCTTCTGCTTCTGTTAGGTCCATACCATTTCTGTTCTTTATCGAGCCCATCTTTGCATGAAATATTCCTTTGGTATCTCTGATTTTCTTGAGGAGATCCCTAGTCTTTCCTCTTCTGTTGTTTTTCTGTATTTCTTTGCATTGATTGCTGAAGAAGGCTTTCTTATCTCTTATTGCTATTCTTTGGAACTCTGCATTCAGATGTTTATATCTTTCCTTTTCTCCTTTGCTTTTCGCTTCTCTTCTTTTCACAGCTATTTGTAAGGCCTCTCCAGACAGCCATTTTGCTTTTTTGCATTTCTTTTCCATGGGGATGGTCTTGATCCCTGTCTCCTGTACAATGTCACGAACCTCATTCCATAGTTCATCAGGCACTCTATCTATCAGATCTAGTTCCTTAAATCTATTTCTCACTTCCACTGTATAATCATAAGGGATTTGATTTAGGTCATACGTGAATGGTCTAGTATGTCCATACTAATAGGTCTAGTATTTCCCTACTTTCTTCAATTTAAGTCTGAATTTGGCAATAAGGAGTTCATGATCTGAGCCACAGTCAGCTCCTGGTCTTGTTTTTGCTGACTGTATAGAGCTTCTCCATCTTTGGCTGCAAAGAATATAATCAGTCTGGTTTCGGTGTTGACCATCTGGTGATGTCCATGTATAGAGTCTTCTCTTGTGTTGTTGGAAGAGGGTGTTTGTTATGACCAGTGCATTTTCTTGGCAAAACTCTATTAGTCTTTGCCCTGCTTCATTCTGTATTCCAAGCCAAATTTGCCTGTTACTCCAGGTGTTTCTTGACTTCCTACTTTTGCATTCCAGTCCCCTATAATGAAAAGGACATCTTTTTTGGGTGTTAGTTCTAAAAGGTCTTGTAGGTCTTCATAGAACCGTTCAACTTCATCTTCTTCAACATTAGTGGTTGGGGCATAGACTTGGATTACTGTGATATTGAATGGTTTGCCTTGGAAACGAACAGAGATTCTGTCGTTTTTGAGATTGCATCCGAGTACTACATTTCGGATTCTTTTGTTGACTATGATGGCCACTCCATTTCTTCTAAGGGATTCCTGCCCACAGTAGTAGATATAATGGTCACCTGAGTTAAATTCTCTCATTCCAGTCCATTTCAGTTCGCTGATTCCTAGAATGTCGACATTCACTCTTGCCATCTCTTGTTTGACCACTTCCAATTTGCCTTGATTCGTGGACCTAACATTCCAGGTTCCTATGCAGTATTGCTCTTTACAGCATCAGACCTTGCTTCTATCACCAGTCACATCCATAGCTGGGTATTCTTTTTGCTTTGGCTCCATCCCTTCATTCTTTCTGAAGTTATTTCTCCACTGATCTCCAGTAGCATATTGGGCACCTACTGACCTGGGGAGTTTCTCTTTAAGTATCCTATCATTTTGCCTTTTCATACTGTTCAGGGGGTTCCCAAGGCAAGAATACTGAAGTGGTTTGCCATTCCCTTCTCCAGTGGACCACATTCTGTCAGATCTCTCCACCATGACCCAACAATCTTGCGTTGCCACACGGGCATGGCATAGTTTCATTGAGTTAGACAAGGCTGTGGTCCTAGTGTGATTAGATTGACTAGTTTTCTGTTTCAGTGTGTTTGCCCTCTGATGCCCTCTTGCAACACCTACTGTCTTACTTGGGTTTCTCTTACCTTGGGCATGGGTATCTCTTCACGGCTGCTCCAGCAGAGCGCAGCCATTGCTCCTTACCTTGGATGGGGGGTATCTCCTCACTGCTGCCCTTCCTGACTTTCAACATGGGATAGCTCCTCTAGGCCCTCCTGCGCCCGCGCAGCTCCTTGGACGTGGGGTTGGTCCTCCCAGCCACCGCCCCTGGCCTTGGGCGTGGGGTAGCTCCTCCTACCCGCAGCCCCTGGCCTCAGGCTTGGAGCGTGGGGTATCTCCTCCCAGCCGCTGCCCCTGACCTCGGACGCGGGGTGACTGCTCTCATCGCGGCCCCTGACCTCGGACGTGGGGTATCTCCTCTCGTCACCGCCCCTGACCTCCCGACGCTGGGTATCTCCTCTCGGCCGTCCCCCACTGACCTCGGATGCGGGGT
>NW_011494756.1:2449809-2450502 GCF_000754665.1 Bison bison bison | reverse complement strand
CTCGGCCGCGCTGAGCGCGCCTGTGGCAGGCGCCTGCGCTTGAGCGCCCCCGTGGCAGGCGCCTGCGCTTGAGCGCGCCCATCGCAGCCGCCCGCGCTTGAGCGCCCCCGTCGCCGCCGCACGGACCTTAAGATCCAAGAAATTCAGTTAACTCTAAGCAGAAAACATTAAGGAAACCACATTAGGCATAACATAGGCAAATTTCTGGGAACTACTAATAGAAAACAGAAATTCTACATGTAGGAGAATTAGGATATATTTGTTAGTTCTCTCTGCTATAATAAAATGCCATAGGCTGGGTAGCTTATATAACAGAAATTAATTTTCTCCCAGTTCTAAAAGCTGGAAGTTTGAGATCACATGGGGGCATGGTTGAATTCTGGTGAAGGATCTCTTCCTGATTAGTGGATGACAGCTTCCTGGCTGTGTGCTTACATGGTCTTTCTCCTGTGCATGTACACAGGGAGGGGAAGAGAGAGAAAGAGAGATCTCCCTCTTCTTATAATGCCACCAATCCTATGGGATAAGGACTCCACCCTTGTGACCTCATTTAACCTTAATTACCTCCTAAATGCCTATCTTCAAATAAAGTCACATTTGGCTTCACCATAGGAATTTGGAGGGTGGCTGCTAAGTCACTTCAGTCATGTCCGACTCTGTGCGACCCCATAGACGGCAGCCCACCAGGCTTCC
>NW_011494756.1:2443517-2449709 GCF_000754665.1 Bison bison bison | reverse complement strand
TTCTCCAGGCAAGAACACTGGAGTGGGTTGCTATTTCCTTCTCCAATGCATGAAAGTGAAAAGTGAAAGTGAAGTCGTTGAGTTGTGTCCAACTCTTCGAGACCCCAACCCCATGGACTGCAACCTACCAGGCTCCTCTGTCCATGGCATTTTCCAGGCAAGAGTACTGGAGTAGGGTGCCATTGCCTTCTCCTTGGAGGGCGGGGGACCACACAATTCAGTCTGTGGCTAAACTAATAATAACTGTAGTCTTCTCATTAAAAAAAGAGAAAGAACACGTGGATTGACATCTTTAAAGCATTCACAGGAAAAATTTTAAGCTCAGCAAAAAGATCTTTCAAAAGACTTTTCATATATATAAAATCTGAGTTTGTTACTAGTATGTTGTCACTACAAGAAAGAGAAAAGTCCTTCAGGTGGAAGGAAAAAGTGATTTCAGATGGAAATACACATCTTACAAATGAATGAATGGAGAGCACCAGACGTGGTACATACATGATTAAGTATATTAGATTTTTTCCCCTAATTTTTAAATCTCTTTAAAAATATAATTGATTAGTGAAAGTAGTAATGTACTCTAGGTTTATAACATAAGTAAATGTGAAATGTATTACAATAGTAGTACAAAGATGGGGGTGTGGAATGAGCATATACTGCTGTAAGTTTCTTATACTGAATATAAAAATGACATATTTGAAAGTAAATTATAAGTGAAACATGTACACTGTAAATTATAGAAAAATCATAAAACAAAAAACAAAAATCCCACAAAACCCAGAAAATAAAGCAAACCAAAAAACAAACCAATAATAGAAAATGAAACCATAAAAACATAATCCAACTGAAGGAAGGAGAAGAAGGAAAAGGTAACAAAACCCAGAAAAAAAATAATAGGCACGTGATTACTATAGATTGAATGTTTGTGCCCTTCCCCCAATCCATATGTTGAAAATTAATCCTCAACGTAATATTTGGAGGTGAGACCTTTGGGAGGTGATCAACTAGATTGAGGGTAGAGCCCTTATAAATGTGATTAGTGCCCTTATAAGAGGGGCCCAGGAGAACTTCCTTGCCCCCTTCCGTTATGTAAGGACTCAGTGAAAAGATAGTAGTCTATGAACCAGGAAGTGGGTCCTCACCAGATACTTTAGTCGTGGACTTCCCATCCTCCAGAACTGTGAGAAGTAAATTCCTATAACTTGTAAGTCATCTAGTCTACTGTATTTTGTTAAAGCAGTCTAAATCAAGACAATGGTGATTTAAAACCAACTGTATTGATAATTGCATTAAGTGTAACTAGTCTAGCCATCCAATTTAGATGGCAAAGGTTGTCAAAAGCAAGACCCAACTATACAGTGTCTACCAGAAACCCTCTTTAAATATAAAGATGTATTAAGTACAAAGATATAAAAATATGCACCATGTGGAAATAAATTTTATAGTACCAGACAAATTGGATTTTAGGACAAAGAAGATCAGGGATCAAGAGTCATTTCATAATCATTTCATCAATAGTTAAAAATTCTAAATATTTAATCTAATATTAGAGTTTTTAAGCACTTTAAATGAAACTTGATAGAATGAAAAAAAATAACTACATAATTTATAGTTGAGGATTTCAACACCCCTCTCTTAATAATTGATTATAATTAATTATTCTCTTTTTGGTTATCAAAAGTTAAATATATTTTGCTCTGGACACTATTCCTTCTCTTCTGCTCAACCCTTTGTGTAGGAAGCAAACTAAATTTTAGCTCTGCTATATCTATATAGAGATCCTAAAGAGCATCAGAAACAAGAGAAAAAACCCAATTGAAAGAGAAAACCAAGAGACAGTTGGACAACAGCTTTGGGTACTTAGGAGGCTGTCAGTCTGTTTTTGTACTATAAATCCAGTTTCTTTATTTTTAGGAATGATGTTTTAAAGGTTGTAAGGGGAAGGAGACCAGTGCCTTTTTCTGTGATGACCACAAAACCTGGCATGTATAAGGTGGAATATAGTGAAATGATTAATCACAGAAGATTCGGGCAGGAAAAATTGTTTGATTGATAGCTTGAAAGTTACTTGATTTCTCTGGCACCCAGTTTCATTATCTGTAAAACAAGGATAATAGTACTGTATTCATTTATTTGTTGTCGTTTCTCAGTCACTAAGTTGTGTCCAACTCTTTGCGACCCCACGGACTGCAGCACGCCAGGCTCCTCTGTCCTCCACTATCTCCTGGAGTTTGCTCAAATTCATATCCATTAGATGTGATGCTATCTACTCATCTCATTCTCTGCTGCCCTCTTGTCCTTTTGCATTCAATCTTTCTCAGCATCAGGGTCTTTTCCAATGAATCAGCTCTTTGCATCAGGTGGCCAAAGTATTGGAGCTTCACCTTCAGCATCAGTCCTTCAAATGAATATTCAGAGTTGATTTCCTTTAGGACTGACTGGTTTGATCTCCTTGCAGTCCACAGGACTCTGAAGAGGCTTGTCTAACACCACAATGTGAAAGCATAGTCTTTGGCATTCCTTTCTTTAGGGTTGCCATAACAAATTATCACAAACCAGGTGGTTTAAAACAACAAAGATTTATTGTCTTAGAGTTTTGTTGGAGGCCAGAAATCCTAAAGTAAGGTATTAGCAGGTCCATCTGAAGCCTCTAGCAGAGAATTCTTCCTTGCCTCTTCCAGCTTCTTATTATCCAGGGTGTTCCTTGACTTGTGGTTGTAAAACTCCATTCTCTGCCTTTGTCTTCTCTTCTTAGGACATTTGTCATTGGATTTGGGTCCACTTAGATTAGCCAGGATAATATCCTCTTGAGATCTTTAGTTTCATATTCAAAGACATTTTCCCCAAATAAGATTACATTCAAAGGTGCCAGGTATTTAGATGTGGACAAACTTTTTCTTGAGGGGGGGGTATGTCATCATTTGACTGACAAGCATTTACCTAAAAGTGTTGTTTTATGCCTTAAATAAGATGACTTCTCTAGAGTATCTATCCTATAATAGTTTTTTACTTCTAGGTATATTTTCTTTAATCTTTGTGCTAACCTTACAAAACAGACGTGACATATTCAATTTATAAATTAGGAAACAGAAACTTAAGAGTTAAATAATTCAACCAAGCCAATACTGATTTTAAAAAATAGTAACTGAAGTTATAAACCATTTACAATAGCTTAAAAATGTTGGAATACTTAGGGATAAATTTAAGAAAAAATTTGTAGGATGCTACACTAAAAGCTACAAAGCATTGCTGATAGAAATCTAAAAAGACTTCACTAAATAGAGATATATACAATGCTCATCAATCTAATGACTCAATATTGTTAAGAAGTCAGTTCTCTCTAAATTGGTTTATAGTTTTCATATAATCTCCATCAAAATCCCAACAGTTTTTCGAGGGTAGAACTTGATGGGCTGACTCTATAGAAATTAGGATAGACAAAACAATTTTGAAAGAAGAATAAAATTAGAGGACATACTATGAGAGTATTATAGACATCTATAGTAATGAAAGCAACGTGGTTTGGCATAATGACAGACAATCCAGTAAAACAGAAGAGTCCAGAAATAAACTTATAGATGCGTGGCCAACTGGTTTTCACCAAAGGTGACAGGGAAAGGGATCATCTTTAAAGACTTGATGTTAGTAATTAAACATCCACGTGCCAAAGAAAAACATGCAACCTTATTTGACATCATAGGGCATTGAAACTGCAGTGAAACACCTCTCCATACCCATCACACTCATGAGAGAAACTGTTTGTATTTCTAGCTGACAATACAAACTATTGCTGAGGATGCGGAACAGCAAGAATTCTCAACTACTACCGGTGATATGCAGAATGGCACTGCAACTTTGGAAAATAATTTGGCATTTTCCCCTAAAGTGAAATATTCTTACACAAGAGAAATTAAAATATATATTCATACAAAGACTTGTATACAAATGTCTCATAGCAACTTCATTAATTTTAGACAAACGCTGGCAATAGCCCAAGTGGCCATCAACTAGTAATGAATAAACAAATTGTGGTGCATCTTTATAACGGCATAGTACTCAACCGAGAAAACTAAAGAACTGTGTTCAATACAGACAATAGCGTAGGTGAACCTTAAAAGCATTATATAAAGTGAAAGCAGTGAGGTAGCTAGAATGCCCTCCAAAAGATGTCCACACCCTAATCCCTGGACTCTAGGAATATGTTGCATTAAATAATCTTAACATCTGCAGAATCCCTTTTGTTAAGGTTAAGGATTTAACATGTAAGGAGATTATCCCAGCTTATCCAGGTGGACCCAGTCTAATCACATGAGCCTTTAGAAGCACAGAACTTTCTCCAGCTGGAGTCATAGAGATACAGCCAGAAAGGGAAAAGTCCAAAAGACTCCAAGCTTGACAAGAATGTGATGTGCCTTTGCTGGTTCTGAGATATCGGAGGGCCATGTGCAACCACTAGAGAAAGGAGCTAAGGAGAACCCCAGCTGGCAGCCAGCAGGAAAACCTCAGTCCCACAGCTGCAAGGAACTGAGTTCTGCCAACAACCTGAATGAGCTTGGAAGCAGATTGTCTTCCAGAGTCTCCAGTCAGGAGCATAGCACTGCCTTATGATTTTGGGCTTGTGAAATCTAAGCAGAAGAGCCAGCTGGGCCACACCACACCTGGACCTGAGACCCAGAGAACTTGCACTGTTTTAAGCTACTTTTTGTGGTAATCTGTTACAACAGCAATAGCAAACCAACACAAGGAACTTGACACCATACTGTATGATTTCATTTATATAAAATTCTGCAAAAGGTAAACCTACAGTAATAGAAATCAGATCAGTGGTTGGTTGCTAGGCATTCTGGGAAGGAGACTGACTCCAAGGATTGTAAGAGAATTCTATAAGGTGATGCAATATGATGATTACTTGTGGTAGTTACATGACTGTACATTTATAGAATTCATTGTGTGTGTGTGTGTGTGTGTGCGCGCACGCGCTCAGTTGTATCTGACTGGCTGCAGCCCCATGGACTGTAGCTTGCCAGGCTCCTCTGTCCACGAAATTTTCCAGGCAAGAATACTGGAGTGGGCAGCCATTTCCTATTCCAGGGGATCTTCCCGACCCATGGGTCAAATCTGTGTCTCTTAAGTCTCCTGCATTGGCAGGTGGATTCTTTACCACTACTGCCATCCAGGGAAGCCTAATTCATCATATTGCACACCAAAATTATTACATTTATTGCATGTAAATCATGCTACAATAAAATCGATACACAAAACACAACACTAAAGCTCTCCTTGACTTTTGCATCAAAATTTAAAGTAATAGCACACCTATCACTCATATTCCTATATTCCTGAGATTAACAGTAATACTTTTAACCATCTCAAGAGAAGACTCTACACGTGGACATCACCAGATGCTCAGCACCGAAATCAGATTGATTATATTCTTTGCAGCCAAAGATGGAGAAACTCTATACAGTCAGCAAAAACAAGACCGGGAGCTGACTATGGCTCAGATCATGAACTCCTTATTGCCAAATTCAGACTGAAATTGAAAAAAGTGGAGAAAACCACTAGATCATTCAGGTATGACCTAAATCAAATCCCTTATGATTATACAGTGGAAGTGAGAAATAGATTTAAGGGATTAGATCTGATAGAGTGCCTGATGAACTATGGATGGAGGTTCATGACATTGTACAGGAGACAGGGATCAAGACCATCCCCAAGAAAAAGAAATGCAAAAAGGCAAAATGGCTGTCTCAGGAGGCCTTACAAATAGCTGTGAAAAGACTGGAAGCAAATAGCAAAGGAGAAAAGGAAAGATATACCCATTTGAATGCAGAGTTCCAAAGAATAGCAAGGAGAGATAAGAAAGCCTTCTTCAGCGATCAATGAAAACAATAGAGGAAAACAACAGAATGGGAAAGACTAGAGATCTCTTCAAGAAAATTAGAGATACCAAGGGAACATTTCATGCAAAGATGGGCACAATAAAGGACAGAAATGGTAGGGACCTAACAGAAGCAGAAGATATTAAAAAGAGGTGGCAAGAATACACAGAAGAACTGTACAAAAAAGATCTTCATGACCAAGATAATCATGATGGTGTGATCATTCACCTAGAGCCAGACATCCTGGAATGTGAAGTCAAGTGGGCCTTAGGAAGCATCACTACAAACAAAGCTAGTGGAGGTGATGGAATCC
>NW_011494756.1:2442386-2443417 GCF_000754665.1 Bison bison bison | reverse complement strand
TGATGGTGTGATCATTCACCTAGAGCCAGACATCCTGGAATGTGAAGTCAAGTGGGCCTTAGGAAGCATCACTACAAACAAAGCTAGTGGAGGTGATGGAATCCCAGTTGAGCTATTTCAAATCCTGAAAGATGATGCTGTGAAAGTGCTGCACTCAATATGCCAGCAAATATGGAAAACTCAGCAGTGGCCACAGGACTGGAAAAGGTCAGTTTTCATTCCAATCCCAAAGAAAGGCAATGCCAAAGAATGCTCAAACTACCACACAATTGCTCTCATCTCACAGGCTAGTAAAGTAATGCTTAAAATTCTCCAAGCCAGGCTTCAGCAATATGTGAACTGTGAACTTCCAGATGCTCAAGCTGGTTTTAGAAAAGGCAGAGGAACTGGAGATCAAATTGCCAACATCTGCTGGATCATGGAAAAAGCAAGAGAGTTCCAGAAAAACATCTATTTCTGCTTTATTGACTATGCCAAAGCCTTTGACTGTGTAGATCGCAATAAACTGTGGAAAATTCTGAAAGAGATGGGAATACCAGACCACCTGACTTGCCTCTTTAGAAACGTGTATGCAGGTCAGGAAGCCACAGTTAGAACTGGACATGGAACAACAGACTGGTTCCAAATAGGAAAAGGAGTACGTCAAGGCTGTATATTGTCACCCTGTTTATTTAACTTATATGCAGAGTACATCATGAGAAATGCTGGGCTGGAAGAAGCACAAGCTGGAATCAAGATTGCAGGGAGAAATATCAATAACCTCATATATGCAGATGACACCACCCTTTTGGCAGGAAGTGAAGAAGAACTAAAGAGCCTGTTGATGAACGTGAAAGAGGAGAGTGAAGAAGTTGGCTTAAAGCTCAGCATTCAGAAAACGAAGATCATGGCATCTCGTCCTGTCACTTCATGGCAGATATATGGGGAAACAGTGGAAACAGTGGCTGACTTTATTTTTCTGAGCTCCAAAATCACTGCAGATGGTGAGTGCAGCCATGAAATGAAAAGACGCTTACTCCTTGGAAGGAAAG
>NW_011494756.1:2420658-2442286 GCF_000754665.1 Bison bison bison | reverse complement strand
TGAGTGCTGAAGAATAGATGCTTTTGAACTGTGGTGTTGGAGAAGACTCTTGAGATTCCCTTGGACTGCAAGGAGATCAAACCAGTCCATTCTAAAGGAGATCAGTCCTGGGTGTTCATTGGAAGGACTGATGTTGAAGCTGAAACTCCAATACTTTGGCCACCTGATGCGAAGAGCTGACTCATTGGAAAAGACCCTGATGCTGGGAGGGATTGGGAGCAGGAGGAGAAGGGGATGACAGAGGATGAGATGGTTTGATGGTATCATCAACTTGATGGACATGAGTTTGGGTGAACTCTGGGAGTTGGTAATGGACAGGGAGGCCTGGCGTGCTGCGGTTCATGGGGTCACAAAGAGATGGACACGACTGAGCGACTGAACTAAACCGAACCATCTCAAAGACTGATAATAATGGAAAAATTATTCTAATATACTGATAGTAATGTTATAATCAATTATGTTTTATTATGATATGCACAGAGACATATATTGTGCAGTCATACGTACATATACATACTCTTAACATCTAAAAAGATAGAAACTTTTCTTCACTTCTCTTAAGATATTTTCCATTGCTAATGAAGTGCTCACATAGGGACATGGATTTGGTCTTTTGGAGACAATAGGAATGCATTCAGGGTGATGCTTTATTTGTCAGTAAATGGCACCCAGGAACTCAAAAACCTGTAGTGTATAGCCGAGTGAGGTTTAAGTGAAAGACCTTTTTATAACTGTCACATGATTAGGGCCAAACTCCTTGAGAACTGTGTAATAGAACGTCGAGACTAGAGAAAGGGAAACGTAGTAATGGGCATTGTTTACTGGCCACTTGCTCCAGTGCTTTTTTTTTTTTTTTTTTTTGATGTTTTACTGCTCACAGCTTTTAAGCCTTTCCCTCCCTTGTGTCCCTCATCTGGGGGAAATAAAGACAGCCAGTGCTCCCTCCTTTGGCACCAGTGGGAAACTCAAACCAGAAAGGTCCCACCCTCAGCCTGCCTTACCTACTAACCACAGTGAAACCCCCACCCAGCCTCCTTCACTTGCCCTCCCAAGATATTTTTGGACCAGCTTGGGAGGCCTGCCATGCCCTCCCCCAAACCTCGTCACAATAGACCTTTTAACACCCTGTTGGTATGTGTGTGGCATCATCAGCCTCAACATTTATATCATGTTTTGCCCACAGTTGGCCACACACAACACACAGATACTCTGCTGTGCATTTTACATGTGCTTCCCATTTATTAGTCAGGGAAACTGAGAAATACGGGAACTGGCTGTGGGATTCCCTGGCAGTCAGTGGTTAGGACTCAGTACTTTCATTGCTGTGGCCCAGGTTCAGTCCTTGGTTGGGGAACTAAATCCCCCAAGTCACGTGGCGTTCCCCACCCCACCCTCTGCCCCCACCCCCTGCCTCCAAAAAAAACTGGTTAAAGGCCACCCGGTATGCAGTAGGGCTGGGAATCACACCAAAACCCGTGCTGGTTACAAAGACAGTATTCTGCTAATCAAATCATGATGGCAGTGGTGATCAGCAGGATCGTGATGACAATTATATCTTCATTATTGAAAGTGTATTATAAAAACACTGAAGGGATTGCAAAAGGCTGCTTCAAAATAGTATAGCCTTGCCTTAGTTATCTGATAGTTTAGGTTCCTGTTAGGTTAGGCTAACAGTTTAAATAATGAGTGTTAGGATTCAGCTCTAGAAAGCTTCCCCTGATCAGCTTGGCACTCTAGAGAATGTTGGGTCTGCAATGTCTCCTTGTGGCCCTCTCCTGGTATTATGTGGGCCCCGCAACTGGCACATAGAATCTAGATAAAGAAACAGAAGACTCCTTTTCAATGTCTTTCTGAAAGAGGCGGATGACCCACAAATTAAGGAATGTGTCATGTGGTTACAAGGTCGGTCTGCTCTTATGGAAGTTTCAAATGCGTAAAGGATCATCACGAAGCCTTCCTGGAATTTTGGCTTCCAAAAAAAGAAAAAAAGGTAGACTATTGGGATCTTCTGGGATTAGAATCAAAAGAGTTAGAAATGCATCAAGAGCAGAGAACGGTTATGGTTGAATCACCCAGGGAGGCATTTTGTCAGGCGTTCCTCTGGGAGTAAGCTCTACTTTGCCTTGATGTTTTATAACAGTACCATGACATACAAAACCAAAATATGTATCATGTCTACAGAGGAGTGATAAAGATTAGTTAGAGGTATTTTTTAAAATATTGAAAAACGACAGAGGTAAAAGGGATAACAAGAATATCAAAACAACCATTTTTTGAGATCTTAACCATTTTTCAGGTTTGCAAAGCACTTTACATTTGTGGGCTTTCCTGGTGGCTCAGACCATAAAGAATCTGCCTGCAAATGCGTGAGCCTAGAGTTCCATCCCTGGGTCTGGAAGATCCCCTGGAGGAGGGAATGGCAACCCACTCCAGTACTCTTGCCTGGAGAATTGCTTAGATAGAGGAGCCTGGTGGGCTACAGTCCATGGGGTTGCAAAAAGAGTTGGACATGACTTCGTGACTAAACAACAGAAAAATATACCATAACTCTTAAATAGACCAGTGTTACATTGATTTCCAAATATTTCTAAAACCGTGTTTTACACACTTCATTCATATGCTTTTATGATTTTTCATATCCAGTTAATGTTTTCCTCTAAATTAACTGTTTTGTTTTTTTTTTTTTACTTCAGCTTCTTTCTAAACTGTAGTTTTCATGAAATCATAGGTTTGGTATGCTACTTATATTTTTCTAATAGATATTAAACATATATAATTATTAAAATACAAATTTCCATCTGTTTCCACAGTGACTCACATTCCACCATCTCAAAAACACTTTCCTTGAGCTTGTCAGCCGCGAGAATTGCAATGCTTTCCCTAGAGCTGCACTTCTCATTAAAAATACTATCCCCGCTCCCTCAACGTAGATTTTTCCTTTCAGCCTCAGCTGACCAAATGGTGAGACATTTTCTCAGTTTCCAGGATCTGAAACCTTCTGCCCTCACTTGGTAGGATTTATCATCAAATGATCCAGAGTGCCAGGCCCTGAGACTTTTCCCTTATCCCTCTCTAACTTCTACCCACCCTTATTCAGGATCCACACACTTGACCATTGGCTTGCCATCTGCCACCTCTCCGCAAACGCAAGCAAGGTCCCTACTCAGGATAATCTGTAACTCCCATCTCATCTTCAAACTCTTCTCCCCCATTGAGCCGTTTCACTAGGGAACATCACAGTTTGCTTATCTTATCCATGCCAAGTGTGGAATTAATAAAGTAATGTAACACTTCTTGCAGGTTAAACACTTGCACATTAATTGATCTTTCTGGAGGTCATAGTTTGGCTCTGAAGGTGGAATCCAGGTATTTTGACAGCCTGTGGTGAAGCAGTCCTTCAGATCATCACATCAGTTTTGTGGCCACCAATTCACTCTCAGTATGGTCCAGTCCTATCTCCTCCAGGTATTCTGAGGCCCTTGATGACATGGCTGCTGCTGCTGCTGCTGCTGCTAAGTCGCTTCAGTCATGTCTGATGCTGTGTGACCCCATAGACGGCAGCCCACCAGGCTCCCCCATCCCTGGGATTCTCCAGGCAAGAACACTGGAGTGGGTTGCCAATTCCTTCTCCAAAGCATGAAAGTGAAAAGTAAAAGTGAAGTTGCTCAGTCGTGTCCGACTCTTAGTGACCCCAGGGACTGCAGCCTACCAGGCTCCTCTGTCCATGGGATTTTCCAGACAAGAGTACTGGAGTGGGGTGCCATTGCCTTCTCCAGATGACATGGCCAAGCATGGAATTTCACCCTGTGGTATCCCTGAGGGACTGGTTCGGATCTCTTTCTATTGTAAATGCTCCTGCTTTCAGATAGTACTCTCTCCTGTCAACAGATCCAGGAGACAAATGAGTGATTTGTGAAAATTGATCATCATGTTTTAAAATATACTTAATAAAGACAGTTCCTCAATATTACATCGTTGTCAGTGTGTAAAAATATATGTGTAAATTGGCACCCCACTCCAGTACTCTTGCCTGGAAAATACCATGGATGGAGGAGCCTGGTAGGCTGCAGTCTATGGGGTCGCTAAGAGTTGGACACGACTGAGTGACTTCACTTTGACTTTTCACTTTCATGCATTGGAGAAGGAAATGGCAACCCACTCCAGTGTTCTTGCCTAGAAAATCCCAGGGATTGGGGAGCCTGGTGGGCTGCCATCTATGGGGTCACACAGAGTCGCACACGACTGAAGTGACTTAGCAGCAGCAGCAGACCATAACTAGGTTTCAGTTAATGAAGTGAACTTTGCCTAACTTTGTTTTGGTGATTGAAGCACACAAAGCTTTCACTCCTGGGGCTCCTGTAGACCCAAGTTTTATGCTTCAAGATTGGGAGAATAGAATGATTTCCTCTATCAATCTGAAAGGCGAAACCAGGACCTGCTCTAAAAGAGCCACGTGAAGATCAATTTTATATTTACTCTTAAAAAAAGCAATAAAAATACGAGGTATCAAATGCAGTTGGGGGAAACACGATAGAGCACTGTGTCCTTGGTCTTTCAATTCGCCTCTGTGTGTATTTGAGACTCAGCAGCTGCCTCCACACCTAACACAGGAACTGTTGGTATGTTCACTCCCTCTTCTTCCTGGAGGGCACATCTCCTAGCTCACATTTTTTTTTCTTTCTCATTGCTGCTAAAAGAACATCCACAAGAGGTTAGAGAGGGCTGACCAAAAGGAGTTGGAATTGGCCTGAAACATCTGACTATTTCTTGGCATCTGAGAAAGAACGAAACGTTTTATTATGATGAATAGTAATGTTTGCACTGTTCCCCGGACATACGCGGTCTCGAGCAGCTGTGTGTCCTGGGAGCCCCTTTGTTACTGAGAGCACTCTCTAAATGTGTCCTATCACCTTTTTCATCAAAGAACTCAAATATTCTATCAGATTTTCCCTGGCTAGCTAAAAACAGACGTGTTGGGAATTGTACAACTTGCTCAGGCAGTTCTCTCGCTAAATATAAAAAAGCGTCCCATTCCTCACAGCCGTAAGAGCTAATTTTCTTTGCTCAAATACCAGTTTGGGGAAATGTTGGTAAAATTTATGTCTTGAGTCCTAGAGTCCTCTGTCTGAAAATTCCACGTGTGACTTAAATATGAATCACTGGCATCATTTAAAGCAAATGGGGATTTATAAGTCTGTGGCCACATTCTTTATAAATATAATTTAAAATAATACCTATATATATTTCCAAGCAACTCTTCACCTGCTAACATTTGAGTAAATGAAGGAAATGGCAACCCACTCCAGTGTTCTTGCCTGGAGAATCCCAGGGATGGCAGAGCCTGGTGGGCTGCCGTCTATGGGATCATACAGAGTCAGACACGACTGAAGCGACTTAGCAGTAGCAGCTTTTCAGCATATTAGGATTAATCAAGGATAATTAAACTCAAATTCTTGTCGCTCTTGGAAGAGCAAAAAGGCAACTGATTTCTATCAATTTATGCCACAAGCTGTGGTGTAATGAGTCCTTCCCAACATGTGCTATTGAATGAGAGGTCTTCCCAGAGTCACCTTGTCAGTAAGTGCTCCTTCCTTGTCTCCCACACCTCAGTATGATATTGGTATTTTAAAATTCTTAATATAATTTTTAAACTCAGTGTATCTAAAATAGTATCTTGTCAGCATACACTCAATTTAAAAATTGGGGTAAATTACATATTTCTTCATGCCGAATCTTTGCTGTGTTTTGCGCCTGCAGTGTGCTTCAGTTTTAAGTGCTTGATAGTCACAAGTGGTGGTGGCTGCTGGACTGAACATCGCAGATCAAGGTAATGACTAAGGTTGCCTTTAACTCTCATCTCTGATACCTGTCTCATTAATATTTGGCTCATTATGCCTCGGTCTTTTAAATGTCTAAAGCATAAATCTACATCATGATGAATTAGATAGTCTTAAACTTTTTTTTTTTTTTTTAATGAGAAGTTGAAAAAGTGTATCTAAGTCATTGTTCTCTATTTCCACGGGAAGAGTGCTAATGGGTCTGAGATGGTACTGCTCATGGCACGACAGGCCAGCATATTGAGAGGCAAGTTGTTTGTGCAAGGAATAGCAACTTTATTTGGAAAACCGGCAAACACAAGATGAGACTTGTGTCCCAAAGAATCATCCTGCCTGAGTTAGAATTCAGGCTCCTTTTATACTCAAAGGGAAGAGAGTAAAGCGAAAGAGTTCCTGATTCCCATCAGCCTTTGAAGGGGATGTGTTCATTTCTTCCTTCCTGCAGACATTCACAGATGGGCCTGGTCAGGATGTTTCTTGTGAGTTAAACAAAGGTATTTTTAGCTTAATGCTCATTACCTGGGAGGCAGAGTTCCCAGAGATGAGTCATTATGTATAATTTAAGCTTATAGACAACATCCTTTTAGTGATTAACTTGTAATAGAATACAGAGTTTCTTCCCTATTATAAGATAGCAAGAATTACAATATTTAAACAAGATGTTGTTATTTTTTGAGGACATAAAGGAGTAAGCAAGACAGTTCATCCTCTCAAAAAGTTTTCTATGCCTGTAACATAGAAGTCAAGTATCTGTGAAGCCAGTTCTTTGAATGACAAGTTCCATGATGGAACTTGCAGAGTGGTGGGGATGAATGATAGACAGCACAGGCACAGGATGTGGAAGTGAGATACAAGCATCCCCATCTTCTATGAGGAAGGTCTAACAGGTCCTAAAAACTAATCTCCTTTAGTTAAAGTTAACTGATTTAACTTTGCTTTGGTAAAGTCTCAAGGGAGTGTCTGTATTTTGCCCTCGGTATAGTGTTTCTCAGAGGATGTCACCTAGCATGACTTTTATAAAAAATAAAAATTCCTGGATATACCCAAATTTGCTAATACAGAATCCCTAGAAATAGGACTTGAAATCAACAATCTTAATATCCTTGAAGGTCATTGTTTGGTACACGGAAGTCTAGGGAGAAGTCCACTAAATAGTGGCCTGAAGAAACTGGTTTGGGTTCAAGAAACTCAGTGAATGCATTCAATATTTATAGGAGAATGAAGAGGCTTTGAGGGATCGCAAATTCCCATAATGAAGGAATACCTGGTGGGTGATACTGATGAAATCCTTCCATTAGTCACACCAAAGAATCAATATTCATTTGATTAAATATGCTTAAGTCTTTCAGTATGTAACTTTCTTTGCTAGATTTCAGGAGGAAGCATCAGTCAATTACATTTTGGTGTGAATTAATCGTATTAGCTTCCTCTCTTTTAAAGAAAAAAATGGAATGGGGGGAGAAGGGAAACGAAAAAGAAAAAAAACCACCCTACTCCTAAACTCTTGAGAACAGGAATTTTCGTCAACTTAGTGTGTCTCTCATAGTTCAATTGGAGAAGGAAGTAGCACCCGACTCCAGTACCTGGAAAATCCCATGGACAGAGGAGCCTGGTAGGCTACAGTCCGTGGGGTCGCTAAGAGTCGGACACGACTGAGCAACTTCACTTTCACTTTTCACTTTCCTGCACTGGAGAAGGAAATGGCAACCCACTCCAGTGTTCTTGCCTGGAGAATCCCAGGGATGGGGGAGCCTGGTGGG
The DNA here is from genome assembly GCF_000754665.1 of Bison bison bison. NCBI lineage: Eukaryota > Metazoa > Chordata > Mammalia > Artiodactyla > Bovidae > Bison > Bison bison. Next base: position 2,434,689 of record NW_011494756.1, on the reverse strand, counting down.
CTGCCATCTATGGGGTCTCACAGAGTCGGACACAACTGAAGCAACTTAGCAGCAGCATAGTTCAATTTCAAATGTATATATATTCCTAAAACTGTCTGGGATAGTCAATTTTATGTGACAATTTGATGAGGCTCCAGTACCTACTTATTTAATAAATGACTAATTCCAGTGTCATTGTGAAGGTGTTTGTACACGTGGTTAAATCGGTTAACTTTAACTAAAGGATATTAGTTTTTAGGACCTGGGTGAGCCTTACCCAATCAGTTGAAAGATCTTAAAAGCAAAACTGAAGTTTCACTGAGATAGTAAGAATTCTGCCCTAAGTGCAGCATCACCTCCTGGCATGACAGAGTTTCTGCTTTTCTGCCCTACAACCTTCAGACTTGCCAGATCCTCCACAGTCGTGTAAACCAATTTCTTGAAATTAACCTCTCCTATAATATTCCTTTGTATTATGTATGATGTGTACCATTATATCTTACTGGTTCTGTTTCTCTGGAGAACCCTGAATGATACATCATCTTAAAAACTTCTCCCTTCCTATTTTAACAAAAGGGAGGTGGGAGAAGCGGGGAGGTGGTGGAGGGAATGATGCTAAAGAGGGAGAAGAATCCCACAGCCTTGGCCCTCCCATTGCTGCATTTGAGGGAGAGGGCTGGGGTGCATGAGGAAGTGAGCTCCTTGCTCTGAAAGAGCAACGAGAGTTCTTAGGTTGAAGGACAAGTTTGTTGTTGTTCAGTTGCTAAGTCAGTCTTTTGGACCCCGTGAATTCCAGCACCCCAGGCTCCCCTGTCCTTCACTGTCTCCTGAAGTTTGCTCAAACTCATGTCCATGGAGTCGGTGATGCCATCTTATCCTCTGTCACCCCCTTCTCCTCCCGCCTTCAGTCTTTCCCAGCATCAGGGCCTTTCCCAATGAGTCAACTCTTTGCCTCAAGTAGCCAATGTATTGGAGCTTCAGCATCAGTCTTTCCAATGAGTATTCAGGGTTGATTTCCTTTGGGATTGACTGCTTGGATCTCCTTGCAGTCCAAGGGACTCTCAAGAGTCTTCTCCAGCACCACAATTTGAAAGCATCGATTTATCATCATTCAGCCTTCTTTATGGACAAATAGCCTCCTTTATTTCCGACAAGCCTCCCAGAGATGCCATCTTACCCTAACTTGACTGTTATTCTCGTGCTCTGTCCTAGCATCTAAGCATCCTTCATTTGTAGAATCATATGAGGAAGGATCTATAGGACTGCAAACCATCAGTGGACCATTAGGTCACAGTGGTCACTGTCCGGGACACTGAAGTGTACACTCTGACTCCACTTCCCTAATAGTTCCAAAGATTAGTAGTTGTTGCTTTTAAAACAAAACTTCAGTTTTCCTAAAGGCCAAAAAAGATCTATTAAATTTCTTCCCTTTGAAAATCTTCCTTATAGTAGGTGAACTAACCCTCAGAGTTCTATTTCACCTGAGTCTTCTCCAGCACCACAATTCAAAAGCATCGATTTGTCAACCTTAGAATCCAGAAATATCTTATCACGTGTGGTTTCCTAAACCTGCTCTCTACAGCACAGCCCATTAAAAACTCATCTTATTGACATGGGATTGGGTCAGAGATGTTGCCTTTGTTTGCTGTACCCGTTAGGTGCCTGAAGGTGCTGACAGCCATAGAAATCTTAGAAAGAAGCATCATAGGTCAGCGATTATTTGCCCAGCCAAGGTAATTCATCTTATCAAAAACCAAGGTTAGTGTCCGTTCCACAATTCTTAACTATCTCCCTCAGTAGATGAGATCACTAAGTGATTTGGCATGTAGTGAAAGTGAAAGTCACTCACTCGTCACCGACTCTTTGTGACCCCATGGACTGTCTATGGAATTCTCCAGGCCAGAATACTGAAGTGGGTACCTGTTCCCTTCTCCAGGGGATCGTCCCAACCCAGGGATTGAACCCAGGTCTCCCGCATTGCAGGTGAATTTTTTACCAGCTGAGCCACCAGGGAGCCACTTGGCATGTAAGGGTTCAGCAACTGTAAGAATTGTCAACAATTAAAGGAAATAAATGCTGATTTTCAAAAATCATCTTAGCTCCAGTGATTTCCTACTATAAATAATCTCTTATTGTATCATAACAGAACCTTTAGATTTCATGTTGAGATATGTTTTGAGCATTGCCTTTTCTACTTAATAATTTAATGTAAGGTTTCACATAAGAACTACTAAAGGGTTTGGCACTGACATCTGGAATTTATCCAGGACACAGCCTTTATTGTGTTCCATAGCAATTTATCTGTTTAACAAGTACCACAGCTAGTAAGTGGCAGAAACAGTTTTTGAACCACGTTCTGTTCAGGTTCAAAGCCCATATGCATTCTTTTTTAAAAAAAAAAAACTTGACATCTAGTTGATTTACAATATACTGTTAGTTTCAGGTGTAGAACATAGCAATTCAAAATTTTCCATATATGTTGTTTCATTCACCTGTTTGACAGAGCATTATTAATCATTCACTAAGTATTAGGCACTGCGTAATAGAGGTCAAATAACCTGAAAAATAGATTGAGAAGGAATAGTGATGGTGCCTGCCCACATCTACCTTCCATCAACTGAAAGTGACAGAAAGGGACTAAGCCAGCTCCGAGGCTACAGAAGTTAAATAAAAAGTGGCAACTACACCTGTGTGCGCTTCCTTGGTGGCTCAGACAGTAAAGAATCTGTCTGCAATGCAGGAGACCCACGTTTAATCAATGTCAGGAAGATTCCCTGGAGAAGGCAATGGCTACCTACTCCAGTTTTCTTGCCTGGGGAATCCCACGGACAGAGGAGCCTGGTGGGCTATAGTCCACGGGGCTGCAAAGAGTCAGACACAATGGAGCAACTAACACACACATACACATCTATTTACAGATAAGAAATCTCTCTCAGAATGTTGATCTGTTTTTCTGTCTTCACAGTTTCACAGTCCCAGTCCACATCTACCTTTTGATTTTTTAAAATAGGTTGGAAAGCTCCCTGCATTAGGGTGACGTGGGTATCCTCATTGCATACTATTTAACTACACATGTGCCCTGAATGAGACATTCAATTTCTAGAAGTCTGCCTTTGTAAAATAATCCAAAATGTGAGGATACTCTATGCATAAACATCTTTAGCACCATGTTGTTTATGATTAAACACTGGAGGGACTCCCCTGGTGGTCTAGTGGTTAAGACTGCACTCTGAATGCAGGGGGCCACACGTTTGATTCCTGGTCATGGAACTAAGATCGTGCATGCTGCGTGTCATGATCTAAAGCCTAAAAAACAACAAAAGAAATTAGAAAAGTTGGATAAATTATGGTATTTTGCAGTCATTAAAAAAAAGAATAATTTTATAGATTATTAATCACATGAAAATTGTTATGAAACAATATTAAGGGGAAAAACCCCATCTAAAGTACATATATGGATATATTAAGATTAAAACCAGTTTTGGGAGGATGTACTCCCAAAAGATCAAAATGTACCAAGACACTAACAGTGGTTGTTTTAAAATGGTAGAGTATGGGTTCAGATGGTGTTAGGAGGATGGTTTTCCCTTATTTTTTAAGCATTCTTTGTAGAGAACATAAAATGGAAAAAAAAAGAAAACACGCGTCACACCTTGCTGGATGGTAGGACGCTGCGTGCTAAATGAATCGATGGCAGCTGTGGCCCCAGTTTATGGGGAAAAGATACAGTGCTGGAGGCAAATGCAAAGCCAGTAATGAAAAGGGAAATGTCGTCTGTAGATGTGGTTCCTCCACTGTGGGCCATTGTTTCACAGGCATAACACTTTAACTCTAACTGCAATTCACTTTCCTTGTATAGTGCTTTCTGTTTTATCTTAACACAGTGATTGCAGAGACACCATTCCTTGCCAGAAGCAGTCTAGGTCTTTTCAGACTCTCTGCTAATGGAATATCTCATCTGCCCCAAGCCAGAGAACTGGGCCAGATGGTTTCCTGGATTCTCTTTCTGCTCCGGGGTCTAAGCTGTGGTGGTTTCAAAATGTCACCATGCTGGCTGCCTGGGAGCCCTGCTTTGACTTCATACCATTTCGAGGAAACAGCTGACTCATGAAAACAGAGCTGGAAATGATGCAAGAGCCCTGGAGATATTAGGGGGAAGCTGGGCACTGTTGAAGCAGGGTTGCTGCCCGGGTTGGAAAGCTGGAAGACGGGCAGAAGGAGGACTTCTCCGTAACGAATCCCTGGCCAGGCAATATGTCAATCCTAAGAGATCACATTTAGAGAAAACTAAATAACTGGATGAGAAATTCAGTTCGAGAAACATTGGCCAGAAGTTTAGATGTTGCTTTTATGTATGTCTCCTTAAGAGTTGTTTTCATTTTTTATAATTGTTTTGGAGTTCAGTTAGGCAGTATGTAGCAAAGCCCTAAAAATGCTCATGCCCCTTGACCGAGAAATTCTATTGATAGGACCTAGGACTCCATCTAAGGGACACAACCAGACAAATTGGGAAGAAGTATATGTACTTCAGTAGTCCCCAATCTTTTTGGCACCAGGGGCTGGTTTTGCGGAAGACAGGTTTTCCATGGACCGGGGGTGGGGAGGGATGGTTTGGGAATGATTCAAGCACATCACATTTATTGTGCACTTTATTTCTATTATTATTACATCAGTTACACATCAGATCATCAGGCATTAGATCCCGGGGGTTGGGGACCCCTGATATACTAGACAATTTACCTGTTTAGTACAGCAAATGCCAACAGCATCAGCAACAACTCAAGAGTTTCTCAAGAATATATATACATATCTTTCTCCAAAGGATATATCTATATATCTCATATATATAAACATATAAGATGTATGTATATATATGATATATATATATAAAAATGTCCATATCATCATCAATATATATATATAATGTATATATGTATGTATTATGAGGAATTGGCTGATGAGTACAGAGGCTGAAAAGTCCCACAATCTGCCCTTTGAAATTGTCGACCCAGGAAAGCTGGTGGTGTAATTTAGTCAGGATCTGAAGGCCTGAGGACCAAAGGAGCTGATGGTGTAAATCCCAGTCCAAGAGCCAGAGAAGATGAGATGAGATGAAATAAAATGAGATGTCTCAGCTCCAGCAGGCAGACAGAGACAGGAATAAATTGCTCCACCATCTGCCCTCAATAGATAAAGAAATATCCACCCACACTGGGGAGGGCAGTCTACCTTACTCAGTCAGCTAACATCCTCTGGAAACACATTTACAGACACACCCAGATCTAGGCACCCCTTGGCTCACATAAAATAACCTTATAAATAACCACATAAAATTAACCTTAACAACAAATGGAAACACTTCAAATACCCGACAGTAGAGGATTAGTTCAATTATGGCATATCCATACAATGGAATATTTATGGGCATTCAAAATGATATTGTACCCCTAACTGATACTGATGAACTTTCATATCATATTAAATGATAACAAAGATAATAAGAGAATGTGGTTTATAATCTAATTTTGAAAAATATACATGTTTGCTTGGGTAAAATCTAAAAGGGTATACACTAAAATGTTAATAGTGATTTTTTTTTCTCCCCCTTGGGAGTGTTGGATTTTTGCTTGGCTTTATTTCAACATATATTTTTCATTTTGCTCATTTGTATGTCTAATATTTCTACATTTCCTGTGCAATGCTAAAAGGAAATATACTTAAAAACCTGTCTTTTTCAGTGTTTCAAAAATTTAAAGAAAAATTTTGAAAATCTTGAAATACCTAGTGTGTTCTACTTCTGTAAGTGAACTGCTAACACCTAGAGAGTCCTGAAGGCCATGTAAGGAAGTGTGGACTTTATCCTAAGAGCCAAGGGGAGCCATGCAAAAGCTTAGACGAATAGAAAAAAATGGAAACAGAGGAGAGAGATTTGTGGGAGGTCAAGTGAGTGATGAGGGTGGCTGGTGGTGGGGGTGGGGAGACAAGAAAAAACAATAGAAAAATAGGTGATCTGGAGGAGGTCTGGGAAGAAAAATGTCACAGCCAAACTTTGGTGGACTTTGCCTTGATGATTATGGAAAGGTAGGTGCCACACATTTGAATTAGTAGGCAGAGTCTGGGATATCTGTGAAGGCTTACAAGACAGTGCTTAGGGAGGTTTGATTACCGAGGCTATCCATGGGTCTTGGTAGGCTGGTAGGCAAGTTAAGTCCAAGACTGTGCACGTCAGTCAATAGGGAACAGGGAACAAGATACTAAGAGGTCTTATTTCAAGTGTGATGAGCAAAGGCATGGGGAAATTAAAAACAAAACCCAACTCCTCAATCAATGAATTGAAAAGTAGCTTTTCCAAAACCATGTAGCTAATAAAGATAGCTAAGATTTGAACCCAGGGCTGTCACACTTCCCTTCCACTGGTTCTTCCTTGAACGCAGATCAAGGAGCAAAACAGTTGGGTGGAAAGCAAGCAGGCCCTGAGTTAAGGTCTAGGGACATATCTCTGCTCAGAGCTGATCTTATTTCTGGGCTCTTTAAATATTTATTGGGTGAGTTAGTTATTGCTGCTATTAGTATTTCTGCATCTGTCCCTTGACCAGGTCTTCAGCTACATCTTGCTATACTTTCTCCTTCAATGGCTGTGCTTTAGCTATGCTGACCTTTCACCCATTCTGATGTGGGGGTTGAAATACTACAGGAGCCAGGCAGGTAAACGAGGGAAGCAGGGTGGGCTGATGACCTGGGAAAGCTCATGTCAGGTCTGAAGAGGGTAGCAGCTCTCCTTTCTTCCCACTGTCTGTTGCATTAGACTCCAAGCTCCTTGGGGGCAGAGTTCCATTGTGCTTTTATCCATCAGTGTATCCTGAGCAGAGTACCCGACACACAATAAATACTCAAGAAATACTTGGGGAGGACTTCCCTGGGGGTCTGGCGGTGGGAAATCCGCCTGCCAGTGCAGGGGACATGAGTTTGATCCCTGGTCCGGGAAGAACCCACATGCCGCGGGACAGCTGGGCGCATGCGCCACAGCTCTTGAAGTCTGTGCACTCGAGAGCCCATGCTCCACAAGAGGAGAGGAGCCCAAGTGCAGCAGCAAAGACCCGGCGCAGCCACAAATAAACAAATAAATAAGTAAATGTGATGGTGATTTAGTTGCTAAGTCATGTCTGACTCTTGGTAACTCCATGGACTGGAGCCCGCCAGGCTCCTCTGCCCATGGGATTCTCCAGGCAAGCATACTGGAGTGAGTTGCCATTCCCTTCTCCAGGGGATCTTCCCATCCCAGGGATCGAACTGGAGTCTCCTACATTACAGGCGGATTTTTTTTTACCCCCGAATCACCAGGGAACCTCAAATAAATTAATTAATTAAAAAAAAAATGCTTGGGGATAGATGAATGGGTGGATACCAGATTTGTAGACCTGAATCATGGCAGAAGACATTTTCCAAAGTATTGCAGTGAGTGAGAAGCTTTTAGCAGGGGAACAAAAGCCTTCATAATTGTATGTAGGGTGAGTTAAAATGTTATTATTCCCAAATCTCAGTGGCTGACTACAACAAAAGCTTCTGTCTAGCTTCAACATGGGTGTGTCTGGTCCACTGGGCCTCCTCCAAGTGGGGGTTGTGAGTGATGAGAAGCCCAAGCTCCTCTTATCCAGTGGTTCAATCATTCTCTTGGACAGGGGTCAGCTATTCCTAGAACACGGTCTATTGTAGAAAACTAGCTACTAAATATTCTAGGCTTTGTAGGCTATGAAGTGTTTGTCACAACTACTCAACTCTGTGGAATGAAAGCAGCCATAGATTGTAGTAACACAGGCTTCAAGGTATTGAAACCTACCTCAGATCTCAGCTTCTGGCCAATAAAGAAAGAGAGGGTGTGGGCGCTCGTATGGGAGATTGTTATGAGCCGGACCTTTAAGTGGCAATTTCACTGGCCATGACTCTGTTTACCTGATGCCAACAAACTTTGGAGTAAAGAGGGCTGGGGAATTCAGTTTAGCTGTACTGGAAGAAAAGCTGTGACAAACCTAGACAGTGTAATTAGAAAGCAGAGATACCGCTTTGCCGACAAAGGTCCATATAGTCAAAGCTATTGCTTTTCCAGTAGTCTTGTATGAGTGTGAAAGTTGGACCATGAGGAAGGCTGAGTGCTGAAGAATTAATGCTTTCAAACTGTGGTGTTGGAGAAGACTTGAGAATCCCTTGGACTGCAAGGAGATCAAACCAGTCAATCCTAAAGGAAATCAATCCTAAATATTCTTTGGAAGGATTGATGCTGAAACTGAAGCTCCAATACTTTGACCACCTGATGTGAAGAGCTGACTCTTAGAAAAGACCCTGATGCTGGGACAGATTGGGAGCAGAAGGAGAAGGGGATGACAGAGGGTGAGATGGCTGGATGGTATCACCAACTCAATGGACTTGAGTTTGAGCAAGCTCTGGGAGATGGTGAAGGATAGGGAAGCCTGGCATGCTGTAGCCCATGGGGTCACAAAGATTTGGACTTGACTTAGTGACTGACAGCCACCACCAGGAGGAAAAGAAAACTAGGTTTTGTGAGTGCTTAGCACCATCTTTGCTCCAGTTTCCCTTCTACTCGTAGGGACCTGTTAACCTCTTGCCGTATACAGAGCACACGCTGCCTTCTCCCAGAGAAGCAGTCCAAAATCCCAGCCAGGTTTCGCATCCAGCTCAAGATCCAGGCCCTCCTGGCGATGCAGGCCTTCTGTGCCACATCCAGATGTGCTTCGTCATGGTTGTGCCTCTCCCCTCCCTAAGGAACAATGATGAGACCGGGGTGGTACATCCACAGACAAGCAAACACAACCCTCCTGTCTGGGAAGGGATGGGAACAGAAGATACAAAGCAGGCACTGTCCCACGCATCTATAAAAACTGCCCTTCAGACCTTGTATAAGCTCTCCACCCTGTGTGAGAGGTCCTGGGTCATCCCTCTGTTGAAAGGTCACTTATCCATTGTTCTCCCTGACCTCTATCACTACGCTCTCAGAGGTCCCATCTTGCCCATCATCTTTTTGGCCACATCTGAAGTGGTCTCCTTAGGGTCTTCACAGCTCTGTGGGTTGTTTCTGTTGGACTGACTTGTGGGCTCAACCTTGTTTTACATTTCAAAGACATTCAACAGATGGTCCTAATATCTTTACAATAAATTTCCTTTTAAAACTTAATAAGCTTCTAGCCAGTTTCTTATACCATTAAAACACCTCAAATTCTACCTACACATAAATTGTCTTACTTTCTTTGTTTCTTCCTCTTAAGCCATTCTTCTGCAATTCAATGGTCTCTACTTTATGTCCAACTGAAAGAATACATGGAAAGGCCCCATTCCTAATCTGATCTTTGCCCCGGCTAAGTCTTTTGTTTAACTGAGGAAATTGAGGACAGGAGGAGAACGGGCTGACAGAGGATGAGATGGTTGGACGGCATCACTGACTCAGTGGACATGAGTTTGAGCAAACTCCGGGAGAGAGTGAAGGACAGGGAAGCCTGGCGTGCTGCAGTCCATGGGGTCACGAAGAGTCGGAGATGACTTACTGACTGAACAACCACCACTTCCCTTTAATACGCAGAGCCTTATCTACTAATACTTGGGAATCGAAAAGCATCAGCTATGCTAATATTTCAATACCCCAGATTTCTTGACCCTTAATTCTCTTTCATTTCAGCTTGCAAACCAGTTAGTTTTTTTCTGAGCTCATTTTTTCCCCTATGAAACATTACCAAAGACAGCTAACGATACCCAACACACACTAGCACTCAAATTACTTCCAGCCACTTCCCCACATGCACGTGGTCGTCCTTCAGGTTTCTGCAGGCCACCATTTTTCAAAGTGTCTTGCCACTTTAGAGCATAGTATCCATCATTCCAGCTGCTACCATCGGTTTTCTTAACCTTCACCACCTCACATATTTTAGGTTTATGCTGTGGCAGCATCCCAAGTTACCAGTTTCTGGATTATAATAGAAGTACCAACATTCCAGTGGGTTTTTTTTTTAAACATCTTGGTTAGACTCTCTATTATTTTTTTTAACTAAGTAGCTTATTTTTGGCTGTACAGGTCTTCATTGCTGTGTAAGTGCTTTCTCCAGTTGTGGCGAGCTGGGGCTGCTCTCTTGCCACGGAGCACAGAATCTAGGGCGCACAGGCTCAGTAGCTGTGGCGCTCAGGCTTTGTTGCTCCACAGCGTATGGAATCTTCCTGGACCAGGGATCAAAACCTGGGTCCCCTTCATTGGCAGGTGGATTCTTAACCGCTGGACCGCCAGAGAAGTCCCACTGAAGTGGTTTAAAGTAATAGAATATTTTTTGACTTGAAGCAGTCCAGCACAGGTGTCTGTGGTTGGATGGATCTTCTAGGTAGCTTTCTCGCACGTAGCGACTCAGGAATCCAGGCAGCTTCCAGCCTAGAGCCTCACCCTTCTCCAGGGCCTTGGAGTTCATCGGGTCTCTACGTCCAGCCGTTGGACTTACGATTGACCCATGTTCCATTGGCCAGAACACAGTTAAATGGTTCCACGTAACAGCTAATGTTCCTGAAAAATACAGCCTCGCTGAGTGCCTAGGAGAAAAAACTGATGGTGGTGAACAGAGAGCGTTCTCTCTGAGCCTACGGTTTGTGTGGTATCATTGTTCTGATGGTAGGAAGTCACGGGGTCACCAGACCTATAGGAAAGTGATCCCTCTTTCCTTCTCTCTCAGCTTCCATGTTTGTTCATGAAACAAAAGAAAGAAGCTGAGGGTGCAGAGAGAAGCAGAAGCTTCAAGAAGCAGACCCAGTGAGGGAGGGGGAGCAAACAGGGAGAGCCTGTGAATGAAAGGCCTCTCGGTTGACAGCTGAAGCCTCTGACAGCTGTAAAAAGGCAACCCCTGTGTTAAATGGCTTCAATCTGTGAACACGGTCCAGGGATCTTAACACCACGAGTTGAAAAATAGTTGAAACTTTTTTCTCTGGATAAAGCAAGCTGGAGAACCAGATTTAGCTGTGAGTTATTAGAGTTCAATATGAGAAGGATAGTTATTTATAGCTAGACATGTACATATCTTTGGATAATAGTCTCTTTATTATATGCTTTTATTTCTCAATTTTGCGTTTTAGAATCTGTTATCTGTTTAGTTTTGGAAATCATCATTGATTGGATCAGGAAACTTTCTTATTCTTTTTACTTTGTCTGCATTCATGAATTTAATTTGTCCACTCACTCAATGAGTATTTATTTAAGTCCTGGTAAGTGCTGGGCACTGGGTGTGTGCCTGCTCAATTATGTCCGACTCTGCAACCCTATGGACTATAGCCTGTCAGGCTCCTGTGTCCATGGCATTTCCCAGGCAAGAGTACTGGAGTGGGTAGCCATTTCCTCCTCCAGGAGATCTTCCCAGCCCAGGGATCGAACTTGCATCTCCTGCATTGGCAGGTGGATTCTTAACCACTGAGATACCAGGTTGAAAAGTGTTTTTCTACCTGCCACCTCTGTCCCAGCCTCCGAGCTTCTCTGCCTGGAAGTTCCTGCTCTTCCTAGTTCTTTGTTTTAAAACATCCTCACAACAGTTGTCAGTATTATGTGTACTGATCTATTTCTTGTTTTTTACTTGGTATATATTCCAGAGGTTGTTCCATGATATAGAATTTCCTCATTCCTCTGTAAAGGCGGCAAGGAAAAGTGGTATTCCATTGTATGGATTATACATAATTGATTTAATCAGCCCTGGTATTAGCTCTTCCTTTTGCTACTGTAATAAGTTGCTACAGATTTAGTGACTTAAAACAACACAGGTTTATTATAGTGCAGTTCTTGAAGTCAAAAGTCTGAGATGGGTCTCCAGGGCTAAAATCAAGGTTTTACAAGGACATTGTTCATTTCCAGAGGTTATAGGAGGGGAATCGGTTTTCTCACCTTCTCTACCTTCTAGAAGCTGCTGTTATCACCAAAAGTAAGTTTGCTTTAGTACCAGTTTGTTGATTGACCTTTAGAAAACTGGCCTGAAGCCACTCTGAGTAATGGCAAAATTAGCATATTTCCTCTACTTCCTTATCTCCTACTGTTAAATTAAAAATTATGACACTTGCTGAAGACAGTAAAGCCAAGTTTATCGAGAACTACTGCAGTAGGTTTTACAGTAGGGAAGAGAGATCTGGCTTGTTTTCAAGGGCAGCAAGGAAAAGTGAGAATTTACAGCTGAGGAGCGCGGTGGGAGGTCAGTGCATGGAAGATTACCAACAGAAAACATCAGGGCTAAGAGGATTCAAGCTGGGCCAACATGTTTCTTGCTGAAGGCAGGTTAGTTGATAAGATACCAAGCGCAGGGAATGAAGAATTTGATTAGATATCAAGAGTGGAAGTTTTCCTAACACTGAACCAGCAGGATTCTTGATGGAACTGGACTAAAACGGCTGTAGACAGAGTCCAAAGTCAGGGATTAATCAGAGGACTCAGAATAGTCTGACATAAATTTAGTCAAAGGGGAGATAATTTGCCACTACCCTCAATCACCTGTTTTAGTTGATTATATTAATTTCCTTAGTGTTCATTGTTATACCTTGAAGTAAAATTATTTTGCCGTTACTTTGCCAACAAAGGTCTGTCTAGTCAAGGCTATGGTTTTTCCAGTAGTCATGTATGGATGTAAGAGTTGGACTATAAAGAAAGCTGAAGAAGTGAAGTGAAGTCACTCAGTCATGTCTGACTCTTTGCAACCCTGGGGGTTGTAGCCTACCAGGCTCCTCTGTCCATGGGATTTTCCAAGCAAGAGTACTGGGGTGGGCTGCCATTTCCTTCTCCAGGGGATCTTCCCGACCCAGGGATCAAACCCAGTTCCCCCACATTGTAAGCAGATGCTTTACTGTCTGAGCCACTAGGGAAGTCCTAAACAAGTCCTAGGAAAGCTGAACATCAAAGAATCGATGCTTTTGAACTGTGGTGTTGGAGAAGACTTTTTGAGAGTCCCTTGGACTGCAAGGAGATCCAACCGGTCAATCCTAAAGGAAATCAGTCCAGAATATTCATTGGAAGGACTGATATTGAAGCTGAAACTCCAATACTTTGGCCACCTGATGCGAAGAGCTGACTCATTGGAAAAGACCCTGATGCTGGGAAAGATTGAAGGTGGGAGGAGAAGGGGACGACAGAGGATGAGATGGTTGGATGGCATCACCGACTCAATGGACGTGAATTTGGGTAAACTCCGGGAGTTGGTGATGGACAGGGAGGCCTGGTGTGCTACAGTCCATGGGGTTGCTAAGAGTCGGACACAACTAAGCAACTGAATGGAACTGACTTAATCTTTTTACCCCTGGTTACAATAGATGGGAAAATCTGTGGCTTTGTCTTACATCTTAGCTCTTTTTTCCCTCCAACTTGTTTAGTTATTTCATTTATGTTTGTCATGATTTATATATAACATTCACAGTCTCTTCTGGACCATTATCTTCAGAGTTTTCTTTAGTTTTATCAATTAAGTGGATTGAATGAATCTTTTGACTGTAGCTGCTGCTACTGCTAAGTCACTTCAGTCGTGTCTGACTCTGTGTGACCCCATAGATGGCTGTCCACCAGGCTCCTCCGTCCCTGGGATTCTCCAGGCAAGAACACTGGAGTGGGGTGCCATTGCCTTCTCCATTTGACTGTAGAGTTTCACTTATCATTTGATTGGCTGAGTTTTGACCTCTTGAAGGAGATAATGGGATCTTTATTCCTTGAGTTTTTATGTGTTCAAAAATATTTGTCTATTGCCTTTATACCTTTAAGATAGTTTGGGAATAAAAATTGGGGATAACAGTTTTTTTCTTAAATATTTGGTAAGCACTAAAGTTATGACCAACCTAGATAGCATATTCAAAAGCAGAGACATTACTTTGCCAACAAATGTCCATCTAGTCAAGGCTATGGTTTTTCCTGTGGTCATGTATGGATGTGAGAATTGGACTGTGAAGAAGGCTGAGCGCCGAAGAATTGATGCTTTTGAACTGTGATGTTGGACAAGACTCTTGAGAGTCCCTTGGACTGCAAGGAGATCCAACCAGTCCATTCTAAAGGAG
>NW_011494756.1:2405396-2420558 GCF_000754665.1 Bison bison bison | reverse complement strand
GAGTCCCTTGGACTGCAAGGAGATCCAACCGGTCAATCCTAAAGGAAATCAGTCCAGAATATTCATTGGAAGGACTGATATTGAAGCTGAAACTCCAATACTTTGGCCACCTGATGCGAAGAGCTGACTCATTGGAAAAGACTCTGATGCTGGGAGGGATTGGGGGCAAGAGGAGAAGGGGACGACAGAGGATGAGATGGCTGGATGGCATCATTGACTCGATGGACGTGAGTCTGGGTGAACTCCAGGAGTTGGTGATGGACAGGGAGGCCAGGCGTGCTGCGATTCATGGGGTCACAAAGAGTCAGACACGACTGAGCGACTGAACTGAACTGATTCCACTTCCTTCTAGTACTGAATGTTGATACAGAGAGGTTTGAAGTCACCTTTTGATTTCTCCTTATACATTTTGATTGAATACTCAGACTCTTCACTTGTTTCTAAATGTTAATTTTTGCTTACCCCACCATCTCAAGTTCCATTACTCTGAGGCAGCAATTTCCAACTTTCTCAGATATTTCTTCTGGTAGGTATCTCTGTATTAATAAATGATGGCGTTTCACAGTTTTTCAGACATAGATATTATGTATTGATTTCCTACAATGGAGGGTTAGCTCGTCTACAACCCAACCCCAACTCACACCATCTGTATACACACAGGTACCTACAACTGTACACTTCCTTTCCTTTCCTCTTCCTCACCATTTGGAGTTAAATCCATAGCCAGTGGTCATATTATGACCATGTAACTATTACTCACATCCCGGCTATGTGGTATACAATGATTACATTTCACTTTTTGTGTGTTGATTTTTTTCTTCTGTTAAGTTAAAAATTGTCTACTTTTTGTGTAATTTTTCAGGCAGCAGTTCCAAACCCTTACCAGAACTGAAAATGTCCTTTAAATATAGTCAAATGTATAAAGTATTCTCTACACTTCTGATCCTTCTTGAAAATCTCTCCCTTGTATTCCTGTGCCCTACTCCAGCCTGGACCGTGTGCATCCCCAACTGTGGTCAGTTCTCAACCTAGGACTTCCCTCCATCATTCTGGGAATTCCTTTCCTACCTGGAGGCCTCCTGAACCACAGGATTTCTTTATTCTTGGTTATGTCCTCATTTTATCAGGTCACAAACTCCTGTTAGCCTTCTGGGAAAGTGTCCTTGGAAGGACAGTTCTTGAGACCTTGCATTCTCAAATGACCTCTGTTTCACCCTCATGATTTATCCTTGGACAGGATATGGGATTCTAAGTGGGAGATAATTACATAAATTTTTTAAAGGAATTGTTTCATTGTCCTCTAGTGCTAGTGTTAAGTTCTTTGCCAGTCTGATTCTCAAACATTTATATGTATGTTCTCTCTGGACTCTTTTAGAAACTCTTCTTTATCCCTGATTCCTTGGAAATTTGTAGCCATTTATCTCAGGGGAAGTCATGTTTCTATTTAGCATGCTAGGCCCTTTGAATCTGAAAACTCATGTACTTAAATAATGAGGAAGTTTTTTCCGTTTATTTAATAATTTTTCTCCCTTTCATTTTCTTTATTTTTTGAAACTCCAAATATTTGCATGTGAATTCTTAATAATTTATTAATTTTCTACCCATATTTCATTTCTCCCTTCCCTATATATCTAGGAATTTTTTTTTATTCTTTTATTTCTTCTTTTGGAAATGTTAGTTTCTGCTCTCTGATGATTAATTTGGAGGAATTCCTTTTTGAACTTTGAATGTTTCACATATAAATATCTATCTATATGTTCTTGTTTCATGAATATGATGTATTCTCTTAGTTTTCTGAATTCTTAATTTTTTTAAAAAAGTTTTTATTAAAGTCTTCTACTCTTTTCATTTTTTACTTCTGCAGTTGTTTTGTTTGCTTTCTTCTCTGTATTAGAAACTTTCTTCCAATGTGTAAGATTCTTTGTTGTCAGTTCATATTTAAGAGTGACTCATTTAACATATACACACTACTATATTGGAGAAGGCAGTGGCACCCCACTCCAGTACTCTTGCCTGGAAAATCCCATGGACGGAGGAGCCTGGTAGGCTGCAGTCCATGGGGTCGCTAAGAGTCAGACAGGACTGAGCGACTTCACTTTCACTTTTCACTTTCATGCATTGGAGAAGGAAATGGCAACTGACTCCAGTGTTCTTGCCTGGAGAATCCCAGGGACTCGGGAGCCTGGTGGGCTGCCATCTATGGGGTCGCACAGAGTCGGACACGACTGAAGCGACTTAGCAGCAGCAGCAGCACTACTATATATAAGATAGGCAGCCAGCAAGGACTTACTGTGTAGCACAGGGAAACTATACCCAATACTTTGTAATAATCTATAAGGAAAAGGAGGCTGAAAAAGAATATATAACTGAATCACTATTCTGTATATCTAGAACTAACATGATGTTGTAAATCAACTGTACTTTAACTAAAAATAATAAAATAAATTTAAAAAATTAAAGAATGAAGCACTAAAAAGTGGATTGGAACTCAACTGCATGATGGGGCTTGGAAACTGGTGAGCCTCAGTGGGCAGTAATTAGAAGAGATTTGGTCTTTCTTTGGAGGGTCTTTTCTCTTATAATCAGTGACTTTCATCTGAAAGAAATTCCCCGGTTACAAATAGGGATAGGATCAGGGTTAAACATGATATAGTGATCTGGCACTTGAGAAAAAAAAGGTCGGCCAGTGGCTGTCACCTCTTAGTAAGTAGATTTGTGTCACCCCCAGCTGTAAGGGGTTCCTGACATCCTCAAGTCCAGAGTCAGTTTGTCTGGTTTGGGTTCTCAAGCCTTCTGCTGAGGCTTCTTAGAAGAGATCTCATGGCTTTTAGGGATCCTAAAGAGGTGGCTGAGGTGGGATTTGGCTTCTCTTTTTAAACATTTATTATGATTTTTCCTGTTTTCAGTGCCTCCTGAACTTCTGTCTTCAGAAGTATCTGTTGCCTTCAACATCTGAGTTTGCATGAGAGCAGTGGTTCTGTTTCTGTGAGCTTTATACACGCAAGGGCCCACAGTTCAGTTTTCTTTGCTCTGCTAGGTCAGTTACCACGTGCTTTCCAGTTTTAAAATGTTGTTGACGTAAATCATCCTCTCCTCCCATTCTTTTTGTCTTTATGGGGTTTTGCCTTTTTACTTATTTACCATCCTTTCAATGAAGTTTGGGGAGGACATGGAGATAAATACGAAATTTCATCTGTGGTGGCCATGAAAATGCACTACTCAGCTGCCCTACTGCAGGGAGTATAATTGACTGAAGGCACAGCTGTTATGCTCTGAAATCCAATACCATGTGAGGAGGCCAAGTTTCTCCACTAGCTGCTCCCGGTCAGTGATGAAGGGCGGCAGGGATGCTGAGGCAGGCCCATCCTGCAAGATGTGAGGCTCCTCAAATGGATGTGTTGGTTGAAGGTCAGGTGCTCATCGGCCTTGCCAAAATTTTCTTAGAAGTGGATTACAGTCTGAGGCCTGACTTACTGAGTTCCTGCCTGCCTTCCTTCCCTCTCTCCTTTACAGTGGTCACAACCGCATTATGGTCTGAGGGCTCACCCAGCCTCCTTATTCTCTCTCACCGGTATTTCCCCACCTCCATGACCCGCCCCTAAAATCTTGTCTTGATGTCTGCTGTTTGGAAAACCTGAGTTGATATACCATGTAACACTTTAATCTTGAAATTAAGGATTCTTTTTCTAGATTTGAAACCTAGATACTTTGCTTAAGATATCATTGCCCTTGGTCATTTTTGTCAATTTTTTCCCAAGGCACATTATGCCTTTTGATTCTTATTGTATTTCTGGGAACTTTTCTTAAATTATGTTTATGTTCAATTATTTGTTTCTTTTCTTCAAGGATACCAACTATGCATGCTGAATTTTAACTTGTATCTCCCCACCTATCATCTTTTGTTAATCAATTGCATTTTATTTTATCCATCCTCTCCTCTCTCATACTTGTAGTTGTGACTTTTCTCCTTTATTCTAATGTGACCCTCCCTCCTGATAACATGATACTTTTGTCTTTCCCTCAGCTTTCATTTTTTTCTGTCTTCTCACCACTTATTTCCCCAAATTCTTGTAGACCTACTTTGAGTTCTCATTTTAAATAGGCATTGCCTTCATTAAATGTTTTCAACCCATGGCAATGTATTTGGTAATAATTCTCATTTGGTTCATAGCAAAATTCTAGGGTATATTCTTTATCTGCCATTTGTTCTTCTGTTCCTTCAACATTTTTTAAAAGTAGCATTCCACAGATTCAGTGTGGTTCCCTTTTGTGGCTCTTACCATTGAATGAAGGAAAATTCTTCATGAACTGGATATTTGCAGGCTGCTCACAGCACTGAGGCAGTATAGTATGGATCTAATTTCAAATTGTAGTTCTGTTCCATAATAGCTGCATGATTTTACTTCTGCAGAAAAACAGGTAATCATAATAATAACAGTTTTTATCTCATTGAATGCTTTGAGAGCTAATGAAGTGAAGTCGCTCAGTCGTGTCCAACTCTTTGCTACCCCGTGGACTGTAGCCTACCACGCTCCTCCGTCCATGGGGTTTTCTAGGCAAGAGTACTGGAGTGAGTTGCCATTTCCTTCTCCAGAGGATCTTCCCAACCCAGGGACCGAACCTGGGTCTCCCGCATTGCAGGCAGACGCTTTACCATCTAAGCCACCATTAATACATGAGAAAACATGTTGACCAGGCACTGTAGGAATGTGATAAAGAGCACCTTTTAAAAGGTCATCTCTCAGCATCTTTTTGTACTTCCATTTTTATTTTCCTTTATCTGGCATGCTTTCCTCACTTTAGAGGTTAACTATAGTTTAGAGAAGCAAATGGCAACCCACTCCAGTATTCTTGCTTGGAGAATCCCATAGACAGAGGAGCCTGGTGGGATGCAGTCCGTTGGGTTGCACAGAGCCAGACACGACTGAAGCTACTTAGCACCCACATATCTTAGAGTTACCTGTATCTATTGGATTTGTGTAAGATGAAGTTCATATTTCTGGGGCTTTTTCTCTCCTTGTTGTTAAATGACTTCTTTTGCCGGCGGGGGCAATCCTGTCCTTACTTCACCACTTCTAAGCCTCTAACAGGTCTTGCTATGCTATGCTAAGTCACTTCAGTCGTGTCCGACTCTGTGCAACCCCATAGACGGCAGCCCACCAGGCTCCCCTGTCCCTGGGATTCTCCAGGCAAGAACCTTGGAGTGGGTTGCCATTTCCTTCTCCAATGCATGGAAGTGAAAAGTGAAAGTGAAGACGCTCAGTCGTGTCTGACTCTTAGCAACCCCGTGGACTTCAGCCTACCAGGCTCCTCTGTCCATGGGATTTTCCAGGCAAGAGTACTGGAGTGGGGTGCCATCTTGACATTTAAATTAAGATATGAGAGGCAAGCAGAAATAGATGGATAAAGCAGCTAAAAGTAGGGGCAGGTGGAGGAACTTTCTAGAAAAGGAAAGTGCATGCGCCTTCTCTGAGATGGGAAGTAACCATGAAGTTTGAAGAACTGAAATGACTGTGAGGCTGTAATAAAAGGAAGGAGAGGGAGAGTGCAGTGAAGTGGGGCTGCAAGCGGGAAGGCTTCCGCACAGCTTTAAGCAACACCTTCCCCTAAAAGCACCACCTCCTTAAGATAGTTTGTGCTCCTTCACTTTTGGTGAACTAGGGAAGGACTCACAGGAGAGGAAATCTGAAAGAACTTGAGTCTTCTTTGGGGCTGGATTTTAAGGCCAGACTCAATGCTATCAAGTGTCTTTCCTTTAAAAAAAAAGAAAGATTGATCCCTGACACTTAATTGGATGACAACCTAGATGATGTTGGACAATGTTTTTATTGCAGACATGTCTGTGTCCATTTATAGAAGAAAACATCCCCAGGCTTTTTGACTCCAGTTTAAAAAAATAAAACTATAAATATATTTTGCTTTTTTCATTTTTTTTCTCCTAAAAAATTATACTACTATTAATGGAATTCTAAATGAAAGAAAAAGTCAACCACAAGCTTACTTACACCAGCAAATCAAACTGTTCCCATTAATCCATGTTCCCTGGTGAATATATTTTAGCCATAATTTCAGAACACTAAATATTTGGGAAAAAGGTAAAACATTATTTGGATTCAGAAGAATTACTGTAGAAGTGTTTGTTTCTATTCTGCTGTCCTCAGCTCATTTATGCGATTTGGTAAAGAATCCACCTGCTATGGGGGAGACCTGAGTTCTGTCCCTGGGTTGGGAAGATCCCCTGGAGAAGGGAATGCCTACCCACTCCAACAATCTGGCCTGGAGAATTCCATGAACAGAGGAGCCTGTCAGGCTACAGTCCGTGCGGTTACAAAGAGTCGGATACGACTGAGTGACTTTCACTTTCATGGGAAATTGAATCAAGATATCCAGATAAAAATGATTATCAAAAAAAAATTTAAAAAAATGATTATCAGATGTACTAACATTTAATCCACTCTGATTTGTGAAATATCATCTTAGGTACTATTGTCTATATACTTGATACCATTTTTTTTTTAAGTGCTGAAAGAGAAGAACCATCAACCCAGAATTTTTTATCCAACAAGATATAATTCAAGAATAAAGGGAAAATGTTAACCAACACAACCTTGTAAACCAACTATCCTCCAATTAAAAAAAAAAAAAGGGAAAATCTTTCCACTCTAGCTCATGGGAAGATACAGTCTTTCCAAATCTGTGTGATTTCCAGGAATCATTCCACCTGCTCCTTTCTGGTAGTTCTGTCCCTGCCATGAAGTTTCCTCAACACAGGCACTTAATCCGTACTCGGGAAAGACTCAAAGAAAACCCCTGGTGGGCCTTGAGGTCTTTCTGAAAATTTCCCTTCCCTGTGACTCTGTCTCATGAATTACGTACCTTGATCTCCATGAACTGAGAACTTGGACATCTCTTCCCACAGAGGCTGCCAGACTCTGTGTAGATCCTCGTTGTCCTGAGGTCGAGACTCTGCAGGAAATGAGCCGGGGCCATCACAAGGCTTAGCTTCTTTGTTTTCCTTCTCTCAGAAGTCACTCTTTTGTACTGCTTGTCTTCTGGTGCCCAAAAGCTCCTGTTTCATAGGTTTCCTTCCGTCCTTTATTTCTTTAATGTAGGAGGATAAATCTAGTTCCTCTTATTCCATGTGGGCTAGGAACAGAAGTCTCAAAATTCTTTTCTTTTTTTCCTTCAAAACTCTTGAAGTTTTTCTGAAGAAATAGTAGTTACATTAGTGAGAAACATTTATGTAAAATTTCTCAATTCCTTCAGTTTCATTTTTATATTATCTATGGATTTCAAAGAAAAATAACAATATTTTAAATTTTAAAATAGGAATTTTAAAATAGATATAATAGGAATTATATTTAGATCTTTCTTTCCACATGTTAATATAAGAGATGTCTAAAATAATGGATGCAGGTTAATGATAATGATTCCATGTAGTAGGATTTTGGGTGACTTTTTTCTTTCTTATTCTAATTGGATATTTGTATGTATCACTTTTTACAAAAATTTTAAAGACATTTTGTGATTTTTTTTTTTAGGGTAAATAGAAGAATAGAGGAAATGTGGGAGTAATTTTCTCAAGGATACTGGAAACTTGAGGGACAGTAACTTCAGAGGAGGAGGAAGAATACCTTTTTTTTTTTTCCCTGAGATAAAAGGATAAAAAGGTAATTGTGGAAAGCGAAAAAATAAATCCATGTTAAGGGATAGTTAGCATTCACACCAGATGTTCAGACGAGTTCTATCATTTTAGAAAAGTAGGAGATGAGGTCATTTCCAGTGAAGCCATTTTTTTTTTTTTTTTTACATAAGAATCACATCATGAAAAATGCAGACTCTGGGTTTTGAAGCAATTGAACTTTCTGATCTGAGGATGAATTGGGTGTGTCAGTTTTCTGACTTCATCATTCCCTGTCTAGATTATAATGTAGTTGAATAAATGCAAAGGATGAAAACATAAGTAGGTGAGTCAGGACATGGTGAAGTTAATAATAATAACAGTAGCAGCTGCAGAAGCTACCATTTATTGAATGCATGCTGTGTGCCAAACAGAATGACAGCTACTTTCTTTGCATTGCCTCATTTGGCCCTCTTAGCAGCTGAGTTTTGGAGAGGTACCAAGTCTGCCCACAGTCACACAGCTCGCCAGTGGCAGATCTGGAATCTGAACCCAGTCTGTCTGACCAAGATAAATCTCTGGTTTCTAAATAAGAATTTTGAACTATCTTTTCTCTTCATACTGGCTTCTCAAGTAAAGACCTACCTTTTCATAGGTTTAATGGCCTTATTGAGATTTTTGCTCCCTTAGATATAAGGAGCACATTCAAATGACCTCCAAGTGTACATAACTCTGCATGATGAAAGCTGAGTTTCCTCTATCTTATTTCTTGCCTCTTATGTTACTTTCATTTTTGCAAAGTCAATTTCTTCCCAAATCATTGAAATGGCACCTTCAGGCTCAGCCTGGATAGAATATCCATCTTTATCTCCTCTTGTTTGGTAATGTGACACCTGGATATGGATCCACGATTGTAATTTCTCTGCCACACATTCTCTTTTTGACCCTCCCCAGTCCTTTTCCTTCCTTGTCCTTATATGTAGAAAGACAACAGTGAGCACTGCATCTTCAAATACTTGAGGCCCAGATAATCTTGAAGTGTTGGACATGTCCTTGACAAAACATTAATTAAAAATCTGTTAATTAATGAAGTTAGACATTAATTAATATTTTATTGCTTCAAAATGTAGTTTGTTGATATATTAAAATAATCTACATTCCAATGAATAATTCACTAGTATATAGAATTCCCACCAGTCCATTCCACACATTGAAAGGACAAAGCAATTATGCTCGCTGGTACAGTTTGACCTGGATTATGGCTAAAGGCAGTAAAATTCAGCATCTCAAGAGTACTGGTCTTGTTAATTTTGTTGTTGTTCAGTCACTGAGTTGTGTCGACTCTTTTCGACCCCACGGACTGCAGCACGCCAGGCTTCCCTGTCCTTCACCATCTCCCAGAGCTTGCTCAAACTCATGTCCATTGAGTCGGTGATGCCATCCAACCATCTCATCCTCTGTTGTCCTCTCCTCCTGCCTTCAGTCTTTCCCAGCTTCAGGATCTTTGTTAATGGATTTTCTCAACTGCTGCCTCAATTCATTTTAATTTGAACCAATTTTTTTATAGGTCCTGGACTGGAATCTAGGGCTGCCATTTCAGCTTATCCACAGTCAGGTAAACTTAAAAGATGTTAGACACTCCAATTTTTCTTTAGATTTTTGGGCAACATTTAAGGAAAAAGACCATATAAATATGATTATTGGAGCCCATCCAGTGGTCATGGCTAATGGATCTGAAACTCAGAGACTGAGAAGATCAATCTAGTTTATTGGGAGAGAAAATAAAATGTTAGTATTCTGGTCTGGTAACTCAGGACTTTTGTGAAATCAGAGCACTTCACATATTTTTACCTCTGATCTTAAGTTTGTTTACAAAGACTGACAAAAGTTAGGTGGGTTTTATAAGATATGTAAGGAGGATTTAACTCTTCCAGGCCTTACTATCATAAAATACAGAGTCTGCATGGAGGTGTATGATAATAACCTAGTTATTACTTCTCTTTTGATTCTGGAAAAGCTTCTACCTGTCTTTTGTTATGAGAGCATACACTTTGAACTGTCTTCTGACATTCTTTGGGCTTGTAGTTGATGTTTGAAGAATTTCACTTAAAGCCAGGCAAGAAAGTTCACTTGAGAAATTGGCAAAATGATGGATGCACTGTTGTCTGTTTTTTGGCTCCCTTAGGGATTGTGGTGTGTGGCAAGGACACTAGAGCAGAGTTGGAAGTACTGTGCTCCTAAACTGGACCATGTGCTGGCCCTATGACCTCAAACCTGTCCATCCTCAACCTCAATCTCCAATGTTCATAAAATGGGAAAGTTCTCAAAGATGTTATTTCCCCTCTCTGGTCTTTACTCAGTTGGTATTTTCCCCACGAAGGTCACTTTCTCTAAACCGTTCCTGATAGAGAACCACTGATTTATGGGAACTCAGCATGGGAGGGGCTGCCTAAAACCAACTATAGATTTAAATAGAGGAAGGCAGTCATTAGGGAATAAATACCAACCATTTCTTTTCTTTCACCTTCTGATCTCTTATTCATGTCTCCCATAGGCAAAACCCCACTGGAGGTTGGAGAATAAGGGAGCCAGGTGAGGCAGAGTATGGAAATCAGACTCCCGGGATACAGAGCAGTGGTGAGAAAGATGGAAAGTGGATCTGGAGGATAAATGAGGATTATCCAACACAGCATGTTAGGAGCTTGGAGTTCATGCTATAGTCCATACAGAATCTTGTGTGCAGAATCTTTTTCGAGTCTTCTCCAACACCATAATTCAAAAGCATCAATTCTTCAGGGCTCAACATTCTTTATGGCCCAACTCTCGCATCCATACATGACTACTGGAAAATCCACAGCTTTGACCATACAGACCTTTGTTGGCAAAGTGATGTCTCTGCTTTATAATACACTGTCTAGGTTTGTCATAGCTTTACTTCCAAGGAGCAGGTGTCTTTTAATTTCATGGCTGCAGTCACCGTCCACAGTGATTTGGGAACCCCAAAAAATAAAGTCTGTCACTGTTTCCATTTTTTTCCCGTCTATTTGCCATGAAGTAATGGGAACAGATGCCATGATCTTTGTTTTTGGAATGTTGAGTTTTAAGCCAGCTTTTTCACTCTCCTCTTTTACCTTTATCAAGGGGCTCTTTTGTTCCTCTTTGCTTTCTGCAAAGAGTGATAAGCGTGGTATCATCTGCATATCTGAGGTTATTGATATTTCTCCCAGAAATCTTGATTCCAGCTTGTGCTTCATCCAGGCTGACATTTCTCATGATGTACTCTACATATAAGTTAAATAAGCAGGGTGACAATAGACAGCCTTGACGTACTCCTTTCCCAATTTGGAACCAGTCCATTGTTCCATGTCCAGTTGCTGTTGCTTTTTGACCTGCATACAGGTTTATTAGGAGGCAGGTCAGGTGGTCTGGTACTCCCATCTCTTTAAGAATTTTCCAGTTTGTTGTGATGCACACAGTCAAAGGCTTTGGCGTAGTCAATAAAGCAGATTTTTTCTGGAATTTCTTCGCTTTTTCTGTGATCCTGTGGATGCTGGCAATTTAATCTCTGGTCTCTCTGCCTATCATGAATGCAGGCAGCAAGAGAGTGTGAAATGGAAAAGTGCCCTTGGGTTGGGTGTCAGAGACAGCGTCTTTATCTCTTGACTCGAGGATTATGCTCACACTCCTAGTTGGCTCTGTGAAATGGGTATTATTTGTATATGTTCTGAGCTTAGTTTGCACACTTGTGAAGTGGCCACCAAAGACTGTTCACTAACAAATATGGAAATTCTGCAAAGGGTAGGTTTCTAGGTTTTTGGTTTTCTTCTGTCTTTGTAGAATTTGCTATCCTGCCAAGTCCTGGGGCATCAGCCTGAAGCAGATTTACTAATGGGCTAGACTTAGTTTCCACCTTTGCAAAAGGATCGACGCATTTCCTAGGAGCCCCAGAGAATTTCAAATTGTACAAAATCACATCAAACCAAAGAGCCCAGAAAGTAGATACTTGACAATAAGGCAAAATTGAGTGTAACTGATGGAGCTCATGCAAGCCTGGTGCTCTTTATGTACTCTGAAACAGTTTAAAGTCTTTTTCATTGTCTTCATTTTGGCAAATGAAGATAGTTAGCATCTTGGAAAATGTTACAATAGTACACATTACCGTGGTATGACAGTGCAATGTTACAAATGGGTTTTTAGCTTTCTTAGCTATAACTGTTAGAAATCTTAGAGTCCTAGGCTATTAGAATTCCCACATCTCCTTTCTTCCCCTTATCCTCCAATATGAGTTGTTGATATTTGTTGAGAATTTTTGCATCTATGTTTTTGAGAGATATTGGTCTATAGTTTTCCTTCTTGTACTGTCTTTGTCTGGTTTGGTATTAGGATAATGCTGGCATTATCTTAGAATGAATTAGGAAGCTTTTCCTCTATTTCTGTCTTTTGGAAGTGATTGTGGAAAACTGATGTGAGTTCTTCCTTAAACGCTGGGCAGACTTCACTAGTGAAATTATCTGGGGCTGGTGCTTCCTTTTTCAAGGTTGTTGTTTCAGTCTCTCCAGCGATTATAGACTGTGGTAGTTAATTTTATGTGTCACCCAGGCTGGGTGATGGGGTGCCCAGATATTTGGTCAAACGTTAGTCTTAGTGTTTCCGAGTGAGCTTAACATTTAAATCTGTGGACTTTGAGTAAAGTAGATGGTCATTTATAGTGTGAACGTGACTTATCCAATCAGTGGAAGACCTGAATAGAGCAAAAAGACTAGCCTTTCTCTGTGCAAGAGAAAATTCTCCAGGACTTCAGACCTTATCTGCAACACTGGGCCTTTCTGCAGGTCTTTCCTGATGGCAGACAGCCTTAGGACTGGGAGTGGCACATTAGTTCTCCTGGGTCTCCAGCCTGGTGACCCACCCTGCAGATTTGAACTTGCCAGCCTTGATAATCATGTTAGCTAATGCCTTATAAAAAATCATGTAAATATATAAATCATATATATCTCCTTCTAGGGAGATATATGTAATTTATAGGGTTCTATAAAACCCTAACGTGAGCTTATTCAGATAATCTGTTTCTCCTTGTGTTGATTTTGGCAGTTGGTATTTTTTAAATGGTCTTTCCTGGTGGCTCAGTGGTAAAGAACCAACCTGCCAATGCAGGATATGCAGGTTTGATCCTGTGTGGGGAAAGTCCCCTGGAAAAGGAAATGGCTATCTACTCCAGGATTCTGGCCTGGGAAATCCCATTGACAGAGGAGCCTGAAGGGCTATACTCCATGGAGTTGTTGCAAAAGAGTCCAATACTACTTATGAGAATAAACAGTCTTTATCAAGAGTAAACAATGATAACAGTCTTTAAAATAGATAGCTAGTGGGAATCTGCTGTAAAGCACAGGAAACTCAGCTCAGATGACCTGGATGGGTGGGATGAGAGGGGGAGTAGGAAAAAGGTACAAAGAGGGAGAGGATATATGTATACATTTAGCTGATGCACTTTGTTGTACAGCAGAAACTAACACAACGTTGTTAGTTTCTCAAATACAAAAGAGAATTTTTCAGCTAAGTGATCAAATTGGTGGACAGATTGTTAATAATATTCCTGAGTTATCCTTTTAATGAGACTACTAAGTAAGAGTCTCCTTTTAATGAGACTCTCGTTTCTGATATTATTAATGTGTCTTTTTTCTCCTTGATTAGTCTTAGTGGAAGTTTAGAAAGTTTATCCTTTCAAAGAGTTCTCTGTTGGTTTCCTATTTTTAATCCCATCAATTCCTGCTTTAATATCTATATTTCTTTTCTTCTTCTTGCTTTAGCCTTAAGCTCTTCTTTTTCATCCTTGTGTCCTAAGGTAAAAGCTTAGACTATTGATTTCAGACCTTTCTTCTTTTCTAATATATGCATACAGTGCTATACATTTTCCTCTTAATTATTACTTTTACTACATTCCACAAATTTTGATACTGCATCTTTAATTTTTGTATGTACAAAATATGTGGCTTATGTTGGTGAATGTTCCACATGAGCCACCAACTCAATTGTAATAAAAAATATTAAAACAGGTTCAAAATGAATTTTTGAAATTAACACATTTAAATGGAAGTTGAAGCAAAACTAAGTATTAACAAGATTCAGGATGCCGTTGTTTCAGTTGCCTACAATAAATCCATTTCCAGGCTTGACATACCATCCATATCACAGAAGCCATCTTTTGAAATATTGTTTATTCAGACTTTTTCTTAGGTAGATAATCTGAATCCGAGATCCTAAACAGAGAAGCTGCACTCAGCTCTTCAGCCTTTTAGTTTTGTCCTGTTTAGCACCGTCCAGGTTGTAACTAATGGCTGCATGGTGTATTTATCAGGCCCAGAGGGGTGAAAGTTAAACGCCACCTTTTTCTCCTGAGCTCCACATGCACACCCCACACACTGCACACAAAAATAAACATCTAGGGCTGCTGACATTTCAATAAAAGTGATCTATTTTGTTGTTGTTTTGGTTGGCAGTATCACCTGGTAAATGTCTAGTATATCACCACCACCCAATGACGATTTTTGCCACAGGGATGATGAAAACGATGATTAACAGGTAATCGTAACATAGATTATCAGTGACCTGTCTTCTGCAGGACTTCTTATCCTTACTGCATTCCAGTCTTTTGGAAAGAGAAAATTCCAGCTGAAATAACCCCACCTCTGGCTCCATTTGTGGCAGGGCCAGCTTCCAGCGGGTTTGGCTGGCTCTCTGGGCCAAGGTCTCTAAGCAGGCTGGCTGGGGCCTCCAACCACGCAGACTCGGCACTGGGAAGACTTAGTCCTTAGTGCGGTGCTTCTTGTCATCAGAGACTCTACAAGATGGATTCAGGGTTTGTTTGAAAAGACTTCTCTAAACAACAACAACAAAAAATCTTTTCAGTCTGGTTCTGTGAGATTTTCAGTGGCTCCTTAAGGCCCACGAGTAGAAGAGTGTCACACGCGCAGTGGCATCTCTCAGCTGTGCCGAGTGTTCCCCTTTCTGTAGAAATTTAAAACTGCTCTGGGAGTTGGAACATTAAACATGACCTGGCTTGGATGGGCCTGGGGATGAGGAGGCCAGTGCAGATGTGGAGCTGCCCCAAGTCTCAAGCCCTTGGCTGATTGACAGCAGACTGTGGCCACAGAGTGGGAGGTGAGAGTTCACCTCACCCTGGCCCTGCTCCCATGCTTGGCACTGAGAAAGCTCAGCGTCTCTCCCCACGGAAAACGTTTGTCCTCAGCAGCCAAGAGAGCAGGAACCTTCTTTAGGATGAGAAATGGAGTTAACTAGGTATGCTGCTGCTGCTGCTGCTGCTGCTGCTAAGTCCCATTAGTCGTGTCCGACTCTGTGCTGCGCCATAGACGGCAGCCCACCAGGCTCCCCCACCCCTGGGATTCTCCAGGCAAGAACACTGGAGTCAGTTGCCATTTCCTTCTCCAATGCATGAAAGTGAAAAGTGAAAGTGAAGTCGCTCAGTCCTGTCTGACTCTTAGCGACCCCATGGACTGCAGCCTACCAGGCTCCTCCGTCCATGG
>NW_011494756.1:2386145-2405296 GCF_000754665.1 Bison bison bison | reverse complement strand
CAGTCCTGTCTGACTCTTAGCGACCCCATGGACTGCAGCCTACCAGGCTCCTCCGTCCATGGGATTTTCCAGGCAAGAGTACTGGAGTGGGGTGCTATTGCCTTCTCTGTAACTAGGTATATCACCTGGGATATATGAAAGATGTAATTTATGGAATAAAAGATCCAGGTGAGCAAGAGAATAGCTGTTTCCAAGCATCCCCATGAAGTGTTGTTCTCCCTTCTCAGTTTTGTCTCTTTAAATTCCTGGCCAACGTGAGAAGCACTTGGAGGAGGACTGTAAGTGACCTGGTGCTCTGCTTGAGGTCGGCTACACCTCATTTTGCTCTCCTGAGACCCCAGAGTTGGGGACACAGCCAGGCAGCAGGTGACCTGGAATGTTCTGAGGTGACCTGGGTGTTAGTTCACACTCGACTCACAGTCTTCTTTTGGGCTTTGGTTTCTTTGCTTCTAAAATAGCCGGCTCACAAAACTTACTGTGAAGTAGCATAGACTATTTTATATTTTTTAATATAACACGGGGGTTATATTATATATAAATATATATAATATTTATGTTATGCTGCTGCTGCTAAGTCGCTTCAGTCATGTCCGACTCTGTGCTGCACCATAGACGGCAGCCCACCAGGCTCCCCTGTCCCTGGGATTCTCTAGGCAAGAACGCTGGAGTGGGTTGACATTTCCTTCTCCAGTGCACGAAAGTGAAAAGTGAAAGTGAAGTCGCTCAGTCATGTCCGACTCTTAGGGACTCCATGGACTGCAGCCTACCAGGCTCCTCTGCCCATGGGATTTTCCAGGCAAGAGCACTGGAGTGGGGTGCCAGTGCCTTCTCTGAATTATGTTATATGTAAATGTATATAAATGCTTTCATATACACTTAAGCCTTATAACATGTAAGGAGGGTATCATTAACTTTTACAATAGAAATGAAAATTGAGGAGAAATGATATATCTTACCCAAGATCATATAACTCTTAGAAACTGAGCTGCAACCCAGTTTAGATCCCTGGGTATCAAATTCAGGGCAGGCTTTTATTTTCTTTCTCTTTTTGGCAGGGAGGGGAACAGTTTTTCTTGGTATTGTGGTAAAATATTCAAAATATAAAATTCACCATTGTAACCATTTTTAAGTGTACTGTTCTATGGTATTAAGTACATTGTTGCACAGTTATCACCTGCATCCTTCTCCAGGAGTTTTTCACCTTCCCCAACTGAAGCTCTAAACTATTAGGCACTAACTCTGCATCTCCTCCTCCCCTAATCTGCCTGGCAACTGCCATCCCGCTTTCTGTGAATTCAGCTACGCTCCATACCTCATGAAGGTGGAATCCTGCCGTGTTTGTCCTTTTGTGACTGGCTTATTTCCCCTGGGTTAGTGTCTGTGAGCTTCACCCATTTATACC
Source organism: Bison bison bison (assembly GCF_000754665.1). Lineage (NCBI taxonomy): Eukaryota > Metazoa > Chordata > Mammalia > Artiodactyla > Bovidae > Bison > Bison bison. Next base: position 2,403,894 of record NW_011494756.1, on the reverse strand, counting down.
ATGTGTCAGTAATGCTGAATGATAGTCCGCTGTGTGTATACATTTTCTTTATCCATGCATCTGGCAGTGGACGCTTGAGTTGTTTCCACCTTTTGGCTATTGTGAATAATGATGCTATAAACATTAGTGTATAAATATCTGTTCATGTTCTTGCTTTCACTTCTTTTGGGCAGATACTCAGAAGTAGAATTGCTGGATCATATGATAATTCTATGTTTAATTTGTTTGATTTCTCCTTTTTAAATAGGTAAAGTCATTTGTTCTCTTAAAATAAAATTTCTTACCTCTTGTTATTTACATTTGAAGCCATATCTTCTATTTTTCTTAAATTGGCCATGGTGTTCTTTCGATGTTCTGGCTTAGTTGTAACAATACATTGTTTGCGATAAAAAGTATCTTGCATTTATTTTGTGCTTTACTTCTGCATGCAGAACATCACACTGATGTTATCTCATTTACCTTTTCAAGGTTTATCAGAGGGGGATTAAGGACACATTAACCCATCTTACAAATGATAAAAATAAGGTTGAAGACATTTAAAAGGTTTTTCTTCAGTGAGATTATAGAAGTGATAAAGCTAAAATCAACTTTCTAACTCTTAATTTACTACTTCCTTTGTGTACTGAAATGGGATATATCAATAAATAATTCTAATTTGATTCTTATGTAATATTTGTAAATTTAAGTCTCCAGAACTTTTCGTGCCTGTTGCCTCACCTATAAAAAAAGAAAAAAAAAGCCAATGATAGTACTAAAAAGAGTGTAAAGAATAGCCAACCAAAACAAAGAAGAGCGGCCCACATACCAGCAAAGTACTTCATAAAAGATGGAAAGTTATAGCAAATTATTAATGACTCACTTAATTACATAATAACTGTTACTAAAGCAGAATCCTAAATAGAAGTGCTAAGTAGTTTATCTGAAATTTCAATGTGATGCTGAAAATCATTTTGAAAACACAAAAGTTTGAAAAAAAGATGTTAGTTCAACATGAGTGTACCACATGACTGGGCATCTTCCCCACGAGTAGCAGGGCCCCAGCCGCTCTTGGCTAGGCTAATGGTGTAGATGGATGTTGAGATCTCTGCATTTTCAGGCTTCAGGAACTTTGCTCAGGCTTTTCCTCTGCTTCACATGCTTCCCTATCACTAATGAATTTAGTTTTCAAGTCCTGGACCCAAGTGACATCTTATCCACCATCACTTCTCTATTCTCCTGTGATTGCTGCTTTCTCTGTGTTCCTGATGCATATACCTTTAAAAAAAAGTTTTTTGGAGTGTACTCGATCTACTCAATGGACATAGTTTGAGCAAATTCTGGGAGGTAGAGAAGGATAGGGAAACCTGGCGTGCTGCAGTCCACGGGATTGCAAAGAGTCAGACATGACTCAGCAACTCAACAGCAGCAGCAGCATGTGTATATGTCAATCCCAGTCTCCCAGTTTGTCCCCCCACTGCCTGGTAACCTAAGTTTTTTTTTTTACTTCTGTAACTCTATTTCTATTTTGTAGACAAGTTTGTTTGTACCCTTTTAAAAAATTACACACACACTTTTTTTAGATCATGTTTTAGCTTGTGGCTCCCCTAGGCTCAGAGCCCCCAACGACAGGCACTGTCTCATTCCTTCTTGTTTCCTGGTGCTTGTTATGGTGCCCAGAGTATAACACATGCTCAACAGTTATTTGCTAAGTGAAAAAGAATTCAATGATATGTACAAATAGAGAAGTCAAGGTTGATTTTTGAGGATACTTGAGTCCTTTGCACAGGACACAGGAGCCTCCTTCCTCTTGCAAAAGCATCAACCCTGTTCTCTGCCCCTTCTCATTACCCCTCACAATCGTTGTTATCACTCTGCTTCCCACCACAGGGGCTTCCCTGGTGGCTCAGACCATAAAGAACCTGCCTATAATGCAGGAGACCCAGGTTCAATCCCTGGGTTGGGAAGGTCCTCTAGAGAAGGGCATGACAACCCACTCCAGTATTCTTGCCTGGAGAATTCCATGGACAGAGGAGCCCGGCAGGCTATAGTCCATAGGGTCACAAAGAGCTGGACATGACTGAGTGACCGTCACTTTCACTTTCTTTTCGTCCACGCTCCAGTGTCCTAGAATACAACCACTTTGTCACTGTCATGCTTGCTGCTTCCCTTTCAACCAGAGATCAGCCTTTCCAAATTAGTGCTCCTCATTCCTCATCCCCACTGGGAACCAATGGATCTGGGGTGAGCAAAGAAGGGGGACAGAGGAGGCTGTGTTTTGAGAAATCTGGAGAGCAGCTAAGATATGGCAGGGCTGTTTTAAGTTTTACTGGCTAGAGGAAGAGGAAGCTGCTGTGGCTCATTGTGTCACAAGTGAGGAAACTGAGCCTGAGCCATGATCATAGAGCAGGTAAGAGAGCTGGGATTCTAATCCAGGCCTGTCTCCTTCTCGAGCCTGTGTCCTCGTCTGCTGCAAAGAGCTGCCTCCTGTGTGAGGAGCGGATATACTTCAGAGCCGCCAGGGCTGTGACCCTGCAGGTGCCTGAGAATGCTGGCTAACGGTGAAGTCCAGGTGACTCAGGGAGAAGCATGAGCACGGCCAGACCAGCCACACCCAGTGAAGCCCGTGAGAGCTGTCTTCCAAACCTTCTTTTCGGCCTCTGTAGCTGCTACTGCTAAGTCACTTCAGTTGTGTCCAACTCTGTGTGACCCCATAGACGGCAGCCCGCCAGTCTCCTCCGTCCCTGGGATTCTCCAGGCAAGAACACTGGAGTGGGTTGCCATTTCCTTCTCCAATGCATGAAAGTGAAAAGTGAAAGTGAAGTCGCTTAGTCGTGTCTGACTCTTAGCGACCCCATGGACTGCAGCCTACTAGGCTCCTCCATCCATGGGATTTTCCAGGCAAGAGTACTGGAGTGGGGTGCAATTGCCTTCTCCATCGGCCTCTGTAGAGTGGTGTCTTTTCCTCATTCTTGGTTCCTCCAGCCACACAAAGAAGATGAAGCGATGGACCTATCCTCTCCATAGCACTGCTGTGAAACCTAGTTCACTTTATCATGTCCTTGGAGGAAGGAAAGTTCTGTGTAAGAGCTGTGTCATTCCTCCGCATTTCTCAGTTTTGTTTGACAGCTCTCAAGCTCTGGGTTGTAGAAGACTCCTCTTTTTCTTTATTTTCTGTTAACTGCTAACCTGGTCCACACCAAGAACCAGTGGGATTTCTTAAGCTTTCCTATGTGCAAATGGCCTGAAGGATCTCCTTGCTGGCCAGGACTGAGGGGAGGGGAGGAAATGAGCATGTCTGAACAGAAACCCCAGGCATTCTGAGGTCTGCCCTTCAACCTGGAATTCCGAGGCTCTCCAACGCTGGCTTGACCTCGGTGGTGGCCCTGAATATTTACAGCCTCAGACCTCCTGGTTCCTCAGCTCTCGCTCACCATGGCCCTGTCCTTTCCCCTCCACTTCCACCCCCATGCTTGCAATCCTGATGCATCTGAGGTGGTGGAGAAGGATGGAAATTTTGTTTTTTTATGCAATATTTGGCAGTGTCCACCCTGCTTTACAGAAGCATGAAATGTTGTGAAATCTCTGCTGTTTACAAGGCTGCTCTTCAACTTACCCTTTGCTGAAGACAGCGATATACCATGCAAGACTAGTTTTCAGTTCTTTAGAAGCAGGCAAATCAGATGTTGCTTTCAAGATAATAGTAAAGGGATGGCCCTGGTGGTCCAGTGGGTAAAAATCCTCCTTCCAGTGCAGAGGATGTGGGTTCACTCCCTGGATGGGAAACTAAGATCACACGTGTGATGGAACAACTAAGCCTGTGAGTTGTGGAGCCTCAACTAGAGAAGTCCGTGTGCTGCAATGAAGACTGAAAAAAAAAATAATAATAGTAAAAATATTTCTGCCTTTAAATAAAAAATTTTCTGAGACAAAAAGGTTTTATAAGGCAACTTTTCTTTCAAGGGATGAACCTCAATGCAGAAATGTTGAATTTGAAGGCTTGGAAGCCTTGCTTGCTGCAGTTCTGGCCAGCCCTCTGCCTCCATGCCCTTCAGCAGAATAACTCCTCAGTGTGCTGGTAGCCTCAGCTCAGGTGGGAGGTTGGAGCACTTTGTCCTTGGCACGCAGGGACCCAGTTGCTCGCCCTTCTGTTGAGTCCCTTCTGTCGCTCCAGTCCTGTCAGGATACCTGGAAGTTGTCACAGAGATTTTGTTTGTTCCCTGTCTCAATGACCCCCATCTCTCTCCACTCTTCTCCAATCCACATGGGAGGGGACTCAGAGGAGAGAGGGGAGCGGAAGGGATGTCTTCGAGTTCAAGGGTGGCGGCAAGGCAACACCCAGAGGGGTCAGGAGGTCAAGGGCTGGGAAGTGGCAGATGAATTGCATGATGGTCCCAGGTCTGTCAGGGAAAAGGAGCTTTCATCTTTAGTTCCAGCAGTTTTACACATATATGTGTATTATGTGTTTATATATGTTGGGCTTCCCTGGTTACTCAGATGCTAAAGGCGTCTGCCTGCAATGTGGGAGACCTGGGTTCGATCCCTGGGTCAGGAAGATCCCCTGGAGAAAGAAATGGCAACCCACTCCAGTACTATTGCCTGGAAAATCCTGTGGATGGAGGAGCCTGGTAGGCTACAGTCCATGGGGCCGCAGAGAGTTGCGTATGACTGAGTGACTTCACTTTCTAGGTATATATATGAGATCTGTGTGCAAGGCTCATGCTGGAGCCAGAGCTCAGGAGATGCAGGCAGAAGTGGTGCCTGACCCAGGCCTGACAGGGTGGGTGCAGGGCAGTGGCCAGAGTGAGCAAGTGAGCCTGACTCTCCTCGGGTTCCAACAAAACAAAGGCAGGATCTTCTCACTTTATTTTGTGGGAGAGCAGTGGTTGGATTGATGGAACAAGAGAATATGAGAATAAGAGAATATGAGAAAGGGAAGAATAAAGAACTGTATTATCAGCATCTACTCAGCCAGGAGCCATCCCTGGAACTTCCCCACTTGTTTCCATGAGATCCATACATAGCAACATGAGATCCATACATAGTTCCCTTCTTGGGAACTTTCTGGAATGTGGCCATGAGAAAACTCTCCCAAATGCTTTGCAGAGAATCCACGAAACTATCTGCAGAAGAACATTCTTTGAAAGCTACCAGGGCTACTCCCAGCCAACCACGGACTAAAGCAGCCCTGCCCTGGGTGACCCGGGGCTCCTCTGATATCTGACCTCAACTCAGGGGCTCCCCAGACCCTGAGGCTAAGACCCTACTACTTGATGGCCTCCTCTCACCTTCACTTGGGGGTGTCTTGCATTGCATTCTGATGCCGCTCCCTATTTCCCTAAAGAGAAGATAATAATTCTTGCACGTTTGGTATGGTCTTGGTGTCTACATCTCAGTAGACCTAGACTAATATATGTTGTATTTAAGGGGATGTGTTAAACAGATTATAATTGGTCCTGAAAATATTGAAGATATTCAAATTAGATATGACCAATTTGCATGAAAATTCTCCAATTTACATTGACTATTTTAAAATCCATTCAGCCAAAGTGATCACAGACATTTTTAAAATTCTTATTTCAGCATTAATTATGGAATGTGTCATCAACAGATGACAGAATTTAGGATGAGGTGTGAAGAACCTATACAAAATTGAGGTAATGATTATTAAAGTGTGCGTGCTAAGTTGCTTCCGTTGTGTCCAACTGTTTGTGACTCTATGGACTGTAGCCCGCCCATGGAGGCTTCTCTCTCCGTCGGATTCTCCAGGCAAGAATACTGGAGTGCATTGCCATTTCTTCTTCTAGGGGTTCTTCCTGACCCGGAGCTCACATCTGCCTCTCCTGCATTGGCAGGTGGGTTATTTACTACTAGAGCTGCATGGGAAGCCCCGTTAAATTGTGAACAACTCATTATAATGCTAATAATGATGATGAAGCATCTACTGTGGCTCAGCTGGTAAAGGATCTGCCTGCAGTGCAGGAGACCTGGGTTTGATCCCTGGGTTGGGAAGATCCCCTGGAGTAGGGAAAGGCTACCCACTCCAGTATTCTGGCCTGGAGAATTCCATGGATTGTATTGTCTGTGGGGTCACAAAGAGTCGGACATGACTGAGCGACTTTCACTGGCATTATTCTAAATTCTTTTTGTATATTAATGTGTTTATTAGTGGATACAAATATTTTACAGAGAGAAGCTTCTAATTTTTTCTAGGATGATGAATTTCTATATTATTGCAGTAAGTTGATACATAAGTATGTACTGCTGCGGCTGCTAAGTCGCTTCAGTCGTGTCTGACTCTGTGTGACCCATAGACAACATATACCCACAAATGTCCTTTTACTGAAGTTCTAATGCATGTGAGATGAAATGAATGAAAATTAAAAAGTAAGGATTTATATATATATATAATATGCATACATACATACATACATGTATATATGGTATTCAGTACAGAACACAATGCAGGCATATAGTTTATTGTATGAATAATCTCTCCCATTGAACAGTTATTAAAATGAACATGTTTTTCCTATCATTAGAACCAGGATTATATTCTCTAAGACACTGTTTCATAGCCTAATCTATTACATTTCCTTCATCGTGAGTGCGTAGGGATGCTTACTGAGAATACAGATTCTTGGAAATGATTTTCCCAGTCTGTTTCAGTTGTCTGAGGTGGGACACGGGAGTTTGCATTGTACCAAGCATCCTCAGATGATTCCCAAACACACTAAGATCTGAGAGTCAAAGCTGGCAGTTAAGAAGCAGTAATTGTCAATTTTCAAATGATGGCTGTTCTTGGCATCACATTTAGAGTTTGGTTATACATGGATTTACATTCACAGCATTCAAAAGAAATGAAATTCGTTTAGCCTGCAATGAGGACCAGTGGGGATCACGATCAGGCTGCAGTAGATGTTAGCAGTCATGGGATCCCGTTTCTCGAGGGATCAGAGAGGTGGGCTTAGGGGAACGACCCTGGACACAGCATCTGGGCCCATTTCATCTGTTGTCTCTGTTTGTGCATCAATTAAACCAAAGGTGTAGGGCAAGAACTGTTCAGTCTCTTCCTGATTGTCACCGCCCAGCCAGACCTAACATCATAGATGAACATGGCTGGCTGTGGGAGACAGTGAGGCCCAAATACTTGTTCACTACGGAAGTCATTTGGGAGAATACGAGGGTTCATGAAGAAACATAATGAAATCTTCATGTCTTCACACAATGAAAACATCAAAAGTGTCTGTGCTTGTCTGTGTTTTTTGCAAATTGTAAAATCCCTGTATTAAGCAAGTCTACAGAAGCCATTTTCCAACAGGATTTGCCTACGTTGTGTCTCTGTGTCAAATTTTGGTCATTCTGCAATATTTCAAATTTTTTCATTATATTTGTTATGGTGATCTTTGATGTTACTTTACAATTGCTTTGGGGTGCCCATATAAAACATCAAATTCAAAAGAACTTTTGAAATTTATTTATTTATTTTTGGCTGTTCTGGGTCTTCTTCACTGCTCTCAGGCTTTTCTCCAGTTGCAGTGAGCAGGGGCTACTCTTTAGTTGCGCTGTGCAGGCTTCTCATTAGAGTGGCTTCTGTGTTGCTCGAGGGCACACGGGCTTCATTAGCTGTGGTTCGGGCTTACTTCCTATGGGCATATGGGGTCTTCCTGGATCAGGGTTCAAACCTGTGTCTCCTGCATTGGCAGGTGGATTCTTTACCACTGAACTACAAGGGAAACCCTAAAAATTTTCTCCAAAAATGTATGTGCTCTTACAATCATGGCTTCTAAAGGGAGTTCAAGTGCCCGGCTAGTATAGAAAAGCTGAAACAAGGAGCATATTACTTGTTTACACATCTCTTCATTTGGGGCCAGTTTGTTCAGTTGCTAAGTTGTGTCTGACTCTCTGTGACCCCATGGACTTTAGCACACCAGGCTTCCCTGTCCTTCACTATCTCTCGGAGTTTGCTCAAACTCATTGAGTCGGTAATGCCATCCAACTGTTTCATCCTCTGTCGTGCCCTTCTTCTCCTGCCCTCAATCTTTCCCAAAATGAGAGTCTTTTCCATGAGTGGGCTCTTCGCATCAGGTGGCCAAAGTATTGGAGTTTCAGCTTCAGTCCTTCCAATGAATATTCAGGGTTGGTTTCCTTTAAGATTGACTGGTTTGATCTCCTTGCTGCCCAAGGGACTCTCGATACTTTTTAAAGAAGCTGAGACAAAAGTTCAAAGTGAGAAAAACAAAGAGGGACAAAGACTAGGAAAAGAAAAGAACAAAGAAAGCAATCTCTGGTTGCTTGGAGATTTTTGTTTTTTTAAATACATCACCACCAGCAGTTGTCCAGAAAGAAGTATGACTCTATTAGTAATTTTCCATCCATTTTTTTCATATAAGGAAACAATTCTAAGATATCTGGTTGAATTGTCTTTCTGCATCCTGTATATCTGATGGTTTAAATTGAAGGAAAAATTTTAGAAAAGAGTCCCCCTAAAAAAAAATTCTAGGTATTTCTACTGAGACATTCTCTTTCTAGAACTTCTGAAAATAGATGAGCGCAACCACAGACAGAATTTACAGCTCTGGCTACAATGCTGAAGGTAAATTTACATTACTCTCGGGAGCAATGCGGCATTTGGCAGGGGACTATAGAATAAATGGCACATTTTTTTTTTTTTAGGCCTGAAGGAAGTTCCAGTAGAGATTTCTGTCCTTAGAAATTACCTTGTGTTGTGTTATGGGAATTCATCAGGTCTATTTGGAACTTGCTTAAAAATTCCTTGACAAAAATGACAGTTTTATCAACTGCTTTTACTGTTATTTTGGCCCCAGAGGAGCAGTCGTTGGAAACACAAGTGTTTAAAGGACCAGACTGAAAATACATTTGAGACAAGCAAGCCATGACTAAAAGCACCTGGGGCTACAGAAACCTGGAGGATATGGGCTGAGTCTGGAAGCCCCACAAACCTATACCCATGAACACATTCAGTTTCTCCATCCTCCCCGCCTGATACCCAGGTGCAGGAATGATGGAGAAAATAACCTGATTATGTTAGGAATCCTGAACCATCCACATCACACTGCACCCAGACCACTGCTTTGTAAATTCCAAGATAAGCCAAATCAGAATCACACACATTCCTCGGTTTTCCTCTTTCTCTCTTCCTTCTACCCTCATATATTTGCTTATCTTTTAAATCAGTATATCAAGTCCTAGTCATAAACATCCATGGGTAGATAAGCACCATATGAATCTTTGGTTTTTTTTTTTTTGGCCGCACCACATGGCACATGGGATCTTAGTTCTCCAACCAAGGATCTAACCCACATCCCCTGCAGTGAAAATGTGGAGTCTTAACCACTGGCCTGCCAGCAAGCCCCTCCGTGTGAATCTTTAAAGAATGAAATAAGGTCCCTAAACTCAGGGAAGTTTAGAATATACTAGGGAAGGCAAGAAAGAACCCAGAGACAAAGCAATATGGAATATGTAACCCAAGAGACATCTCCAGGTGGTTGGCAAATGTGTTACTATGGCTCCAGAGGAATTACAGATGAAAGCGAAATGAATGACAGTTCTCTCAAGTTAAGATGGGACTTGAAAACCCCTGAAAAGGATGCAAGATCTAGCTGGGCAGAGGAGATAGAAGGGAGAGGATGGTTTTAGGTGTTAGGCCCAGAGTGTGTAGGGGAATACGAGGAGGTCAAGCTTCTGTCTTGCTTTCCTTCCCTTTTTGCCAACTCTAAACTTCCAAACTGAGCAACTAAGCACAGCACAAGCTTCCAAAGATAATCAGAAAATAATGAAACATAATTAGACAATGTTGAGGGGATATATTGTCCTGACTGGATGGGGAAAAGGATTTTTTGTCTTTTATTCTGGAAAGTCCTTATGAGTCCGTGTTATTCATTGCAGATTCTGAATTAATAAGTGCTTTGTGGCTCTGGCCTGGCACTACATCAAAAAAAGAGCTACCTCCACCTTTTAGAATAAGAATTAATCCTATACAAGATATTAGGTTAGTATGTGTGGCCTTTGGTGGAAATAACAGAAAACACAGCTCAGAATAGCTTAAGCAATAAAGAACTTGTATTATCTCGTGTAACAAGAACTGCGGAGGTTGGGAATGTCCTCCAGGGCTGGTAAATGCAGCCATTTGGCAACAACATCATCAAGACCTGCTGCTGCTGCTGCTAAGTCGCTTCAGTCGTGTCCGACTCTGTGCGACCCCAGAGACAGCAGCCCACCAGGCTCCCCCGTCCCTGGGATTCTCCAGGCAAGAACACTGGAGTGGGTTGCCATTTCCTTCTCCAATGCAGGAAAGTGAAAAGTGAAAGTGAAGTCGCTCAGTCGTGTCCGACTCTTAGCGACCCCATGGACTGCAGCCTACCAGGCTCCTCCATCCATGGGATTTTCCAGGCAAGAGTACTGGAGTGGGGTGCCATTGCCTTCTCCATGACTCAGACTAATCAGGATTCATCTCTGAGTCATACTGAAGGAGGGAAGGACACCAGACAAAACAAAGGCAACTGTTAGCCAAAGAAAAACAAAGAAAGAAGGAAAAAAGAAAGGAAAAGAAGAGGAGGAGTTCTGCTAGGTGGATACGGTTTTAAAATCTGTCCACAGATTCTTTGATACTCCCCCCTTTTCAAGATCTGAACCCAGTTCCCCTCCACTTGAGGGCCATGCCACCAAGTAGCTGGTGGAGAGGCTGCCATGGCGAAGAACTGAGGCCTCCTGCCAACAGCTGTGTGAGCGAGCCATCTTGATGGTGGATACTGCAACTCCAGTCAAGCCTTCAGATGCCTGTAGCCCCCATCCACAGCCTGACTGCAAATAAATGCGAGATCCTGAGTCAGGACAACCCAGACCCAACTCTTGAACTCCTTCTCTCCAAAATTTGTTTTTGTTTTTTTTTTAAAAAACCACAAAGTTTTAAAGTGGAAGTGGAGTCGCTCAGTCATGTCCGACTCTTTGCGACCCCATGGACTATAGCCTACCAGGCTCCTCAGTCCATGGAATTTTCCAGGCAAGAATACTGGAGTGGGTTGCCATTTCCAATAGGTAATTAATAGGTTAGATAACCAATCATTACTGGTATTCTTCAGGAAACCTGAGTATTCATTTTGTGTATGCAACTTGAGTGTTCATTTTGTATATGGAACTCATACTAGGTCTTAAAATTGTTTGAGTAAAGGGGAAAGAGACTATCTTGAGTCAGTTGAGTGAGATGGAAAGAATTTGGATCTCAGAATCAATAAAATTTTGGCCATGGCTCTGTCACTAAGAGACCATTATAAATATTAATAATTACACTTCTCCTGATCTTGTCATTCATTATTTCTAACATAAAGGAACTGACCTATCCAGTACCTTGTCTGGCTCTCAAATTCCATGGACATGTGAAATGCTTAAATGTTACTGTTTTAGGTTGTATAGCACAGCTTTAAGAACACCTGTTCTCAAAGTGAATACCTTGGATTCAAATCCCAGTTGAATCACTTCTTTAAGAGTTATCTTTGGAGAAGCAGTGTTACCATTGGGAGCCTCAGTTTCCTCATAACTTTTTTGAGAGGATATTAAATAATATAATGCAGGTAAAGCTCTTAGCATGTGGTGGCATCCAGTGGGTGCTCAATAAATGCAGGCAATTGCTGTTACCTATATTATAGCAGTGCATAATAAATCCGAAGTGACAGAGTTGTATTTTTGTGTACTTGATAGTTTATAGTTCATGGGGCTTGTATATAATCAATATGTAATACGCATTTTATAGGAACGTGGAACACACTTTTCTTATTTTAAAAGTATAGACATTTATACATGGAGCCTTGCCTTCTAATTTATTGCTGGATTAGGAAGTCAATACTAAATAACACTCTCATCCCTACAGGAAAGAACAGTCCACTATGTAATGATCTATTTGTTTTTTTACATGAGTTTCTAGGAATGCTTTGCAGTGGAAAATTAGGTGACCTATATTTCCTTGATTCTCCTACAAGTCTGAAATAGTTGCTCCATTTTGTTTGCTTCAGCTGGATTTTTTATCAGTATAAAGATTAATAGAAATTTGGAGAAGGTATTGGCAAGCCACTCCAGTATTCTCGCCTGGAGAATTCCATGGACAGAGGAGCCTGGCAGTCCGTGGGGTCACAGAGAGCTGGACATGACTAAGCGACTTTCACCTCACCTAATAGAAACTTAAGTCAGTGTCTGCTTGTGCCTTAGTGTCTGCTCATTAATCATCATGTTCCTTGTCCACCAGGCATGCTGGGCCTGACTCTGCCAGTTTGGAAGCCTCTCTTTTCAGGCCTCCCTGACCTGAGCTGCTGGGTGGATGGATGTTAGCGTTCCTCTGACAGCCCGCTGCCTTCCTCGTTTATATCCAGAATGTTAAGCTCCCTTTGGCCCAGGTCAGTGTTCTGGGATGAGTTTCCAAAATCAATATCTGATGTCTCTATTTGCTCTGGCACCTGCCTGTTGCCTCGGGTAGGCCTCCACTGTGGCAACAGGGCGAGACTCCTCTGAGCTTTCCATCTTGTCGCTATACAAGCAGGGTCACCCGAGGCTCCAGACGAGCCCTCCAGCTGGAAGCACGGAGGACGCTGGGCAGCACGCTCTGCCAGTGGGCATGAGCTGGACCTGGCACTCAGCAGTCAAGACGAGTCCAGTTCCCAAACCTCTTAGGTTCTGAATTTTCAAGTAAAGCTTTGTTCTGTGGGCTAAGATTTAAAAGTATGGAATAAGTTTTGTTATTGCTTTTCTCCGTGGTATTTGCCGTCATCAGTCCTTTAGAGGCATCAAGCAGTCATCCGAAAGCATACTGTGTTCTGACTAACTCAATGGGACTGTTCTCTAAACCTTACTGATCAGCTTCACTCTGAGCTGAAAGCGTGATCCCTTGAACAGATCTAAATCTGGAATGAAATTATGTTGCTGCTTGACTTCTGTCCTCCTTCGTGCTCTAGTGTAGGTGGGTTAGGATCTTCTCTCTTTAGTTTCCAGGCGAGAATCCTGATTTTTGGACGTCATCACTTGGACGGTTGTGTTGGTTCTGCATTCCCTGCATTGCTCCTGCCTGAGGGTGTGCACCTGCTTGATATCTGACATCTTTTGCATACCACTTCTCTTTTATCAGACAAACCATGCTCCTGCTGGGGAAAAATGCACCACAATTTACATACGTTGAAAATTTCCAAACCCTGCCCTCTGATCTTCTAATCTCAATATTCCAGAGGTTTTAGGAAATTCAGAAACAGTTTTGTTTGTATGAGGAACGCGTCTGTTTTCTATAATCTTCAGGAAATTTAAAATCCTGGCCCTTGAGACTTATTGTGACTGTATTCAAACTGAATATTTGACACAACAAACAGAGTGAAAAGATAAGCTATGGAATAGGAGAAAATATTTGCAACTCAAATACCTGATAAGGGATTAATATTCAGAATATATTAAAAAAATAAAAACAGCTTCTAAAACCCAATGGCAACTAAAAAAAAGTAACCCAATTTAAAAATGGGTTACATTTCTCCAAGATGATCAACAAACCACAAATACATAAGAAGATTCTCAACATTGTAAATCATTAGGAAAATGCAAATCAAAACCACAATGATATAATACCTGTTAGAGTAGTTACTATCAAAAAAACAGAACATATTGACTGTTGGCAAACATATAGAGAAACTGGAACTCTTTGCACTATCGGTGGGAACATGAAATGAGGCAACTGCTATAGCAAACAGCATGATGTTGCCTCAAAAAATTACAAATAGAATTCTCATATGGTCAGCAGTTCCACTTCTGAACCTCAGAAGGATATTTGTACACCCGTGTTCACAACAGCACTATACACAATAGCTAGGATGTGAATCAGCCCAAATAGCCGTTGGCAGCTGAATGAATAAACAAAACGTGGTGTAAACATATAACAGAACATTATTCAGCCTTAAAAAGGATGGAAATTCTGACACACGCTAGATCAAGGATGAACACTGGGGACATTATGCTAAGTGAAACAAGCCAGTAACTGAAGACAAGTGTTATTATATGACTACGATACCAGGTTTCTGGAGCAGTCAGTTAACAAGCAGATGGTACAATGGGGTGGGGAAAATGGAAGCTGTAATTTAATGGGTAAGAGTTTCAGTTTTGCAAGATGAAAAGTTCTGGACACTGATTGCAGACACACGTGTGTGAATATACGTAATACCCCTGAACTCTACACTTCGAATTGGTTAAGATGACAAATATTCCATTATGTTATTTTACTGCAGTAAAAAATAATATTTGTGTTCCACATATCTACATATTATGTGTTTTTAAAATTTCCTTAGGAATGTCAAATCTTAGTGCAGATCATATCTTTAATTACCCAGCTTTACACCCAAATGGACTTGGCCCTCCATTCCTGCTAGCTAGTGTCTTGATCAGGACAGGCATTAGATAAGACATCAACACTCAAGAGTAGCTAAGTTAATGATTGACGGTGACCTTCTGGCACTAAATACATATTTTTATTGAGTGGTTTTTATGTAGCTGGACTATGCTCAGTGGGGAGTTATGAGTACTTCCCCTTCTTTTCCTTTGAGCAGGGAAAGTAGAGTTGGCCAAGCAAGATTACAGTTCTAGAGGGATGGAGGGGCTGGGCGGTGTTGTGCCTCTGCGTTTTCACAGGGGGCTGTCCTAAGTGTACAAGATGGCAGTGATCATGCGCCAGGCTTTCAGCCTATAGAAACCTGAGAGAGCCCACCACCCGGGTAGGGGCGGAGGGCTGTTTCCTGTCTGCAGAGCCCTTCACAGCAGGGATATGGTTCAGCTGGTGCATGGGGCAGGAAAGGTATTCTTGCAGAGGGAAACCAACCACAGGACAGGCCGTGTGGAGTGTGAAACACAGGGAGGTGTCCAGCGAAGCAGGAGGTTGAGGCATGAATCTCAAGGCATGAGGGGCAGGGATGAATGTGCCTTAGTCTTCCTGATCTCCCATTCTTGACAGAACATCCTGTTGAATGGAACTAGTTTTAAAAACTTGATGAGCGCACCTTAGATTGAAGGGGAAAGACTTGGGAGAGTTTATGTATACATATACACCAACCAGGTGGCGCTAGTGGTAAAGAACCTGCCTGCCAGTGCAGGAGACGCAAGAGATGGGGCTTCCGTCCTTGGGTCAGGAAGATGCCCTGGCGGAGGGCATGGCAAGCCACTCCAGTAATCTTGCCTGGAGAATCCCATGGACAGAGGAGCCTAGTGGGCTATAGTCCATAGGGTTGCACAGAGTGGGACATGACTGAATGACCTAGCATGCACGCATATACTTACACACATACACATACACACAAAAAAAGGATTTTATCTTCAGAAAAATCTGAACACTGTAGTCTTCCAAGCTGCCTCATCTGGCAAGAGGTCTGTCAGTAATTATTTTTCTCAGTTGTATCGATGGTCCCTTTATCTGTTTCTTCAGAGACACCAATCTCAATTTTTCTGATAGGAATTTCAGGTCATTTGAAAAGCCAAACAGTAAGGATTTCAATTAAACAGAAGAAACCACAACAAAAACCAAAAAGCTCCTACAAAATTCAGCTTACTGCAGGAACATCTAGAGCAAATGTTAGGGGTTATGGAACTTTCTGGCAGGGAACTTTCTTTCCAGAGGAGCTGAGCAAAAGAATTCTCTTCATACCCTGATTATTTGGACCTAGGACACCATGCAAGAAAAGGCCAGGAGTGCTGAAAGTGAAAGCTGGATGAAAAGCTGTGAAGGAGACCAGGAGACCGCTGCCTTCCCACTGGGACCAGTTTCCGCATCTGCTGCCACCCCTCCTGATGCTTCCCAAGGACGGAAACCGAGACCCTCCCTTCACACTGTGCGTGCGTGTGTGTGTTAATGCTAGAGTTAGTGGGGTGGATACTCTCCTGATTCCCAGATTCTTTTTGCCACGTGCCACTTCTCAAATCACCAATAAGCATTTGGAAGCTGTTGTAACACCCAATTCTACATTTCAGGAGGAAGCCTTGGTCTAAAATAAGAGGGATACAATATTCATAGCATTATTTACAGTTGTCAGGGTATGGAGCAACTCAGTGTGTCCATCAGCAGATGAATGGATAAAGAAGATGCAGTATGCATATCACATCTGGAATATTATTTAGCCCCAAGAGGAAGGAAAGCCTGCCATTTGTAACAATGTGGTTGGACTTGGAAGACAGTATACTAAGTGACATAAGTCAGACAGAGAAAGATAAATACTGTATGTTCTCTTATGTCCTGTTCAGTCGCTCCGTCGTGTCTGACTCTTTGAGACCCCACAGACTGCAGCATGTCAGGCTCCTCTGTCATTCACTATCTTCTGGAGTTTGCTCAAGTTCATGTCCATTGAATCAGTGATGTTCTCTAACCATCTCATCCTCTGCAACCCTCTTCTCCTCCTGCATTCAATCTTTCCCAGCATCAGGGTCTTTTCCAATGAGTCAGCCCTTCATATCAGGTGGCCAAAGTATTGGAGCTTCCACTTCAGCATCAGTCCTTCCAGTGAGTATTCAGGGTTGATTTCCTTTAGGATTGACTGGTTTCCATCACTTAAATATGGAATCTTAAAAAATTATAACAGTACAAGGAGATCCAACCAGTGTATCGTAAAGGAGACCAGTCCTGGGTGTTCATTGGAAGGACTGATGCTGAAGCTAAAACTCCAATACTTTGGCCACCTCATGTGAAGAGTTGACTCATTGGAAAAGACTCTGATGCTGGGAGGGATTGGGGGCAGGAGGAGAAGGGGACGACAGAGGATGAGATGGCTGGATGGCATCACTGACTCAATGGACGTGAGTCTGAGTGAACTCCGGGAGTTGGTGATGGACAAGGAGGCCTGGCGTGCTGCGATTCATGGGGTCGCAAAGAGTTGGACAAGACTCAGCGACTGAACTGAACTATACTGAATGAATATAACAAAACAAAAATAGACTCACAGATGCAGAGAACAAATTAGTGGTACCAGTGTGTGTGTATTTGGGATTTGGGGGGGGGCAGCGGGAGGTACAAACTGTTGAATATAACATAGACTCAGAGGTGAATTGGACAACATGGGGAATATAGTTGATATTTGGTAGTGATTGTAAATGGAAAATTTGTAAAAAAAATAATTTTTTTATTTTAATTTAAATTTATTTATTTTAATTGGAGGCTAATTACTTTACAATATTGTATTGGTTCTGCCAACATGAATCCGCCACGGGCATACACGTGTTCCCCATCCTGAACCCCCCTCCCATCTCCCTCCCTGTACCATCCCCCCGGATCATCCCAGTGCACCAGCCCCAAGGATGCTGTATCGAGCCTGGACTGGTGATTCATTTCTTATATGATATTATTTTTTAAATTGTATAAAAATTTTTAAATTTTAAAGTAAGGGAAATAGAAATCTCCACCATGCTCGCGAAAACCCTCAGGAAAACCCCAATGGGGATATCTGTTTCTACCTGTGAAGCCATGTCCCCTTCGGAGACTTCTAGAAAATGAAGTCAACCTTACCTTTTAAGTCTTCTATCCTTGGCTCTCCCAGCTAATAAGCTGATCAGAATTCCGCAGGGGATCAGTTCACTCGAGCAGAGCTTTCCACTGGACCTCACATCAGGCAGCCTAGCGTTTATCTTATATTCAGAAAACTCAGATTAAGTGCTGGGGCTGCTCCTTGCAATGCCTTGTTCTGGCTTCTTGGGCAGTTTTTGTGAGCCTTACTGCTTTGACCGCAGCACAGCTCCTGCAGGATTTTAGATTTTT
>NW_011494756.1:2382074-2386045 GCF_000754665.1 Bison bison bison | reverse complement strand
AAATTGACTGGGGAAACTGAAAATAGTTTGCCTGGCATGCTCCTAGTTTTTCTTTGTTCAAAGAACAAATTCTGCATATTTGTGCATGCTGTGTGAGAAAGCAAAGACAGAATTACTCTTACTGCTTTGGATCACATAGTAAATGTGCCAAACACCAGTATGTCGACAAGATTTTATTGTCTTCTCTCTCCTATTAGTCCATAAATTCTTTAAAGGCAGTGTCTGTGTCGGACTCATTTTTGGTGTCTTGCAAGACAAGTGCCATACCTTACAAGTAGTAAATTACCCCAAAAGTTATGAACTAAGTGAATAATATTAATAGAAAAAAATAAACCTCGGGTATCTCAAGGTTGTACCTTTTGGCCGACAGTACATGAGGCAGGAACTGTGCCCACCAAGGTATTTCTGTAAGTTTGCCTATCTGCCTCTGCCTATTAGAAGAGAAGGATCTGATAATTGGAAGTTTTGTCCTTACGTGAAAGACGTTTGTCATTTCTTTTTTCTCTGAATTGACTTCTGAGAATCAACAAGCTGGTTTGAAAAGCAAGTTGTATTTCTGAATCTGGAAAGAAAATTGGAAATTGCGTGTAGGCCTTTGGGAGTAAAGAGCTACTGATCTTTTGACCCAAGATCAGTGTGTGAGGAAATTTGAGCTGCTTCTCCAGGAGCAGTAATGGATTTGCAGCCATCTATCTGTGGTCCCATACTCATACATTTGCCCCATCACCATTGTGCTTAAACAATTAATTTTTTAAGCAATGGCTAGATGTAGAGGTACATGCTGAGCAGTTAGATCAGCGTGATTGGTCTATCTGAGGATTGAACCTGCAGTCATGACCTCATTAACATCATGTTCTAGTAAGTAAAGCTCTTTGCATAAATATCTATCATATTCCTAAACCTTTCCATGAAGAAATATATATGTAAGGACATAGACATATATGGTTAGCATTATTTTTTTCCTTTCTTTCATTTTTTCTATTTCCATAATTACATTTTCTTTTTTTATTTTTTAACTTTACAGTATTGTATTGGTTTTGCCATATATCAACATGAATCTGCCACAGGTATACACGTGTTCCCCATCCAGGATATGGTTAACATTAAATAGTGCGTTCTGGGAGGGCCTCACTGAGTACAAAACATTTAAGCAAAGAACTGAAGAAGGTGAGGGAGCAACAGTTTCCAAGGCAGCATCCTTGTATCAAAAGTCAAAAGTGAATGGCCCTTGGGAATACACGGCAGACCATCTTTCCTCAGTTCTATGGTGACCAGTGAGTTGATTATGCATCAAGAAGTATCCAGTGGCTTGTCTTTGGCAGAAAGACAAAAAGTTGACATCTAAACATTTGCCTCTTCCCCCAACCTCATCCTCAAAGACAAAGGTGAAGACGGCATGCTCTGACTGTCTAGTGAAAGAGAATTTCCAAGAGAGTAAGGTGAGATGACCCCTGTGGTCACCGGCCCAAAGCCTGATGGCCCTCTCCCTCACACAGTGCCCAGATGAAACTCAAGGGTGAAGTTAAACTCCTTCACAGAAGAAATAGTCTTATTTGGCCCCAGGCACAAGTACCTAAACAAGTTATCAATATTTTAACCAACTGAAGAAAAAGGAAGAGAGAAAACTTGAGCGGAATCTACAGAGGTGAATGGAGGTTTGCTGAGCAGACCTGCATATATCCAGGGGAAACTGTCAGGATAGTTGCACAGATGAGGTCCTCAACTGCCTAGTTTTGCAGATATTAGCAAGGGACCCCCTCCAACAGATGGAAGGCATCCACACGGCTGATGCTCTTGGTATGTTAATATTTAACAACGTTGGTGAATGACTGCTATATGCTAGATCCTGTTGCAGGAAAATGTAGCACACTGGAGGATGGTCACATCCTAGGTCTCAGGCGAGTCCCTGGGACAGGCTACCAAATGTAGATCTTTGGCTTCATGTAGGCCATAGTAAGGTGAAAGCAGTTTCATCTAGAGAGGTACAGATTCCAAAGACAGAACGCCGTCCATCTCAGAAGGTGAGTCGCCCCGAAATATGGTGTGGTTGACTTTTATGGGCAGAGCAATTTCATAGGCTAATGAGTGGGAAGATTATTCCAACTATTTTGGGAAAGCGGTGGAGATTTCTAGGAACTGGGCTACTGCCCACTTTTTTGGCCTTTTATGGTCAGCCTTGAAACTATCATGGTGCCTGTGGGTGTGTCATTTAGTACATGCTAATGTATTATAATGAGTGTATATTGAGACTGAAGGTCTAGTGGACATCGACTCGCCTGCCATCTTGGACCTAGTTGGTTCCACCCAGTTTGTGCTGTATCCTCAACAACTGTGTCATTCTTTTAAAGGCTGTGCCCTTCCCCCTTCCTGTCTCACTGTGATAAATGCTAGAAATGCAAACATAGATAACACATAGACAGTTCTTGTCAGGCTTGGATGAGCTCACCCACCAAGAGTTTATATGGTTCCCAGCTAAACTACACTGAATGCCACTAGCTACTTTTTGGTTTAGTCCTCTTAGATCTATAAAGTTGTGAATTAGGATAATAGTATAATAATCAGTATAATGTCAGGGTCACATGTATATAAAATACTACCCAAACATAACTTGAATGGAAGATGGAAGCCAGAATAAGTGGGATCTTACATCCCAAAGGTCTGTTTACTTTATAAATAACACAGGGCAAGGAAGCCCTATTTTTGGCATAAACACGAATATCTTTTTGGGTGGGGGGCATGCAGTGTAGCATTCAGGATCTTTGTTTCCCAACCAGGGATGGAACCCATGTCCTCTGCAGTGGAAGCACAGCATCCTAACCACTGGACTTTCAGGGTATTCCCATAAACATGAATTTTTTTTCCTTTTGCTCAATTTTTGTTATTGTGCACTTAGGATAATATTAGACGTTAGCTGTTGTAGGCAGTGGAAACACCATACAGAATCTGCAGAAGCAGTCCCAGTCTTCATAGAACTTACAGCTTCAGGAGGAAGCACGAATCTTTTGATGAATATTTTAAGTTACTGTGTGAGCATGCTGACAAGTTATCCACCTTGAATCTGGAAGGGGGCTGATAACCATGTGCTTTAGAAGGAATATCCTTCTGGGCCCCCAAACTATCAATTTATTCAAATTTCTTTTGTTTTTAAGCACCTATTTCTCAACAAGAGTCAGATTTCAAGTCTTAAAGTGAAAACACAGCCAAAGGAGGTCAAAAGCTTTTTTCTGCTTTTGCACACAGGCCAGGTGACATTCCCTGGTGGCTCAGATGATAAAGAATCTGCCTGCAGTGCCGGAGACCTGTGTTCAATCCCTGGATTGGAAAGATCCCCTGGAGAAGGGAATGACTACCCACTCCAGTATTTGCACCTAGAGAATTCCATGAATGGAGAAGCCTGGCTGGATACAGTCCATAGAGTCACAAAGAATCGTACACAACTGAGTGACTAACACTTTCACTATTCAGGTGACGTTCATGGCCTTTGGGGAGGGAAAAAACATTTTCTCTATTGCCTCCTAGGTTCTCTGGCTGGGGCCCTGTAAATTTAAGAGACAAAGGCAGATTAACAAGAGAAAAAGAAACACAGATTTATTAACATGTGCATCTCACATACACAGGAACACTAAGCCCTGAGTTACTCAAAGGGGTGGCCAGAATTTGGGCTTATATACCATCTCAAAAAAGAACAATAAATTTTTAAAGAACTGGCAAGACAGGAAAAAGACTGTATTTAGGGTGGTAAATTATAGGGAGATAAACACGTAGGGGGAGCTTCCCGGGTTATTCAGTGATAAAGAATCCACCAGCCAATGCAAGCGACCTGGGTACAGTCCCTGGGCCAGGAAGATCCCCTGGAGAGAGCATGGCAGCCCACTCCAGTATTCTTGCCGGGAGAATTCCATGGAGAGCGGAGCCTGGTGAGCTGTAGTCCATGGAGGTCACAAAGTGAATAAACAAGAGCAAATATATAG
>NW_011494756.1:2372442-2381974 GCF_000754665.1 Bison bison bison | reverse complement strand
TATATAGGGGAACTTGTTCAGTCGCTCAGTCACGTCCGACTCTTTGTGACCCATGGACTGCAGCACGCCGGGCTCCCCTGTCCTTTACCATCTCCCAGAGTTTGCTCAAACCCATGTCCATTGAATGGGTGATGCCATCAACTATCTCATCCTCTGTCATCCCCTTCTCCTCCTGCCCCCAATCCCTCCCAGCATCAGGGTCTTCTCCAATGAGTCGGCTCTTCACATCAGATGGCCAAAGTAGGAGAACTAAAAGAAGATAAAAGCTAGTGAGTAAAGGTTGTTATGTAGATACCTCTGGTGCTGGGTTGATAAGGGTCTTGAGTTATCTCTGGCAATTAACTTCTGTCTTTCCTGATAGAGAGGAAAGGGGAAACCTCTTTACAAATTTATGTCCTGCTTTTAGGCAAGTAGAAGGGAGGATGGAGAACTTCTCTTGTATCTACTTCTTCTTAATTGCCTTCAGCTCACAGTAATCCTTCAGCCAAAGTAGCATATTTGGGGATGGCGTACTCTCCTATCCTTCACGTGATGCTTTCCTATAGTTATGCCTCTAGGGTCAACCAGTCTTTTTCCTATCTCCATAAGAAATTTAACCCATTTTAGATGTATTTGCTGAGTTTTGAGTCTCCAGTTGAAACTGCACTTCAGACTGAGACTTGAACCCACTGTCTTTTAACTGAGATTGTACCTGGTCTCAGGACTTTATGAAGCTCCATTTCTTGATGTCTCATGGCAGAAAGAATTCAGTGAGAGACAAAGTAATAGGAAGTAGATTTTTAAGAGAGAAACACCCTCCACAGACAGAATGTAGGCTATCTTAGAAGGCTAGAGCCATCCCAGGGTAAGAGGTTGTCAGTTTTCATAGGGCTGGGTAATTTCATAGTGTAAAAAGTGGGAGGAGTATTCCAGCTCTTTGGTGAAACAAGTGGGGAGTTCCAGGAATTGGGTCACTGCCCACTTTTTTACTTTTATGGTCAGTTTTGGAACTGTGAGTGTCACTTAGCTTGCTGATGTGTTCAGTTCAGTTCAGTCACTCAGTCATGTCTGACTCTTGGACTGCAGCACGCCAGGCCTCCCTGTCCATCACCAACTCCCAGAGTTTACTTAAACTCATGTCCATTGAGTCGGTGATGCCATCCAACCATCTCAACCTCTGTCGTCCCCTTCTTCTCCTGCCCTCAATCTTTCCCAGCATCAGGGTCTTTCCGAACAATGAGTCAGCTCTTCGCATCAGGTGGCCAAAGTATTGGAGTTTCAGCTTCAGCATCAGTCCTTCCAGTGAATATTCAGGACTGATTTCCTTTAAGATGGACTGGTTGGCTCTCCTTACAGTCCAAGGGACTCTCAAGTTTTTTTGAATACCACAGTTCAAAAGCATCAATTCTTCGGTGCTCAGCTTTCTTTATAGTCCAACTCTGAGGTGTTAGCGAGTGTATACTGAGGCTCAAGGTCTCGTTCACCCTCTGGGACCCATTTGGGTCTAATCAGTTTACATCATGTCCTTGGGCTATGTCATTCTTCTGAAGGTTGTGCGCTGTCCTGTTCCCTCCTGTTTCACAATGATCAAAGCCAAAACAAAATGAAAACAACCTCTCGCCTATCTTTCCAGCAAAGCATTGAGTTACAAGGAACTGTGCATATTGGCCTAATTACAGCCAAGTCATAATTACTGTGCTAAATGAAGTAGAAGTATGGGTAACCTTAAACAACAAGTTTAAAGTTATTTATATTTGATTTCAAAATACATTCTGGAATGACACCCAGCAATAGAACTAGCTGATACTCTAGTATTTATTACAATCTATAATAATTCTATTTGAATTTATTTTAAAGATAGTAGTGAATATTTACTAGGAAGATCTGATTCCGAAACTTCCTAGTTTCCCCCAGAGTCCTTTGATCAAGCTTTCCCAAGAATCTTTCTCCACTGAAGGTTGCGTTTACTTTATCTGGAACTTTCCTAAAGTAAGAAAGATGGTGAAGTCCTTGGGTATCAGAGCTTTCCTGTTCATGAAATAAATAGAAGAAAATTAGATATTAACTGGTCAAACAGCTGATTCCATCAGTAGTGATGAGCAATATAGAGTGACAACAAAAAGTTTTGATAGATTAACAGGAAAAAATGAGAAAAAGTCCTCAAGATTTGTTCTAGTTTAACAGAAAGTACTTTATAATCAGATAGTCTCAAAGTACCTGGCCTTTTATTAGCTGTCTGACTTGGGGCAAGTTACATGAGCTCGCTGATCTTCCCTGCTTTCTCCTTTGTGAAGACTAGTCCCCGCTTGTCCATATTGTTGTGAGGGTTAGACATATCTGTAAGGTACCTTGTTTGTGACAATCGGGTAGCTCCTAGAATATTGCCCAGCACATAGTAATTATTTAATTAATGCTTATGAATGAAAGGTAGCTATAACAACAATAAAAAGAAGGGCACAACTTTGCAGAAAGAAAACTAGTAACATGTAGAATAAAGTAATCAGTATATTTTTATGCAATTCAGAAATAAACCTGTATCACTGCTACTTGGGGCAGGGACACAAAAGACAAAGAGCTTTATTTCAATGCTGAGAGGATTCATTCCTTCCTCTGCAAGAGAAGTGTGTTATCCAAAATTGTGGTCTATAACATATTGCTGAAAAATACTGGAATTTTTAAAGAATTTCAGGAAACTGAAGACCTGTAGGTAATGAATCACAGAGAAAGGAATCACCATGTTCTGCCTAGAGGTTGAGTCTGTAATGTTAAAATAAGATCATAGACTTTCCATTACCCTAACATAAACTGACCTCTTCTAATGACAAAGCCAAGTATGACTCAGGGAAACCCTGCCAGCTTGGCCAGTGAGAAGAAAGCGTCTCTTTCTGTTATGGACATAGATCTCCTTATGAGCTTACATGTCTAGCTACTTGACTCTGCTCTGGATTTGCTTCCTAAAAGAAATTATTCTTTGGCCTTTTCTTTATTCCACTCTTAACTTCATTTGGGTATTTACTGCTTACTTTCCTAAGATTTATATAACTAGAATTCCCAGGTGTCTCAGTGATATAGAATCTGCCTGCAATGCAGGAGATGCAAGTTCAATCCCTGGGTTGGGAAGATCTCCTAGAAAAGGAAATGGTGACCCACTGCAGTATTCCTGTCTGGAGAATCCCATGGATAGAGGAGCCTGGCGGGCTATAGTCCATGGGGTTGCAGAGAGTCAGACAGGACTGAGCACAGACACAGCACCAGAACAGTAACAAAGGAGCGTATATGCATACATAGAGACACGTGTGTGTGTGTACCTTGGCATGTTTCAGTCTCTTTCTTTTTTCCATTCATGACCTTTCTCCGCATGTGACTTCTTACCTTATGTGGAGTTGGGGTGACCCTTGGCCCAGTACCATGAGCTCATCCTAGTTCATTCTCTGAGTGTAATCGCTGAGCTTCCTCATGACTGCAATTCCAGAGATCCATCCTTTCTCTTCCCACACACCTCTTTATTAGGCCCTCAGAGGCCTCACAGTGCACAGAAGTGACTTAAGAAGAAGGGCCAAGTTGAAGTGACACCAAGGCCTGTGGCATGGGGGTCTTGACTGCTGAGTAGAGGTTCATCTTGGGGAGTCATGGCCAGAAGGCAGAGCTGGGGGCAGTACTTGATTCCTGCAATAGCCAAGGAACCCATGGGTCAGTGTTGCGTACAGGGCAGGGGCTTTCCATCCAACTAGCCTGGACCTGCCCGCTCAAAGCTCTCTGGCTACTCTGCTGCTGCTGCTGCTACTAAGTCGCTTCAGTCGTGTCCGACTCTTAGCGACCCCATGGACTGCAGCCTACCAGGCTCCTCCATCCATGGGATTTTCCAGGCAAGAGTACTGGAGTGGGGTGCCATTGCCTTCTCCGTCTGACTGCTCTATTGCTTCACAAAGCTGAGGCTTCACAAATTCTGGCTCCAGCGAAGCAGAGCACTGAAGGCTAAGAGATCCAGGGTCAGAGATGTCTCAGAGCACTTGTGTTGAGTCCTCTGGAACAACAGAAGACCATGAAGAGATGCCCACAGCCTGGAAACCACCTCCAGAGCAGTGCTAGAGCTCACCAGAGGAGGTACGATTGCTATGCTCTCTTCCTACTATAACTGGTGGTTCAAAGTCAAGGCCTTCCACAGAAATTCTTTATGGAAAAAGGCCACCCCCAGCACCTTGTCCTGTTACAGGAGCCTTGTGCCCTTTGATTCCTGATTCCAAAGATCTCTTAGTGGTCAAACTCTTTCCATTCATCCTCAGAGTCATTTCTCAGAACCCAGCATGGCCCCAAGAGAGCTTGGCCAGGGAAATTCCCACCTTTTTTCTGCAATGATGACCTCACAAGTTTTTAAAGACACTTCAAACATCAAAGTTCTGGCTACATTCCTCTCCCAGAATAACATCCAGCTCACCCTACACTTAAGTGACTCAGCAAGGCCACTTAAGTGACTCTTCCCAGAACAAGGAATATCTTTTCAAAATGACACTGCCCAACAGGACAGTGGAGCCTATTCATACCATACTTACGTAAGTGAGGGGACCACTTATCGGATTCTTCCCCCAAACAATAATGATCTGCTTCATTGTATTTTCTCCGCTCCAATCATTGTACACTGAAACAGCTGCCAAGTTCTGCTTTTGAAAATGGGAGAAAAAACTAAAATGCTCAAATTTAATTGCAAGTGGGGCATCTGTTCAATATGGTGCCCATAGCAGATGCCCTCATGCTTTGTTGGTTCACTTGCATCCTGCGTGTTAGCTTCTCAGTTCTGCATATTAAGTACAAAACTGAATGTACCTATGCCTTTGCCTTCAATCAGTAAAAATGACAGCATGTTTAAATGTATGAATACACACACGCCTGTGCAAGCACAAATGTTACTGATGTATATCCTGGTGCCAGAGTCTGAAATATGGTTGGCCTTTGTTTTGTAAAGCTGACCAAAAGGCATGGTCTTAACCTTATATGATGAATATATTTCAGGATAGGGAGAAGGTATATGAGCTGAAGCACTAATGTCATAATACACATATCTAAGTTTATCAGTGTTCAGGAAACCTCAATCACATTTTAATAGAAAATAGGGAATTATGGGAGAATCCCACAATAATATGACAAGTGGGGTCTAAAAAGACTTCCTATAGACTGTGTAACATATGGAGTTATATTAGTGTGTGGTTAATAACATTACCCAGGCTGCCAGGAGGTAGTTCTACTAGGGAATTCTTAGTGTCATCTAAATCCAGTCCGATCCTTGCTGCATTTTGGAGCTACTTGATGGGAGTCCTCCCTGCCCCCATCCCCTCGCCAGCCAAATATCAAAGGGGATAATTCTTGGTCTTATGTAGCCTGGGACTTCCAGGTCAGTGAGAGAGACTCCAGGAATCTGCTGCTCTGCTGAAAGATGTTCTGTCAAACCATCTTCCATCTGAAAGAATGAACCAATGGGATACTGTAGACCTACCCTCTAGGTTCCTGCTTCCTAGTAGGGATTACCTGCCATCTCCCCAATCAGACTTCATCCCCCCACTGCCCCCTGCACAGTCTCAGCCTACTACCCAGAACATAAGAAGAGGAACCCACTTGAACTTGGAAATTGTCACTGGACAGAGAACTGGAGCTAACTGGATAATATGCAAATTTGCATTAATTTGTGCATCATGGGGTGTTACTCTCCTAAACCCCTGTGTGCTTGTCTCCCCGACCCATATCCTAAACTATCTAAGAGATGCTGCTGCTGCTAAGTCGCTTCAGTCGTGTCCGACTGTGTGCGACCCCATAGATGGCAGCCCACTAGGCTCCCCTGTCCCTGGGATTCTCCAGGCAAGAACAGAGGCAAATAAATATTTTAGAAGTCAGAGTTGCTTTTATTCCACATTCTGTAATAATATATATGACTCCACAGTAAACCATGAATACCAGGGCCAGGAATACATGTCAAGTGTGTTTGTCTCATGATTAATAACTCATGTCTTCTGATGGCTGGTACACACATTGAGTTTAAAGAGGAATGGTTGGCCCCTTGCTCTTCAGAAACTCCTGAAATCACACAATATTAAGTGGGTGGTTTCTTAGAAGCCAAAGACAATCATCAGAAGATTTTGAGCTGTGGCTGGCAGTAAGGGGGTTTTGTCTAGAGGGAGATTGTATTACACTATCACAGTAATAATTAGGCACAAAAATGTCATTTCTGCGCCAGTGGTGAAATGAAAATGTCTGGATGTCAATATAAATAGACATCAGGGTACGATACAAGGGGTTGAAAATATCATTGAGACTGTGGGTGTTTTGTTGGCAAAATAATGACATTGAGCAAGCACATATGGTATTCCAGTAAGCCACAGATGGCAAGAAATGAAAGCTCAAGTGGAGAAATGCTTGTTTTCTCTTCAGTGAAGGGGCAAAAAAGCAAGGGGACTTTCCAAGCTGATAAACCAAACATTCGTTAGTTGGAAACACCTGATATACATCAGTACAGGTACAGTCACAGATTTTTCTCCAGGGACAGGGGTGTGGGGTGAAAACTATGTGTTGCAGGGTGGGGAGGAGGCAAATGGGATTGATGTTATCAGAAAAGCCTGTTTAATGAAAGAGACATTGCCAGCCAGCCTGGGAGTGGGGTTTTCAACCTAAAGTGCGTTCAGAAGAGATGACTGCAAATGGCTTATGACTTTGTGAATTTCTTGAAAGTAATTTTATTTTCTTTTAAAGATTTTTTGATGTGGACCATTTTACAAATCTTTTTGAACTTGTTAATGATATTGTTTTATGTTTGATTTTTTTGATGCTGCGGCATGTAGGATCTTGGCTCCCCAACCAGAAATCAAACCTGCACCCCCTGAGTTGCAAGGCAAAGTCCCAACCACTGGACCACCAGGGAAGTTCCTTGAAAGTAATTTTAAATGAATATAGTTTTACAGGAGTACCTAAATGGCTTTATCCTATTCCGTCACTCTGAACTACACCTTGAGGGCTCCACTCTGCCATGGAGTGTAACTTCTGTGGATCAACTTAAGGTTGTGGTGGGAGGTTTGCGATGCCTCTTCCTGAGCTCTTCCACCTAGTATTGTTCAGAAAAGGGCGTTCACAGTGGTTCACAGTGCACTCGGACCACTGTTAGCTCTACAACATGCACTTTGGATTCCCAACGCAACCCAGGGGAAGATAGTGAAGATGGTTTGGCCCATTTCTCAGGGGTGGGTGGATACTGCCCCTCCCCAAAAGTTTCACTCTTTGATAAACAATTAAACATGTTACCTACAAATATATGAGCAATTATTGAAATCAACAATTTTAACCATCACTTCAAAGTAATTGTTCATAGAGTTAACTAATAAATGGCCTTCTGAGGCCTTCCCATTGGAATCGTGATAAAATTTTATCAAGTTCCCACCAGGAGCCTGAAGTAAACCAAGGGTTTTCTCCAGAGTGCCCCCAAAGAACTGGGAGATAAAACTAAATCCTGTGAGTTGTAGTAATCTGAATACCCTAACTGCTTATGAAAAAGTAACCAAGTGACATACCGATAACTCCAACTTACAAGCTCTTCAAAATATCCTATTCAATTCTCCAAACTTTGAGTGGTTGCTCTAGGCCAATACAGTATTAAAATGGTCTGTAGTTACTTTGGGCTTCTCAGGTGGCTCAGTGGTAAAGAATCCACCTGCAAATGCAGGAGACATGGGTTTGATCCCTGGGTCAGGAAGATTTCCTCCTACCTTGGAGGAGGAAATGGCAACCCACTCCAGTATTCTTGGCTGGGAAATCCCATGGACAGAGAAGCCTGGTGGGCTACAGTCCATGGGGTCACAAAAAGTCAGACACTATTGAGCATGCATGGATGTATAGTATAGTTTAAAATAGTCTTAGGTTAAGCTGTAGTATCTTAATAATGTATCACTTAAGGGATGTTCAGCCCACATTCCAGAGGGGCCCATGGCAGTTTGTTCAGTTTTCTGTATCTTGAGATCAACAACCTGTACCCTGCTAATCAGCATAGTAAATGTCAGAAACAAATCTCTGGTTTTTGTGTTGATTGGCATGATGGGTGTTCATTGTTAGATACTGAACACCACTGATGACATCAAAAGTATTCACGATGCATGGATTGGTTACAAATGTTGGCGACTTCCTTACTCTTATATGAACAGGATATAAGATGCAAATGAAGACTTAGCCTTTATCTCAGAGGTGGTGCTCAGTGTTGGATCCCTAAGGATACACACACACATACACACACACATATATATATATTTGCTTACTTAGCTTACTGTAGTCAATAATCTCATGAAGATCTTTTGGGCTTCCCTGGGGTCTCTAGGGGTTAAGAACTTGCCTGCCATTGCAGGAGACATGAGATGCAGGTTCAATTCCTGGGTCAGGAAGATCCCTTGGAGGATGGCATGTCAACCCACTCCAGTATTCTTGCCTGGAGAATCTCATAGACAGAGGAGCCTGGCAGGCTATAGTCCTTAGGGCCACACAGACTTGGACATGATTGAAGTGACTTAGCACACATGCAAGCATATTACCAAGAAACATACATCTTAGAAAAATCTGTGTGTTTCAACTTCCCTAAGAGACAGCTAAATCATCCTCTTTAAAAGGTCCTGGAGCAGGCAATCTTATAGCTTATTTGGTACCCAGTGTTCAAAGTATCAGAGAGGATTTCTTGATGTCTCCCTTAAACTTTACTACTGACAGGTAAATAATTCTGAGTGGCAAAAGTAGAGGTAGAAGGTCTTGTATCTCAGTGTTTAATTCTGGGCTTCTCTCTCCTCAGAAGATTTAGATCTTCAGTTGTATTTTTTGCTCACTTTTCCATCCATCTTTGAAGTTGGGTCATTGTAGTCCCATTATCAGGGCTGTCTTGGCAACTGCCCTTAGGGATAAATTGCTTGTTAGCATAACTGTTAATAAAGGAAATACTAACCAAACTATAAGCCTTTTTAGGTATAAATTAGGAATTTGGGATTAGCAGATAAGAGTTGGACATAACTGAGCAACTTTCACACACACAAATTAGGAATTTGGTATTAGCAGATACATTCTATTATGTATAAAATAGACAACAAGGACCTACTGTATAGCACAGGGAACTGTATTCAGTATTTTGTAATAAGCTATGATGGAAAAGAATCTGAAAAATAATGTATTTTTTATAAGAAGATATTTCTAAAAAATGTGGGTGTATATAGATACACACACACCCACTCCAGAATTCTTGGGCTTCCCTGGTGGTTCAGATGGTAAAGAATCTGCCTGCAATGTGGGAAACCTGGGTTCAATCTTTGGATTAGGAAGATCTCCTGGAGGAAGGCACGGCAATCCACTGCAGTATTCTTGCCTGGAGAATCCCGTGGACAGAGGAGCCTGGTGGGCTACAGTCCATGGGGTCGCAAATAGTCAGACACGACTTAGTGACTAAACAGCAGCAACAACAACACACACACACACACACACACACACATTAATATATAGCTGAATCACTTTGCCATATACCAGAAATTAACAATTGTAAATCAACTAT
>NW_011494756.1:2366188-2372342 GCF_000754665.1 Bison bison bison | reverse complement strand
ATAGTTTAATTTTTAAAATAATTTCAGAGGAAAAAAAGGAAGTTCCAAAGACATTTTTAGAGCTTAAAGCATTGGAAAATAAGGGCTACATAGGTTATAGGTTAAATAACTTACATTTAAGGAGAAAAACAAATAAGCCTTTTTATCACATCAAAATGCAGCCTTAATTATACAAGTGTGAGTAACTATCCTTTGACTCTCTCTCTGGCCAACATTAGTAAGGCATCTTGGTCCTGCCACAGGCTGTAATTTACAAAACTGTAAATTTCACTTCCTCCATTTTCTCCTCCTTTCCCATCTGCCATCCCATCAACCACCACAGTTTTTAAATATAGAGCTGTCGTTTTTGGTCATAGTTCATGACTAGTTATAGCAAGACTCTTAAAACACAGCCAGACTTTGATTATTTCTTTTAAAGGTAGGGTTAAGAATCCTCTAAGTTAACAATAAATTTCTGCACGAGCTCGGGGTAAAATTCTCCTGTTCCCTTTCCCATAGTACTAAAACAAAGTTAGAAATCCCTTTATTTTTCATCTCCACAAAACTATTCTGTTTCAAATAGCTCTTCTTCCTAATGTTTGAAATCAGGAGCCACTATTCATTTAACTTGCATTTTTCTGAACACTTATACTTTGGTGGGTATTGCACTGAAGTGAACAAAAAAAGATTGAGACATGTATGTGTATAACCTCAAAGGCACTCACAAGTCTAGCGGAGGAGGAAGACTAGTATACAGGTAATTACCACCTGGTGACACATGTGATGAGTGATTTATGGTGGAATACAATAGAGCTTCCTAAACTCTGGGACGTCTAGGTTCCCCACTAGAATGTAGCATAGTGTGATAATCAGGATCACTGGCAGTGGAGCCAGACCATTTGCCTTCAAATCCACGCCCACCATCTATTAGCTGTGTAGTCTTAGGCAAATCACATAATCTCCCTGCCCTCAGTCTCTGTAAAAGTCATCTGTAAAATGTAGCTATTTTTTTGTTGTTGTTGTTATACTCTCTATATAAATTTACTTGTGGTGAATTTTTTATTAAAACCAACTTAGAAAAAATACAAAGAAAATATTAAATGCCTCTAATATTAGTTCTAAAAGAGTCCATTAAAAGAGTCTGCCAAAAGACTCTAAAAGAGTCTGCTAAAAAAGTCCGAAATGCAGTACTTGGATGCAATCTCAAAAACAACAGAATGATCTCTGTTCGTTTCCAAGGCAAACCATTCAATATCACAGTAATCCAAGTCTATGCCCCAACCAGTAACACTGAAGAAGCTGAAGTTGAATGGTTCTATGAAGACCTACAAGACCTTCTAGAACTGACACCCAAAAAAAGATGTCCTTTTCATTATAGGGGACTGGAATACAAAAGTAGGAAGTCAAGAAACACCTGGAGTAACAGGCAAATTTGGCCTTGGAGTACAGAATGAAGCAGGGCAAAGGCTAATAGAGTTTTGCCAAGAGAATGCACTGGTCATAGCAACCATCCTCTTCCAACAACACAAAAGAAGACTCTACACATGGACATCACCAGATGGTCAATACCGAAATCAGATTGATTATATTCTTTGCAGCCAAAGATGGAGAAGCTCTATAAAGTCAGCATAAACAAGACTGGGAGCTGACTGTGGCTCAGATCATGAACTCCTTATTGCCAAATTCAGACTTAAATTGAAGAGAGTAGGGAAAACCACTAGACCATTCAGGTATGACCTAGATCAAATCCCTTATGTATATACAGTGGAAGTGACAAATAAGTTCAAAGGATTAGATCTGATAGAGTGCCTGAAGAACTACGGATGGAAGTTAGTGACATTGTACAGGAGGCAGTGATCAAGACCATCCCCAAGAAAAAGAAATGCAAAAAGGCAAAATGGTTGTCTGAGGAGGCCTTACAAATAGCTGTGAAAAGAAGAGATGCAAAAGGCTAAAGGAGAAAAGGAAATATACACACATTTGAATGCAGAGTTCCAAAAAATAGAAAGGAGAGACAAGAAAGCCTTCCTCAGCGATCAAGGCAAAGAAATAGAGGAAAACAACAGAATGGGAAAGACTAGAGATCTCTTCAAGAAAATTAGAGATACCAAGGGAACATTTCATGCAAAGATGAGCTTGATAAAGGACAGAAATGGTATGGACCTAACAGAAGCAGAAGATATTAAGAAGAGGTGGCAAGAATACACAGAAGAACTGTACAAAAAAGATCTTCATGACCCAGATAATCACGATGGTGTGATCACTCACCTAGAGCCAGACATCCTGGAATGTGAAGTCAAGTGGGCCTTAGAAAGCATCACTATGAGCAAATCTAGTGGAGGTGATGGAATTCCAGTTGAGCTATTTCAAATCCTGAAAGATGATGCTGTGAAAGTGCTGCACTCAATATGCCAACAAATTTGGAAAACTCAGCAGTGGCCACAGGACTGGAAAAGGTCAGTTTTCATTCCAATCCCAAAGAAAGGCAATGCCAAAGAATGTTCAAACTACTGCACAATTGCACTCACCTCACACGCTAGTAAAGTAATGCTCAAAATTCTCCAAGCCATGCTTCAGCAATATGTGAACTGTGAACTTCCTGATGTTCAAGCTGGTTTTAGAAAAGGCAGAGGAACCAGAGATCTGCTGGATCATCGAAAAAGCAAGAGAGTTCGAGAAAAACATCTATTTCTGCTTTATTGACTATGCCAAAGCCTTTGACTGCGTGGATCACAATAAACTGTGGAAAATTATGAAAGAGATGGGAATACCAGACCACCTAACCTGCCTCTAGAGAAGCCTATATGCAGGTCAGGAAGCCACAGTTAGGACCAGACATGGAACAACAGACTGGTTCCAAATAGGAAAAGGAGTACGTCAAGGCTGTATATTGTCACCCTGCTTATTTAACTTCTATGCAGAGTACATCATGAGAAACGCTGGGCTGGAAGAAGCACAAACTGGAATCAAGATTGCCGGGAGAAATATCAATAACCTCAGATATGCAGATGACACCACCCTTATGGCAGAAAGTGAAGAGGAACTCAAAAGCCTCTTGATGAAAGTGAAAGTGGAGAGTGAAAAAGTTGGCTTAAAGCTCAACATCAGAAAATGAAGATCATGGCATCTGGTCCCATCACTTCATGGGAAATAGATGGGGAAACAGTGGAAACAGTGTCAGACTTTATTTTTGGGGGCTCCAAAATCACTGCAGATGGTGACTGCAGCCATGAAATTAAAAGACACTTACTCCTTGGAAGAAAAGTTATGACCAACCTAGATAGCATATTCAAAAGCAGAGACATTACTTTGCCAACAAAGGTCCATCTAGTCAAGGCTATGGTTTTTCTAGTGGTCATGTATGGATGCGAGAGTTGGAGTGTGAAGAAAGCTGAGTGCCGAAGCTTGATGCTTTTGAACTGTGGTGTTGGAGAAGACTCTTGAGAGTCCCTTGGACTGCAAGATCCAACCAGTCCATTCTGAAGGAGATCAGCCCTGGGATTTCTTTGGAAGGAATGATGCTAAAGCTGAAACGCCAGTACTTTGGCCACCTCATGTGAAAAGTTGACTCATTGGAAAAGACTCTGATGCTGGGAGGGATTGGGGGCAGGAGGAGAAGGGACGACAGAGGATGAGATGGCTGGATGGCATCACTGACTCGATAGATGTGAGTCTGAGTGAACTCCGGGAGTTGGTGATGGACAGGGAGGCCTGGCGTGCTACAATTCATTGGATCGCAAAGAGTTGGACACAACTGAGCGACTGAACTGAACTGAACTGAACTAAAGCTCTCAATAACTGTTATTACTTGTTATTAGCTGTTATTACTTGTCTTCCATGGTCCTATTCAACATGAAGACCTCTGTATTCCAGCTACATTTTAATTCTCAAACTTCATTTTTTGCTTATTACAAAAATTGAAAAATGAAATATATATTAAAATAAACATGCATATATAACACACACAACAGTATTTTACTGTTTCTTCATTTTAAACACTTTTTCTTAATTACAAATATCTTAGCCTTCTATGTGGCATAGATTCCAAGAACAATCCAGTAGAATGAAGCACAAGAATACAAGTTTAAATTAATGAAGCTGAGAAAGGTAATTGTTCTATATTTGAAAAAAGTTGGACGCTTATTCAAACATTGAAGGTTAGAAATTTCTTTTCTCTCCAAGACTGCTAAAATGATAAAATGTGGATTTAAAGTTGCAGAAATTCAGAAGCAAATGTAAATAAAACAGATTGCAAGGGGAGGTGTTGCAGATGAGAAAGTTAAGAAAATTTTTGGAAACCATAAATT
Source organism: Bison bison bison (assembly GCF_000754665.1). Taxonomy (NCBI): domain Eukaryota; kingdom Metazoa; phylum Chordata; class Mammalia; order Artiodactyla; family Bovidae; genus Bison; species Bison bison. Next base: position 2,368,056 of record NW_011494756.1, on the reverse strand, counting down.
AAAAATGTTTCTGATGTAGCTATAAAGTGCCTACAGAAGAGCATCTGATGAAAAACAAGTCACACCTCTGCAAGGCTCAAGGACCTGGAAGTATTAGTATCGCAGAGGACAAAGGAGAAGAACAGAAGAAATAGAGGTATAGGTTGAAGATTTGAAAATGGTGCAGTGGGAATACTGTGCAGACAGACCACTGGCTCTTGGCTCTCCCTTCTGTTCAAAGGTGAAAAAGACCAGGGCCACAAGGTGGAGATTACTCCAGTTGCCAAGCTGTCCCTTGGGGACCAAAGAAATGACCAGCTGGCAGGTGTATGGACCCTCACTGTAAGCCAGACTTTGGCCAGAACGTCATACTTGAGCCCTCTCTCTAACGGGGTGGGGGCGTGGAGGCAGGTATGATGATGCACTGGGCCTCTGGGTACCAGTGTTGACTTGGATACAGTGTCCAACAGCACCTCACAATGTCTAGTTATTCCCATTTTCCCAATATACTGTTACTCAAGTAAATGGTTGTAGGTCTCTGAGGAAAGATTGGGGTATGCTTCACAGTACATACTCACCATGGTGATGTGCGTGTGTTTGTGTATAAAGAGCTAGGTAGTAACTCCAGAAAAAACAATAGATTGTGAAAGAAAATCTATAATCATACTACATTACTTGGCTGTCTGTAAAACAATATTGACAATCAAAACATGTAAAGCAAAAAGTTGTTATTTTAGCCAAAGAAATGGATGTCATTATAATGATAGAGTGAGGGTGAGGGAGAATAAGTAGGCCAGATTTTGGCTGAGGTGCCAAATTCAGCTGCCCCTTCAGCAGACTATTCCCACGGCCAGTTAACACTCAAGTAGGGGAAGCCACTTCTGAGTGTTTATAAGGTTCAGAGTAGCCTGAAGAGTGAAATCTGTCAAGGCATACAACTAGACATCCTCATCTTACCTGTCAGGGACTCAGGTTTCCCCAGCCAGAGTCATGACTACCTTGGTTGAGTTTCAACCTTCTATGAAGCTTAGCCAATCTGAAAACCAAATCCTGCATAGGATCTTGTTTTTCTGTGAGCCCACTGCATGAGAGGAAGACCTGCTTGAAAGCTACCAAGGAGAACTGTGGCTTTTACGTTTAGTTTTCAATTGGTTAATTGCTCTCAGATTTTCAGTATCAATGGGTAGAGTCTCAATTCAATTTAAAAACGAGCACTCAATCCCCCTGTCAGTATATTTCTCATCTCCCACATACCTTTCAAATGCCTGAATCGTCTCTGAGACTGCTGCATCTCCCTCCCCAGGCACAGCCTAGCTCTGCCTTGCAAAGTCTCAACAATTAGCCTGCCACCTTGTTCCAGGCAGGAATTGATTCCTCATTACCAGCAAAGGAGTGAGTGACCTGGCTCCCACACCCCACTACCCGCTCTCTTGGCCCACTTCTGACACCAAGGGTCACAGGTTGGGTTCTCCAGAAAACAGATGTGAGCTGGACTGGGGAGTGCAAAAATGTATGAGATGCAACAGTGGTGAAAGATAAGGGATGTAAACAGGATCAGGCAGGGTGAACAGCAAACCGCAATACAGATGTGACAAATCTGCCGGCTCAATGGGAGGTCTGAACTCCAGAGCAAGATTACCTCTGACAGGGGTCCTGAGAATGGCTACACTCTCTTTTAGCACCTCCTAGTATGGTCAATGGCACCCCACTCCAGCACTCTTGCCTGGAAAATCCCATGGATGGAGGAGCCTGGTAGGCTGTAGTCCATGGAGTCGCTGAGAGTCGGGCACGACTGAGCGACTTCACTTTCACTTTTCACTTTCATGCATTGGAGAAGGCAATGGCAACCCACTCCAGTGTTCTTGCCTGGCGAATCCCAGGGACAGAGG
>NW_011494756.1:2365206-2366088 GCF_000754665.1 Bison bison bison | reverse complement strand
AAGACATTTTCTTGGCTTTGTTCTTCATAGAAAGCCAAGAAAATGTCTTAGTGCAGAATACTTTATGCTTACTCAATTTTAAGGGTGTAATAGATTTTAAAACAATCATCAGAAAGTTTTTATCAAGAGACTGTGCTTATGCTTAGCATGGTCCTTATAACAAAAAGAAACTTTATTGTGAAATGTGTTATGAGTTTGGGATAGTCAATAAATCATTGTAATTTCTAGATAAGCCATCCTGTAGTAAAACTCTTGCTCTAGTCCTTCAAATTGCAACTGCTAGAGTCATTATAAACTTACTGGAACTTTTTTCCTTTATTGGAATTTTAAAATTACAGAAGAAGATCATATTTTAGTTGAGAAAAAAAAGAGATGACAATACAGAAATGTTACTGAGTTCAAGCTCATACAACTGGCCACACAACAGGCTAGTAAATTGAGAGATGAGTTGTTGGGGCAGGAATAGTGACTTTCTTTGGAAAGACAGCAAACCAAGAAGATGGTGGACTAGTGTGTCCTAAAGAACCAACTTAACTGAGAATTCAGGTTTCTTTTGTACTGAAAGGGGAAAGAGTGTGGTTGTTTTTTGCAAACTTCTTGGTACAATCTTTTGGTTGCCTCACTGTCCATGCAAGTCTGGTTACCATGTTCCTATAAACCTCCAACAGTTCAGCTCAGTTGCTCAGTCGTGTCCGACTTTTTGCGACCCCATCGACCGCAGCACGCCAGGCCTCCCTGTCCATCACCAACTCCCAGAGTTTACCCAAACTCATGCCCATTGAGTCGGTGATGCCATCCAACCATCTCATTGTCTGTCATCCCCTTCTCCTCCTGCCCTCAATCTTTCCCAGCATCAGGGTCTTTTCCAATGAGTCAGCTCTT
>NW_011494756.1:2364362-2365106 GCF_000754665.1 Bison bison bison | reverse complement strand
GGGGCACGACTGAGCGACTTCACTTTCACTTTTCACTTTCATGCATTGGAGAAGGCAATGGCAACCCACTCCAGTGTTCTTGCCTGGCGAATCCCAGGGACAGAGGAGCCTAGTGGGCTGCCGTCTATGGGGTCGCACAGAGTCGGACAGGACTGAAGCGACTTAGCAGCAGCAGTATGGTGGTAAGGTAGGGGTTGACCAAGGAGAGGGCGCAGTCACTCTGTTTTGCTCAGTCAGTAACCGGAAGCTTCCTGAAGTAAAAGGTGACCTTGACCTAAATGCTGAGATCAGATCCTGAGAGAGCTAACTGCAGTGAGTCCTTTCTTGAAGCATTTGAACCATACATCTCTGTTTCTGCCACTGTGCAGTTCTTATCCTAGCTTGTATTCCGGTGTGAGGCACAGCCATCTGGCGTGTGATTCTGTTCAGCATGGTATGCACAATGCCCAGCACTAACTCAGCATAGCAGAGTGGAGGAGTGAACGGGTGGGATAAAGTGGGGGTGAAGACTCGAATCAAGACCATTTCTCAGGGTCTTGGTCATCATCTTGTCCTCCTAGTTAGCATGTCAACTTGAAAGATTGAAATAAGACCATACTGTGTACAATAAGTGCATTCACAGAGGGTCAATTTATCTTTTAATCCCTAAATGAAAAGAACTAAAACGATGTTTGGCATCTTCCAACCACAAATGGTGAAGTATTTAGCCAAAGTGGAGACTAATTTGATTTTTCATTCTACACT
>NW_011494756.1:2349965-2364262 GCF_000754665.1 Bison bison bison | reverse complement strand
CTTTCCCAGCATCAGGGTCTTTTCCAATGAGTCAGCTCTTCGCATCAGGTGGCCAAAGTATTGGAGTTTCAGCTTCAACATCAGTCCTTCCAATGAACCAACAAGACAGATATTATTCAAAACTTTTAATCTCTGTATGAATGGGAAAGTGTCAGAGCCTTTATATAGCCCATCAGAGTAGGCTATACTGTTTTTTTCAGCCTGTAGGCAGGCTTCTTTTAGTGATTAACTTGTAGCAAAAGCAATAGAATACAGAGGTTAAAAGAAACAGATCCAATATCGAGTCTGACTTGCTCTTCCCTATTAAAGAAATAGTAACCTATCATCTCTCTTTTAGAGGCAGAATATCAGTTTTGTAACTTCCCACATACTTTTCTGATTATCTTCGTTTCAGTCTGGGCATCTTGCTTTACCTTACACGTGTAGAAGAATCACTGACTTAAGCATTCAAATCTGTTTACTGAATAGATCACAGTTCTCTACAATAGCTTGTTTTATTATTGAATATTACAACACAGCACACTAAGATAGAGATAAGTGAATTTCACTCTTTGAGCAGTCTTAATTAGCCACTATCAAGATCCCTTTCAATTGAACTATTAAATCACCTTGAAGGATTTCCCCAGAATATGTTATGAAGAAATCATTCTCATTTTGTTTCCCCCAGATCTGTTTCCCCTTCTGAGTTAATGAAAAGAATATACATATGTATTCTATAAAACAATAACTATGGTTGTAAATATGCATTACTTAAAGGTAAATAATTGTATCAAGTCATAATGGGTGGTTATAGGTTTTAGGATCTGAGAAAGATCTCAAATATTTGACACTTGTATGAAATCGCTAGGAAACAACTACTCACAAATGACAATTTATAGTAACAATATTCTAAGTCAGCCAAAAGCTGGGGTACTATGGCTAGTTTCTTCCAACTAACCTCTTAGCCACAAGACTCAGAGAAAATGTCTCTACAAATCTTCAGCCAGCAATGCAATGGAAACCATCCATTATTTTCTTATTCATATATTCAATGCTAGGGATTCCTTGTCCTTAAAGATTCTACTTGACTTTAATAGTGTGACCTTTGTCAAATAGTGTGCAAGAAAACTCCCAAGATTCTGCCGGGCCACATGTCCATCTGGGATTGATTTTAGTTAATCTATCAAGTACTTGTATTCAGTTTTTCAGACACATGGTTTTGCTTCTCTACTTTCCAAGTAAGTTCTGTTTACTTAGGCAGATGTTACAAATTAGCCCTTAAAATATTGCAAATGAAGTAAATCCTTTATAGCAGATCTGAGTCTAATGTGAATTTCATTACTGACTCACAAAGACAGGCTAATCCCAGAATTTTCTGCAAGTGTTCAAGAAAAAAAATTCTTAAAAAATTTAAAGATATTTCTCCCTCCACTTTCTTATTTCTTGGTCTGTGGTGTGGCTGCTGTATATTAGAGACATCTCAGGTATCTGGACACTTTTGAGCTCAGATTCCTTCATGACCATAGAAAATGTGAGTACTCTTAACCTTTTCCCAGTTCCTTTAGTTGCTCCACTAAACCAAAACTCTACTGTGAAAGAAGTAAGTTAAGCATTCACTTAAACTTCTGGTCCTAAGAATTTCGTTAATTAGGCCTGTGGGTCATTATGGATTCATGTGTGCTCAGTCATGTCTCACTCTTCGTAATTCCATGGACTGTAGCCCGCCAGTCCATGGGGTTTTCCAGGCGAGAAAACTGGAGCAGGTTGCCACTTCTTCCTCCACAGTTATCTTCCGGACACAGGGATTGAATAGCTGTCTCGTGTCCCCTGTGTTGGCACGTGGATTCTTTACCACAAGTGCCACCTGGGAAGGCCTGAAGAGGCAATATTAATCTATAGCACTTAAATCTATCCAGTTAGGACATTTTAAAGTGCTACTTTGAGAATATATATTATGAGTAGCTGCTGCTGCTGCTGCTGCTGTTAAGTCGCTTCAGTTGTGTCCAACTCTGTGCAACCCCATAGACGGCAGCCCACCAGGCTCCCCCGTCCCTGGGATTCTCCAGGCAAGAACACTGGAGCAGGTTGCCATTTCCTTCTCCAATGCATGAAAGCGAAAAGTGAAAGTGAAGTCGTTCAGTCATGTCCGACCCTCAGCGACCCCATGGACTGCAGCCTTCCAGGCTCCTCCATCCATGGGATTTTCCAGGCAAGAGTACTGGAGTGGGGTGCCATTGCCTTCTCCATTATGAGTAGAAAATATCCTTAAATTATTATGCAGAGAATACCTAGGTTTTTCCTTTCTTTTTTATCAGTTCCTTCAAAAAAGTATGACCTATGGAAAAAAATTTAAACAGAACAGCCTTTCAGCTCCTCCAGTCACGTTTCCACTACTGACCTTTGCAAATGACTCGAAAGCTATGCCTCCAACACTCATTTCTCCAAAATAGTCCAGCCCCATATTTTCAACCATCTGTATTATAACTCCACCTGGATATGACAGGAACTCATAATAATTGCTCCAAAAGAAATTATATCATCAAGTATCTAGTGTCAAGGAAGGCAGGATGCTTGCTCTCAGTACTTACTGTGATCCAATTGTGAGCAGAGCTAACATATTATTAGGGAGCTTCCTACAAATGCAGACTTTCAGGCCCCACCCCAGACCTACTGAATCATGATCAATACATTTTTAGGTAATACAACCTTAGGTAATTTTCCTATACATTGACATTTGAGAAGCACTGAATTAGACTACATGGATTTTTGTTGTTTAGTTGCTAAGTTGTGTCTGACTCTTTTGCAACCCCATGGACTTAGCCCACCAGGCTCCTCTGTTCATGAGATTCTCCAGGCAAGAATACTGGAGTGGGTTGCCATTTTGTTCTCCAGGGGATCTTCCCCACCCACGGACCCAGGCTGCATCTCCTGCATTTGCAGGTAGGTTCTTTACCACTGAGACATTAGGGCCTGACAATTTGGAGTTTTATTTTCCACTTCTGTGATTTATTTTCTGTAAGATCATGAGTGAATTACTTAGCATCTCTGAACCCCAATTTCCTCATCTGTAAAATATGGATAATGATACTTTAAATGGTTGTTGCAAACATATTTAAGAAAGTGTGTATGTGTGTCAGAGAAAATTAAGTGAACTAGATATATAACCTACTATGTTGAACGGTCAGATGTTGACAACTTCCTGTGATCCAACTTTACCTGGCATGTGTGTGCTGAGTCGCTTCAGTCGTCTCCAACTCTTTGAGACCCCATGGACTGCAGCCCACCCGGCTCCTCTGTCCATGGGATTCTCCAGGAAGAATACTGGAGGGGGGTGCCAGTCTCTTCTCCAGGGGATCTTCCTGACCCAGGGATCAAACCTGCGTCTCTTAGGTCTCCTGCACGGGCAGGTGGATTCTTTACCACAGTAAGTTGTAAATAAACAGTAGGTTATAGCTACTCATATAAATTTCTAGGGCTGCCATAGGAAAGGACTCCAAGCTCAGTGGCTTAAAACAGTATACATTTATTCTCTCACAGCTCTGGAGGCCAGACATCTGAAATCAAGGTGCTGTCAGGGATGGCTTTTTCTGGAGGTTCTGAGGGAGACTGTTCCATCTGTCAGTGCTCACTTCTGAGGACTGCCTGCCATCCGTGCAGCTCCTCAGCTTGTGGACGCCCCAGCCCATGTCCTATCTTCACATGCTGTTCTGTGCATCTGGGTGTCTTCCCCTCTTCTCAGAAGGACACCTGTCTTTGGATTTAGGGCCCACGTCCTCTTAAGATACTTTCCCCAAATCAGGTCACATTCTGGGTGAACAGAAATTTGCAGGGGGAACTCTAATCTACCCCAGTACAGAGTTCCTCCTTCCTCCCTTTTGGTGACACTGGTAGCATTTTTGTCTCTTCACCCTCCCATATTGGTTATATACAGTTATCCCCCCTTATCTGTGGGAATACATACCAAGGCCCCCAGTGGATGTCTGAAACCACAGATATTACCAAATACTATAACACACATATCTATGATAAAGTTCATTAAGTTAAGCACAGTAAGAGATTAACAACAATAACCGATAATAACATAGAACTGTGGTTATAAAAATATATGGTAATAAGAGTTATGTGAATATGGTCTCTCTCCTCTCAAAATATTGTACAAATTTAATGTCTTTTCCGTCTTAACTAAGCACTTATCATGCGCTGTAGAAACAACATTTGCAGTTTGAGGTGTGAAAGCAAAACTAGTGCAAATGTTTTCTTCCTTCACGTTTTCACAGAAGATTCATTCTGACTATAGACCTTAGCAACCTCAGCATTTGATTTTTTTCCCGTCACCTCTTCACTTACAGGAAGCACTTTTAGGCTTCTCTTTGGCATATTCAACTTTGCTTGCATCACCGCTTTTATGCTTTGAGGCCATTATTAAGTAAAATAAGGGTGAGTTGCACACAAGCACTGTTGATCTGATAACTGAGACGGCTACTAAGTGACGAATGGGAAGGATCATCTGGACAAAGCGATGATTCACGTCCCCACAGGACAGAGCGGAAGGGAAGGTGCACATTTTCATCACAATACTCAAAATGGCCCACCATTTAAAATTTATGAGTTGTTTATTTCTGGAATTTTCCACTTAATGTTTTTGGACTGAGGTTGACTGCAGGTGACTGGAACCATGGCAACTGCAGAGGAGGAGGGACGACTGTATCCGTTTGTGCCCAAATCTAGTGGTTGCCTTCTTCAAAATGTCTCTCAGGTGTTTGTCACAGGGGTTTGTGTTAAGCGAAATAGAGCGAGCGGGACTTCCTGGGTGGCCGAAAGGTTAGGAATCCATCTGCCAAGGCAGGGGACACGGGTTCAGTCTCTGGTCTGGGAAGATCCCAATCGCCACAGGGCAACTAAACCTGTGCAACACAACTCACGAAGCCTGCTCAAGCCAGAGCCTGTGCTCCGCAACAGAAGGAGCCACTGCAGTGAGAAGCCCCACACGGCAACCAAGAGAAGAACCCGCTTGCTGCAAGAGAAGTCCTTGTGCAGCAGTGAAGACTCAGTGCAGCCTAACTAAATAAATAAAATTTAAAATTAACAGTCCAGGCAGGTCCTCAGCAGAGTCAAAGCGGAAAACGGCTCCCCCATTGAGCGAAAACAGACCCAAACACACAGGGCTTGAACCCACTCTTTCTCTGAACCCACTCTTTCTTTGAACTACACGTACCCTTTTTCCTCTTAATAAACACTTTACTTATTTCAGTACAACAAACAAAAAGGACACAGGGCTTGATAAAGTGGTAGGATCTCTGTTAGCAAAAGACACCTCTTCCTCTGGGGTGGGGCAGCCTGCTTTAGTGCCCGTTTACTTTCTCAGTAGGGTACTTGTGCACAGTGAATAAACTCTACCATGTATGTGGTATTCTTGATCTATAACGTGAGATATATTGAGTGATAGCACTTATATAAAAATATAGAGAAAAATGTGTGCGAAAAGTAATAGTGGGAATAGGGGTCGTCTTTGCAGCAGACAAGCTCTGCCTCCCTCCATTTCATAAAACAGATATATGTTAAACATATTTAAGTTGTGTTTAAAAAAGATACTAAAACTTCTTTCAATATCTTAGAAAAAAGCATTACAAAAAAATGAGTGGATAAACTATCAAATGGATTATCTAACAAATGGAGCTGAGTCAATGGGCTGACTGAAAGCATACTGTCTAAGCTAAAACCCTGTGTGACTTTTGAAAAATAGAATATAGATAAGACGTTTCATTGATATCTGGATTTTCTCAGTATCAAAGCGATAAAGTATTTCAGTTATCTATTGCTCCTTAACAAACAGGCCTTAAAACAATCTGCCCGAGAGTCTCTGAGTTGATTGGGATCAGCTGAGGAATGCTAACACTCCAAGTGGTGTTGACTAAGCCTGCGGAAATCTGGAGGCTCCACAGTGCCAGCACTTCCCAAGCGTCTCTTTCTTATGGCTTGCAGTTGGTGATGGCTGCTAGCCGGGAGGTCAGCTGAGGCTGTGAACTGGAGTGACTCCGTTCTCCCCAGTGGGGCTTTTCCATGTGGCTGGGGCACCCCACAACATGGCAGCTGGGTTCCAAGGAACCAATGAAGATGAGCATTGCAGATCTCTTTATTTTTTATTTTTATTGAGGTATCATTGCTGTACAATGTAAGTTTCAGGGGTACAATACAGTATTCACATTTTTTAAAGGTTATATTCCATTTGTTGTTTTTATAAAATATTGGCTATCCTCCCTGTGTTGTACATTGTATCCTTGTAGCTTATTTATTTTATATGGAAATTGCAAATCTCTAATGGTCCAATGTTGAAAGTTATATAGTATCATTCCCTGTATTCTGTACGCTGCATGTCAGAGTAAATCATAAGGCCAGCCCAGATTCAAGGGAAGCAGAAAGAGGAGACACCATCTCTCAGTAGGAGGAGTGGCCTCTTTAATCCATCACTAGCAGAAATAAGGAAGGAAAAGATCAATTGCTAAAATGACAGGAAAAAACCTCTGAATGTCAGATGCCTTGTAAAACGATAAAATAAAGGGCAAAGTTAGAAAAAAAAAAAAACTGCAATAAATATGATTAATAAAGCTTTCTTTAAAATGTTCAAGGATAGAGATTTGTTATGTCCCTTGATTCATAGCACTTTATTTTCCCCCGTCTATTAATGAACCTCTCTGATTTTACTTATTTTCTTGCCCTTCTTTTTAAGTGCCACTTCTGTTTCTCTCCATAGCATAGGCCACCACCAGAGCAACTGTATTGCATAATTCCAGGAATTGGGCTTTATGCAGCAGCTGTGGCTCCCATTTAATATGTAACATCTATATCTTCAAAGGGGGCTTCCCTGGTGGCTCAGGCGGTAAAAAATCTTCCTGTGATGTTGAAAACTCGGGTTTGATCCCTGGGTCAGGAAGATCCCCTGGAGAAGGGAATGGCTATCCACTTCAGTATTCTTGCCTGGAAAATTCCATGGACAGAGGAGCCTGGCGGGTTATAGTCCATGAAGTTGCAGAGTTGGACACGACTGACCGACTAACTACTGCTCCCCTACTGGCAGCTTGACTCTGTAATTTCCATCTCAGTATCTCTCCTTCTGTCCCATCCTGCCACTCCCATATCTTCAAATATGTGTTCAACTTCTTAGATATATAATATGGTTTTGTTATGGTTTTTTAAATTAATCTGTTTACTAGATTCCTACTTTATTATAAAAGGATGTAACTCAGGGACAGCCAGATGGAAGGGACGCAGTGGGCACGGTTCAGGGTGGGGCTCTATGGGCTCCATGCCTTCTGCAGGCGTCCCATCCTCACAGCACGTTCCTGTGCCCCCCAACCTAGAAGCTTCCGTTACGACTTTAAATGTACATAGATGGTGAGTGAGTGAGTGTTAGTTGCTCAGTCGTGTCCAGCTCATTGCAACCCCAGGGACTGTAGCCAGCCAGGCTCTTCTGTCCATGGGATTTTCCAGGCAAGAATATTGGAGTGGGTTGCCATTTTCTTCTCCAGGGAGTCTTTCCAACCCAGGTATCAAACCTAGGTCTCCTGCATTGCAGGCAAATTCTTTACCTCCTGAGCTACCAGAGAAGCCCTACATATATGCTGGAATGCTTTAAATCTCATGCTTTTTCCTTGCTTTTTTCCTCTCAGCGGTGTTCTTGGGGTATATCCATATTGCTTACTCACATGTATTTGTCTGTTCTTCACAGCTACCCATGACATTTGTATGCACCCATGACATTTGATTTAATACCCTTCTAGCCATGGCTACCTACTTTGGCTGCAGTCTCCTGCTACCACAGTGACGTGTGTGCATGCTCAGTCACTTTAGTGGTGTCTGACTCTTTGTGACCCTGTGGACTGTAGCCACCAGACTCCTATGCCTATGAGATTCTCCAGGCAAGAATAGTGGAGGGGGTTACCATGCCCTCCTCCAGGAGATTGTCTCTACCCAGGGATCGAACTCAAGTCTCTGCCATTCCTGCATTGCAGGCAGATTCTTTCCCACTGAGCCTTTGGGGAACCACTGGGGTGTAAATCTTTCGCTTATTGCCTTTCACTCTAGCCAACCGTCCTGAAGCTTGGGTTCTGTAAGCTGCATTTCCCAGACTCCCTTGCCAGCTGCCTTCTGGTTCTGTTCTTCCCATGGAAGGTATTGGCAGAAGATCACACAAAGCATGAGGAAGGGAAAGAGGCCCCTCTGCTCGCTTACAGCTCCTCCTGGCATTCTTCCATCAACAGCCGGCAGCTAGGGCTCCAGCCCAGCGCTCTTCTTGGAGGTTTAAGCAGCAGAAGCATCACACGTCCTGGGACTGCTCTGAGCGGTAGCTGGCTACTTCTTTAGTGGTCCACACACCTGTCTATGGCAGCTTCCCCTCGGAGGTCTCAGTACCAACCCCAGGAGCCCTTCCGCAAAGCCCCTATGTTGATGTCATACCGCCTTTTCCTTTTGTCCCCCTAGTTCTAGAAATGGCAGCTGCTACCCCCAGTTACTAATCTCTGAGTTACCCCAGCGTCTTCTGACCTCTTTTATCCTTCCTACACCTGTTTAATCAACTCCCTGTGTTAAATATCCCACTTGCAATGCTAGCAGAATTTTTATTTTCTTGTTTGGATTCTGCCTGATTCATCATCTACCTCCTTGCGAGGTCCTTATAGAGAGAGGAGTGGGATCTTTGGTTTATAGGATGTTGTTGTTGTTAGGTCACTAAGTCATTTCCAACTCTTTGTTATCCCATGGACTGCAGCACACCAGGCTTCCCTGTCCTTTACTATCTCCTGGAGTTTGGTGAATCTTATGTCCATTGAGTCAGTGATGCTATCTAAACATCTCATCCTCTGCTGCCCTAATTCTTCAAAAATACTTCTACAGTTTTTACCATCATGGCTTTCATACTTCTACTCCCTCAGTGCATGAGAGGCCCCAGCTTGTTGCAGTCTTATCAATATTTGATCGGAGAAGGCGATGGCACCCCACTCCAGTACTCTTGCCTGGAAAATCCCATGGATGGAGGAGCCTGGTAGGCTGCAGTCCATGGGGTCACTAGGAGTCAGACACGACTGAGCGACTTCACTTTCACTTTTCACTTTCATGCATTGGAGAAGGAGATGACAACCCACTCCAGTGTTCTTGCCTGGAGAATCCCAGGGACGAGGGAGCCTGGGGGGCTGCCGTATCTAGGGTCGCACAGAGTCAGACACGACTGAAGCGACTTAGCAGCAACAGCACTGTCTTAATTTGGGGGCCATAATGTGCTATTTCATCTTTTTTTTAAAGATTTTTTTAATATGGACCATTTTTAAAGTCTTTATTGAATTTGTTACAGTATTGCTTCTGTTTTATGTTTTGGTTTTTTGGTGGCAAAGTATGTGGAGCCTTTGTTCCCTGACCAGGGATGGGACCTGCATTGAAAGGTGAAGTCTTACCCACTGAACCGCCAGGCAAGTCCATCATCTTGGTTTTAATTTGCTTTTCCCTTGATTCTTAGAGCGTTATAGTTTTCTTCATAAGTTTATCACTCATGCAGACTTCATGTTCTTGCCAGTATATCTCCTTTACTTATTTTTTTCAGCTGTGTTCTCTATGTTTAAACTGCTGACTTACAGAAGTTTGCTGTAGAATATAAATATTAAACCTTAGTCAGTTTTAGACTTCACAAATGTTTATCCCAGTCTATTATCTGCCCGTTCACTTTGTCCAATGTAGTTCTCTGAACAGAAATCTTTAATTTTACATTGTCAAATCCGTGACCTTTGGCTGCTTAATTTTTGCTTTTAAATCAGGTTAATTTGGATCTAATTTATATATCCCCTATTAAAGGTAACTTTTTTTCCTATAAAGGTCTTTTGCAGTCATTGTTAGGTTCTACCCTAGTTTCTTTCTTGCTATTCTGGATGCTTTATTTCACATTATATTTTCTAGTTAGTTGCTCTTGAAAGAAAGAAGCATACTTGATATCTGTCCCTTTGATCTTTGCTCTATTTACTATCGCTGGAAAATAAGCCACTGGAAACTTAGTGGCATAAGACAACCACTTTATTCTGCTCATGGACTGTATGGGTCAGGAATTTTGACAAAGAACAGTTTGGTTTATCTCTGCTTCTCGATGTCTGGAACCTCAGCTAAGAAGACTTCACGGCTGCTGGTGACTTGACAGACAGCAGGGGCTGGAATTATCTGGAGGTGCCTTCATTCTAACGCTTGCTACCAGCATTGACTGAAACCTCAGCTGATCTTTCATTCAGAAGTCCTATAGGGGCCACTCTATTCGGTCTCTCCCAATGGGCTAGTTTGGGCTTCCTCACAATATGGTGTCTGAGATCATCAGAAGCTGAGAAGGTAGTGGTCAGGCCTTTTATGACTAAGTCTTGGATGTCCCATAGCATCAATAAGCCAAGGCAGCCCCGAGGCCCACCCAGTGTAAGAGTAGAGGACATCGATCCCACCATTTGATGGGAAGACTATTGGAACATTTTCAGGCATATTTCAAAACTATCAAAGCCTGCCCTTTGGCCTCAGTATTATTATTTACAGTTATTCCCATTTTTCTGACATACAAAATACAATCGACACTCTCCCCAGGACTTCCCAAAGTCGCATGCCTTTAGGAATCAGGCTCAGAGCCCATCTAAATCAGAACCAGGTGCGCTTAAGATTCTCAGGGGCAGTTCCCTGAAAGCAGATCCTTGAGTACTGTTTTTATTGATCTGAAGAGTGTATTAGTAACAATTCAGAGACCTGGGGCACTTTCTCAGGATATGGAAGAATTTGATACCCTTGAAAGGACCCTAGGAGCAATGATAATGATGCTCATGTGTGTATGCTCAGTTGTGTCTGGCTCTGCAATTCCATGGGCTGTAGCCCTCCAGGCTCCTCTGTCCATGGGCTTTTCCAGGCAGGAATACTGGAGCGGATTGCCATTTCCTCCTCCAAGGATCCTCCTGACCCAGGGATCAAACCTGCATATAGTATATACCTAGGGGGCAAACTCACTGCTAATGTGGCCTCTAGTGACTGAAGGAAGCAGTTGCCCACCCTGAGCAAAGTTGAAATGCCTGAGCTTCTAGGAGAAGCAATAGAGGAAGGGATGAAATATGCTGGAATGGATATATTTAGTGGGGTCCAAAGAACATCAGAGGACACACCGTTCACCTAGACAATCCAGAATGTGCTGGAGAGGGAGGAACACCAGCATCACTAGGAGGTTCAGTGATGGCTCTCTCTGTAGGCCAGTAGGTGGTCACCCGGCAGGACTCCTTCATAACAGCAGAGGCCGTGTGATGGCACTTAGATGGAAGCTAGGTAAGAGAGGCATCCAGGAGCCTTTGACTCTCAGAGTTGTAGAGATGGCTAATTGAAGATGGTGTCCCAAGGGGCAAAATAGGTACCCAACAAAAGGGTTGCTTAACATTCGTAGTAAAAAGAAAGCAGAATGGAGAAGCAAGAAGATGGGGATAGCTGTCCAAATAAAAATTCACAATCCTTTGCTCAGTTTCCTACCTGAGCCAGTTTTCAGATCTGCAACCCTTTGACTGAAGGAGTGTCTAGATCTTTAGGAAGAAATGCCCTGCTACACCATGGCAAGCGTGTCCCATATAGATTCCCTGGGTCCACCCTCAAAGCAACCTTCAGCCATGTATTCGATTGGTCAAAAAGTTTGTTCAGGTTTTTCTGTAACATCTTACAGAAGTTTTTGGCCCACCCAATACCTTAGGGGCTATACACTGTGGAAATGAAATAGATTCAGACTTTTTAAGATCCATGGGACGTAGAGTCCAAGTTGACACTGATGCTCAGAAACCTGAAGCATCATCATCCTGTTAGTGTGGGGGCAAATGGGGCGAGTTCATAAATGAGGATCTGGTAGTTAATAAATGAAGTCTGAATTAATTCTCCTGTCTCTGGATGTATTATTGTGACTGACACACCTGGCAGTTGGAAGCCCGGCTCTACTGGGTCTCTGGCCTGTGGGGTAAATCTAGAGGGGAAGGCCAAGTGCAAATCCCTGCAATCCCACTTGAACCTCCCTGCAGCCAAGAGAGTGGATCAGAACCAATGCTGCATTCTGGGGTGGGGGGGGACACTGAGGGTTAATGATACCATTAAAGATCTAAAGGATTCCAGGATGGTGAATCCTACCATATCTCAGATTAAGTTGCCACTGTCATCCCTGCAGAAACTGGATGGATTCTGGAAAGTGGCTAGAGACTGCTGCATGCTCCACTAAGTCTCAGCTCCAATTGCAGCTGCTATGCCAGCTGTGGTGTCTCCACTTAAGTAGGTTAATATGGCCACAGGAACATGTTATGCAATTATTTGCTTGGAAAACTTGTTTTTTTTATATCCCATTCAGGAAAGAGAATCAGAAACACATTACATTAACATGGAAAGGACAACAATATAGAGTTTTGCCCCAAAGACTATGTGAACTCTCCAAGCCTTAGTCATCATATAATCTGGCGTGATCTGGACCATTTTGGACCTCTTTACAGAGCATCGTATCTGTCCATTATGTCAGTGACATCATGCTGATGGAGCAAAATGAACAAAGCGTGATGAGCACACTGGAGGCTTTGCTATGATCCATATGCTCTGGAGGATGGAAATAAACCCCATGAAGATTGAGGGGCCTACCATTTGAGGAGAATCTTTAGGAGATCCAGTGGTCAGGGATATTCTGTGTTATTCCTCTAAACTAATCTAATATCTCCTATTGCAAAGGAGTCAGCACTTACTAGGCTTCTTTGGGTTCCAGGGCACCACATTCCACACCTAGGTGTACTTTAGTCTATTAACTAGGTGACACAGAATGCTGCCATATTTGAGTAGGATCAGGAGCAGGACAGGGCTCTGCAGCAGGGCCATTTGACCCCGCAGACATCATTTTATCATGAATAGTGGAGCAAAAAAGTAGGCATACGACCAATACTTTGGCCACCTGATTCAAACAGCTGACTCACTGCAAAAGACCTGATGCTGGGACAGATTGAAGGCAAAAGGAGAAGAGGGCAGCAGAGGATGAGATGCTTGGATGGCATCACTGATTCAATGGACATGAACTTGGGCAAACTCTGGAAGATGATGAGGGACAGAGAGGTGTGGCGTGCTGCAGTCCACGGGGTCACAAAGAGTCAGACATGACTTAGTGACTGAACAAGAGGACCATAGGATTGACTAGTCATATCATGTATGATTTTACCCATATCACCCAGAAGTCACCAGGCTGTTAGAGTAATAAGCAGCCTGCCGAAGGGGCAGATGAAACACTAGTTCAGAGGCAATGCCTTGTAAGATATCGCCCATCCATCAGGAAGCAGTACATTCGCTAGATCAGAAATCTCTCAGTGATGCTGTGTTCCCATCAGGAAGAATCCATGGATTTGGAACCAAGCGATAGAAGTAGAATTGGCCCTGCTTCCTATTACCCTCAGTGACCTACTTGGGTATTCTGTGGATTCCTGTCTCCACAATTCTGGGCCTTGCAAGATAAGAAGACCCTTTTCCCAAAGTGGGCAGGCTGTCACCAGGGGACACAGCGAGGGTCTCACTGAAGTTCAGGCTACAGCTTCCCCCTGAGCCCTTTGGGATTCTCATGTGCAGGGACCGGCAAACAGAAAGAGGAATCATCATCTTGTCAAAAGTAACTGACCCTGAACACCATGAGGAGGAAGCCTTCTGATACCCAGTGGAGACAAGGAAGAATGTGTGGGCTTAGGTGACCCAGTGGGAGCACCTCCTGGTACTCTTCACCCACGTGAATGGAAACATGCAAGAAGCCTGGCAGGAGGAGCTTGTATTTCATACGGAGCCAGGTTCTTTGGAAAAACTACCAAGATCAAGACCAATCTGGGTGGTAGCTGAGGGTGGAGGGAATTTAGAATGGAGCAAGGAAGAGGGAGATAATGGGTGCCAGTTGTGACGCTGAGTTAACTGCAAAGATGAGGGCTCTATTTTGTTACACAAACCTCCTTCTACCCATGTTTCCCTCCAGGAAGTGAGGTCCATCAGAGCCCATGAGGAGCTGTCTCCATATATCATGGAGACATAGATCTGTGTGGCACACGGGGTGGATGAGGGCAGGCATGGAGATGTGGGGCTCAGCTCTCCTTTAAGAAGGGACTTGATGACCAGGAGGACGAAGGTGATTACCTGACAGGTTCCAAACTGTTGGCTTCTTTGGGATTTCCCTGAGCATTTAAGTGGCATTCATGCTCTCTCCTCTGAGAAGTCCCCAGTGAATGACTGAGCAAAGGCAGGGGAACAAGAGGTCAGAGCGTCCATGAAGTGGCCCCCAGCCCATG
>NW_011494756.1:2346842-2349865 GCF_000754665.1 Bison bison bison | reverse complement strand
CAAACTCATGTCCATTGAGTCAGTAATGCTATCCAACCATCTCATCCTCTGTTGTCCCCTTCTCCTCCTTCCTTCAGTCTTTCCCAGCATCAGGGTCTTTTCCAATGAGTTGGCTCTTTGCATAAGGTAGCCAAAGTATTGGAGCTTTGCACACCTTTGCACACACTCCTCCAACAGGGATCTGCTCTGGAACTTTCTGCTGGGCTGGCCAAGACATTGTCAGATCTTCACTGTGTCTGATAATCCTTTTCTTTCAGTCCTGCCTCTTCCACGTCTCCTTCCAGGGCTGACTTTCCTGCAAAAAAAGGTCTGTACTATTTTTTTAATTAATTTTTATTAGAGTATAGTTCCTTTCCAATGTTGTTATTTTCTACTATATGGCAAAATGAATCAGCTGTACATATACATGTGTCCCCTCTTTTTTTGCATTCCTCACTCCATCTCAGTCACTGCACTCCAGAGAACTCCACTTGCAACCCATGTTTTATTCATTTTTGTAACTGGATTACCTTGTATAGCTCCTGGAACAGAAGAGATGCCCAATAAATACTTGGCAAATAAGACTGAACTGTCTACTGTGGCCTTGGATAAACCACATGCTTAGTCATGGTCAGGTGACACAGCAGATGCAAACAGAATTTCTTGCCTTCTTTAACTTTTATCTTCCCGTTCATCAAACTTTTAGAGGCTTGAATGCAGCAAGGATGATGATGTTTTTGTTGGCTTCTTATTCATTAAAATGAGACAATCAAATTCTTCCAAGTGTTTTGCAGTTTTCTGAGGCAGAAAACTTTCCATGCTGGGAAAGGGAGACAAATTTGTATTTCTATCACAAATAATTTTCCCTAAGTTTCTCTTAAATAACTACAAGATGTGTTCATCAGAGCCAGTCAAATTGGAGATGCTACCCAGAAGGGCAAGGCAGTTGAAATAGCCCAAGAAAACCACAGAAAAGCGCTCAGTGCAACTCTGAAGCCACCCACGTAGCCGTGGCTGAGCCCTCAGTCAAGTCACAGAGGCAGGAACCTAACTCATGTGGTGGCTAAAAGTCTATCTGAAGAGCTTGGCCAAACTATGTAGATTTTATGAGGCAGGCTTTAAGATGAGAAACAAAATGTGATTTAGATCAGCTGCCCCCACTGTGAATCAAATTTCCTGGGTCACTTTCTAGATGGCTTTGCAGTTATATACACTGCTTTGTGCACTCATGTAAATAGCATGATATAAAATCTGTCGAATGAGTGTCATTCCAATAGCATCTCTAGATAGTTAACAGTGGTGTGTCTCCAGGTCAGAGGTATTTACAGGAACTTGGGCCAATTGTTTTGTCTCAGAAATAGAAGACAAAGAATGGAAGAAATATCTCCATAAATTTCCTTTGAGCTCGCCAGTGACAAAGTGAGCTTGTTACCTTTGTACCGAAAGCCTGACACACTCCACAGCCATGTTTCCTTGGGGTCTTGACTTAGTTTATGTTGTAAACAGAATCAAAGTTTGAGCAAGCTTAGAGAACTACTGTAAATTCCCATGAAACCCTTTCTGTTGCTACTCAAAGTCCCACAGTTATTTGTGAGTATAAATTTTGTGACTTGTAGCATCATTTGAGTCACATATGATGCAAAGCCCCGTGAAGGCTTCCAGCAACTACACCTGCCTCTTAGCCTAGCCAGGATGCCAATCCTGAACTTCCTTTTCAGGTCAGTTCAGTCGCTAAGTCATGTTTGACTCGGAGAAGGCAATGGCACCCTACTCCAGTACTCTTGCCTGGAAAATCCCATGGATGGAGGAGCCTGGAAGGCTGAGGGTCGGATGGGGTCGTTGAGGGTTGGACACGACTGAGCGACTTCACTTTCACTTTTCACTTTCATGTATTGGAGAAGGAAATGGCAACCCACTCCAGTGTTCTTGCCTGGAGAACCGCAGGGATGGGGGAGCCTGGTGGGCTGCCGTCTAGGGGGTTACACAGAGTTGGACACGACTTAAGTGACTTAGTAGCAGCATGTTTGACTCTTTGAGCCCCCATGGACTGCAGCCAGGCTTCCCTGTCCTTCATTGTCTCCTGGAGTTTGCTAAATTCATGTCCACTGAGTCGGTGATGCCATCCAACCATCTCATTCTCTGTCGTCCCCTTCTCCTCTTGCCTTCAGTCTTTCCCAGCATCAGGGTCTTTTCCAATGAGTTGGCTCTTTGCATAAGATAGCCAAAGTATTGGAGCTTCGTCTTGGCTGTCCAGTATTATAAGTTGTGCTGAAGCCTGTAGTGGTTTTGTGATTGACAATAAATGCAGCTGAAATTATAGCTATGAACTTCTTTTTGCTTGAGACATGAAGTATGTGTAAGTCCTTCATTATACCATTTTAAGAGACGTGGAATAATTTGGTATTCTTTTACCACACAATTTATATTCACGTTAAAAGCAATTTTCCTTGTGTGGAATTTCCTCACCCTTTGTTTTGTCAAAGCATCAGAGATTCATTTAATAAAAGGGACCCTTAACATATAAAGCATGATTGACTTCATCCAAAGAGAATTTTTTCACATATTCATGTGGATGTTTGTAGTTTGTTTATACTAAATACAAACAAACACCCTAGTTTGTTGGCACATTAAACAACTATGACCATATGTCTGGCATAATTCTGGGGATAGAGAGTGAATTTTAAAAATAAATTCAATTTCATGTGCTAAATAAATCTCTTTTAAAAGGAAAATGAACTGCCTTCAATGGAAGCTTCTAATACAAGGCATTTAAATGCAAATTTCTGGAGGAACTTTGCAAATCCCTTACCAATAATCTGCTGTGCTTCCAGTTTCTCCTTAATTGCCAGCCAGAAATATCAATAACCTCAGATATGCAGATGACACCACCCTTATGGCAGAAAGTGAAGAGGAACTCAAAAGCCTCTTGATGAAAGTGAAAGTGGAGAGTGAAAAAGTTGGCTTAAAGCTCAACATTCAGAAAAGGAAGATCATGGCATCCAGTCCCACCACTTCATGGGAAATAAATGGGGAAACAGTGGAAA
>NW_011494756.1:2346577-2346683 GCF_000754665.1 Bison bison bison | reverse complement strand
AGTCAAGTCTATGGTTTTTCCAGTGGTCATGTATGGATGTGAGAGTTGGACAATGAAGAAGGCTGAGCGCCGAAGAATTGATGCTTTTGAACTGTGGTGTTGGAGA
>NW_011494756.1:2341899-2346477 GCF_000754665.1 Bison bison bison | reverse complement strand
TGTGGTGTTGGAGAAGACTCTTGAGAGTCCCTTGGACTGCAAGGAGATCCAACCAGTCCATTCTGAAGGAGATCAGCCCTGGGATTTCTTTGGAGGGAATGATGCTGAAGCTGAAACTCCAGTACTTTGGCCACCTCATGCGAAGAGTTGACTCATTGGAAAAGACTCTGATGCTGGGAGGGATTAGGGGCAGGAGGAGAAGGGGACGCCAGAGGATGAGATGGCTGGATGGCATCACTGACTCGATGGGCGTGAGTCTGGGTGAACTTCGGGAGTTGGTGATGGACAGGGAGGCCTGGCGTGCTGCGCTTCATGGGGTTTCAAAGAGTCGGACACGGCTGAGCAACTGATCTGATCTGAAAGCAATTGTTTTGTTAAGGTCATATTAATATATGTGTATGATAGACTATAGTTTTAATTGGCATTAGGTTTCCAAAGGTATTAATATGACCTAGCAGCAAAAATATTTCTTAAAGGAGGAGTGCTGATAAATAGTATTCACTGAGAATTTAGTATGCCAATTTCAAGGCACATTATATAGTCTCCAGTAGCCACACAAAGGAGGGTAACGAGTCCAGTCATTAATCAGTTATCAAAACACATATTATTTTGTACTTCTTGGAAGCCAGCATCAATGTTTTTAATATTTTGTTGGTGCTAACAAGAAGTCTGCTTTTTCCTGATATCAATTAAAGAAAATCTCCATGAGCAGAGTCACAAGTTCTTTCTTCTAAATAATTTAGTGAGCCTAATTGTACATGCTATGCCAAGAAAAAAAGGGCACAGAAGTGTGCTTTGGCACCTTTTGCCCCAAGTAAATGGCACTCTGGTTTGAACAGATGGCTGCTGAGTGATAATGGTTTGAGCAGATGATTGCTGGTACATACTGAAATATGACTAAAGAAGGAATTTTGAAGATTTGGAGGTATTATTAGATGCCATAGAAAGAACACCTAAAAAGTTACAAGATATACCTGAAACTGTCTATACATGCATGAAAGGTGATGTTTCAATTACTGACTTACGCATAACAAACTATTCCAAACTTTAGTGTTTTAAAACAACAATTTATTCCTAGTATGTCTCACTCTTCTGTGGGTTAAGAATTTAGACGAGACACAGTGGGGACAGCTTGTCTCTGCTCCACAGTGTCCAGGGAGTCAGCTGAGATAACTCAAAAGGCCGCAGCTGGAAGCGATGGGTAGGGGGCAGCCTAGGCATCTCTCTCTTTTTCCCTTGATTTCTTTCTCTCTCTTAACCTGTCCCTTCTCCATGAGGCTACTGAGTGTTAGCCTCAGGGCTGTCAGACTTCTTCCATGAAAACTGATAGTCCAAGAGGACCAGACCAAAGCTTGTAGACTCCTAATGCCTAGACCCAAGACTGGCTCAGCATCTCTGCTCAGCCCAAGGTCAAGGGAGGGAAACCAGACCACATCTCTCAAAGGGCAGAGTATCAAGGAATCGTGGCTCTTTTTAGTCAACTACAGGTGAATAATGGAGACATTTGAAATTTGGGGGCATTAAAAAAATCATGAAGCACATCATAGTAATTTGTCAACAGAATAACACATCTAAGTTTGAAGAAATGCTTGAACCACCTGATTTAAGATAAAATAAATGTGTCTACCAATAGTCCTACAGATATATCTTAAAGACCACATCAGATCAGATCAGTCGCTCAGTCGTGTCTGAATTTTTGCGACCCCATGAATCGCAGCACGCCAGGACTCCCTATCCATCACCAACTCCCGGAGTTCATTGAGACTCACGTCCATCGAGTCAGTGATGCCATCCAGCCATCTCATCCTCTGTCGTCCCCTTCTCCTCCTGCCCCCAATCCCTCCCAGCATCAGAGTCTTTTCCAATGAGTCAACTCTTCGCATGAGGTGGCCAAAGTACTGGGGTTTCAGCTTTAGCATCATTCCTTCCAAAGAAATCCCAGGGCTGATCTCCTTGGATCTCCTTGCAGTCCAAGGGACTCTCAAGAGTCTTCTCCAACACCACAGTTCAAAGACCACGTACTATATACCAAATACAGTGAAATAAAGTAGCAATCAGAACCATGCTAATCTATCAACACTGAGACTCCCGACAGTGTGAAATCAGGATGGTTGGTTAAACTTTGTGAATGCATCAGCCCACACAAACCTCTCCCACCTAAGATCGTTTGGTGGCATAAGTGATCCACCTGTTCTGCCCACTTTTCAATTTGGTTCAACAAATGTGTATCAAGAAGCAGGTTTTATGCTAGGAAGTGAATAATTAGATGACATGACCACTGCCTTGGTGGGAATTACCATCTGGTGATGATTGTCTATCTTTCATCTTCCTTGCCCTCCTTGAAGCAGTCTCATGGCATCACTGTCCCATTTCTCATTCAAATATATGTGTTGAGTGCTTGATCTGCACCAGTTATGTGAACCACTTGCAAATCCAAACAGAGATGCTATGGTTCCGTGTGTCTTGTGTTAGTCTCCCAGGGTTCCCAGAACAATGCACCACAAGCTGAGTGACTTCAACAATAGAAATGTAATGTCTTGCAGCTATGGAGGCCAGAAATTTCCGATCAAAGTGTTGGCAAGGTCAGTTCCTTCTGAGGGAGCCTCTGCTCCATGCCTCTCTCCTAGCTTCTCCTGGTTCGATGACCGTCTTTGACTGCCGTTGGCTTGTAGATCTCGGCCTTCATCTTAACATGGCATGTTTCCTGGATGTGTGTCTGTGTCCACATCTCCCCTTTTCATAAAGACAGTAGTCATATAGAATTAGGGATGCACCCTACTTCTGTTTGACCTGGTCTTAACTATCCATAATTACCTCTACAACAATCCTATTGCCACATGAGGTGCTGCAGGTTAGAACCTCAATGTGTGAATTTTGAGGACGCACAGTTCAATCTACAACAGGTCCTTAGTGGTCATATTTCCAGAACAGTTCACTTTGCCCAAAAAATAGAACAACTTTACTTCTTTTTGAAATTTTATTATCTTTAAATCATTTTTAATAGACAGTTAATTTGAAGTACTGCGTTTGTTTCTGGTGCACAGCAAAGTGATTCTGTTATACATATACACATGTCTTCGTATATAGGCGTACATATGTACATATATAGGTCTTCTTTTTCAGACTCTTTTCCATTATAGACTATTACAGGATATTGAACATAGCTCCTTGTGATACACAGTAGGTCCTTGCTCATTATCTGCTTTATATATAATGGTATGTATACGTTAATCCCAAACTCCTCATTTATCCCCAGTCCTTCCTGTTGGTAACCATAAATTTGTTTTCTATGTCTCCGAGTCTATTTCTGTTTTATAAATATGCTCGTTTATATCTTGTTTTAGATTCCACAGGTGAGTGGTATCGTATGATATTCATTTTTCTCTATTGACTTACTTCACTTAGTATGATGCTTTCTAGGTGCATCCATGCTGCAAATGACATTGTTTTATTCTTTTTTATGGCTTAGTAATATTCCATCGTGTATATGTACCATATTGTTTTTATCCATCCATCTGTCAAGGGACACTTCAGCAACTTCTGTCTAAAGAATGACAGTAAGAATAGACAGAGTGATTATAAATGTAAGCCAGCTCTCAAGAACTAAAAGCTTTGGTCTGAACTGGGATAATTTAGGAGAAACTTTGTATGCAGAAGAAAGTAGGAAGGTTTCCTTGAGTGTCTGAAATTTATCCATTTAACAAATGTTTTGGTTTTGATCACTGAGGATAGAGCCAAACTGAACAAGATGGACACAAATCTCTGAACTCATGAAGAGTATATTCTATTGGAGGGAGACAGGAAAAATATGAAATAGACAAGTCATATAGTAATTTAGTAGGTGTCAAGCATTATGAAGAAAAACAAGACAGGGTAAGATGAATGGGGAATGGGGTTGGAGCAGGGGCTGAAATTTTTAATGGGGTGGTCAGGGAGGCTACACTTAGAAAGTAACAGTTAAACAAGGAGTTGAAGGCCACAAGAGGGCAAGACATAGGGGGATCTGGTGAAGGAGGGTTGCAGGCAAAGGGAAGAACTAGTGGGCTAGGAGTGCGGCTGATGCATTTAAGGAAACAGAGGCCAGTGTGGCTGCAGAGTGAGAGACAGTGAAAGCAGAGCTGGTGAATAAGGTAAAAGAGACATAGTCAGCCAATCATAAAAGGATTTGCAGGTCTTGTAAGGACTTCAGCTTTTCTCTAAGTAAAGGAAGACATCTTGGAAGGTCCTGAGCAGAGGACTAATGTGATCTGTGTGCACGAACACTCAGTCTCTCAGTCAAGTCTGACTCTCTGAGACCCCATGGACTGTAGCCTACAAGGCTCCTCTGTCCATGGAATATTCCAGGCAAGAATACTGGAGTGGGTTGCCATTTCCTACTCGAGGGGATCTTCCCAACCCAGGTACTGAACCCGTGTCTCCTCCATCGTAGGCAGATTCTTTACCTCTGAGCCACCAAGGAAGTCCTTCCATTTGCCTTAATTGAAGCATGCTCACAGGGCACAAATGCTATTAGTTTGGTTCCGCTGCCACTATTCTAGATGAGGGCCAGAAGGAAGACGAGGCTTATGAATATTTATC
>NW_011494756.1:2334445-2341401 GCF_000754665.1 Bison bison bison | reverse complement strand
CTTCCTTTTCAGGTCAGTTCAGTCGCTAAGTCATGTTTGACTCGGAGAAGGCAATGGCACCCCACTCCAGTACTCTTGCCTGGAAAATCCCATGGACAGAGGAGCCTGGTAGGCTGCAGTCCATGGGGTCACTAAGAGTCTGAGACGATGGAGCGACTTCACTTTCACTTTTCACTTTCATGCTTTGGAGAAGGAAATGGCAACCCACTCCAGTGTTCTTGCCTGGAGAATCCCAGGGATGGGGGAGCCTGGTGGGCTGCTGTCTATGGGGTCGCACAGAGTCAGACATGACTGAAGCGACTTAGCAGCAGCAGCATTAAGGAATTATTGTGAATTGGGGGGATACAAAATTGGTATTACAGTTAGCTTTTAAAGAAAGAGTTCTTATTTCGATGGATATATAGCAAAATATTTATCGATGAAATATGATGTCTGAGATTCACTTCACTGTAATCCAGTGGAGGAATAAGAAGTGATCATAAATGGAGGATGACTATTCATTTTACTGTTCTCTTGACTCTAATGTGTTAGAAGTTTTGCATAATAAAGAACAAGCACATACAGAAATAAATATACAAGTATATCAATGCGATCTAATGACAATACATTAAAATTGATGATATCAGTTGTCTTAAGAAAGAGGGTGGTTGTGAACAGGAATACCAGGGGATTCTGCCCTGCTTCTTCCTCTTTTGTATCTTTCAGCATCAAGAAAGATACATGTTATTAATAGACAACACATTTTTTTGAAATGTGTTGTCTATTCATAACTAGAACAAAAGTTATTAAACTGCCCTGGCAGATGTGCAGAGGAAGTGACTTGCGCCGAAGACAAGCTGCTGATTATTTTCTCCTGGAGTCTGCCTGTTCTGATCTCCTGCTGGTCTCAGATTGTCTCATGACCACTCATTCTGAGGCAATGCTTAATTCAGCAAAATATAAGCCAATATTAGAATGACTCAGAGAATAGTACCCCTGAGCATTAGTGCATATATCATTCTGAAGCAAGTTTTTCCATGCAAGTTTCACTGGGTCTGCAAACTGCTATTAACGTCTGATTTAGGATCGTGGCCTGTTTTCCTAACCTAACTGATAGGTTTATATCCTGGTACTGAGTGAGAAGGTTAGATTTCATCATGTGACCACCATGTATATTGTGGGAGTAACTTTCATTAATGAAATGAGCATATCTTATCTTACCTGAATGACAAACATTTTACCTAAAATTTCATGCCATTTCAGCCTAGCTCCATTAACTTTGCAGTGTACTTCCTATACAGTAATCAGAAAGTCGTCTGAACTTCTAATACTCAGACACCAAGTTCAAGGATGTAGAGTGTTAGTGGCTCAATCGTGTCTGATTCTTTATGACCCCATGGACTGTATTGTCCATGTAATTCTCCAGGTGAGAATACTGGAGTGGGTAGCTATCTCCTTTTCCAGGTGATCTTGCCAACTCAGGGACTGAACCCAGGTTTCCCACACTGCAGGCAGATTCTTCACCATCTGAGCCACCAAGTATAGCAATCCAAAGGCCTTCTGTGGGGTTCTCCAAATGACTGAATTTTAACAAACAGTTTTCCTGGAAAGATGCAACTAAATTACTCTCCACACCCTTCTGCAGGGTCTGAAAAAAGCTGAACGTTTACATCTTACATTTCTTGGTCTAGAAATCAAATCATGGATTAGACAAAGTTGAGTAGACTGATTCACATGAAAACTATTGTTGGTTTTTGGATTTTTTACACAAATGTTGGTCAGCATCAAGGTTGCTGCCCCTGTGGTTTTAGAGCTGAAAACCTGTCATTTTCTGCTTCGACGAAATAAGACCTAAAAAGCAAAATGAGTCGATGCCATACTTAGCTATTAGGGTCAGTGTGTGTGTGTGTCTGTGTGTGTGCCTGGTAGAATATTAGCATTTAGCCTGGTAAAGAGATTATTAGGGTCTTACCTCCTACCGAAGAACTAACTGCGTGACTGTGTTAATTATTAAAGCAAGTATAATGGCCAAAGCTCATATGAAGATCAAGGACTCTGCTACCACTATCTTTGTAAACTCTGGCTGTGCTGCTTACATATCTCAGACACTTCTTCTTCATACATAAAACGAGGGGGGTTGATTAGACAGCCTTTAAATGCACTTCTAGCTCTTAGAGTCTGTAATTTTTAATTTTTTTAACGGAAGCACAGCGGAGTCTATTAATTTCGGATCTCTTAGTTTTACCCCATCTTCAGTTTATTTATAAACCTCTAATTTAGTAAAGGAGAGTTTGCAACATTACTGTCCAGTGGACGTCCGTTTTCCCTCTTCCTCACCAAAAGAAGTCGGATTGAATGTATGACAACATTGCATCCAGCTAAAATATTGGGTTTTCAGATGTCATTGTTGATGGGGAGAGGACAAAACGGAAGCAGAAGTTGCTCGGCGAGGCTTCCAGCAAAGCTCTTTCAAAATGGGTAGACTTCCCCAGCAGTTTCTTTCATTCACTGGCCTTTTCTTTTCTTCCCGCCTGCAACTGGAGCAGGATATTAGGTGTGGAGCAGCCATCATGTGAAAACAAGGCAATAAGCACCGCTGAGCAGAAAAGTGTAAGAAGCCTGGGCCCCTCTGTTGGTTTCCTAGGGCTCCCATAACAAAGAATCTCAGACTAAGTGGCTTAAAACAATGGAAACTTATTCTCTCACTGCTCTGTAAATTAGAGGTCTGAAATCAAGATTTCAAGAGGCCATGCTCCCTTCAGAGCCCCTAGGGGAGCCTTCCTTACCTCTTTTAGCTTCTGGTGGCCCCAGGTGTTCCTTAGCTTATGACAGCATCAATTCCCTCTGGGCCTTCATCTTCATATGACCATCTTCCTCTGTGCCTCTACGTACGTATCCTTCTTGTAAGAGCACCAGTCACATTGGATAGGGTCCATCTTAATGACCTCAGCTTGACAACATCTGCAAAGACTCTTTTTCCAAATAAGGTCACCGTCACAAATTAGGACTTCAGCATCTTTGGGGAGACATAATTCAACCCACACCAGTCCCAATGGCATTCTGGAGCTGTTTCACCGGCTCTGGATTTTCTCCCTCTGAACTCATGAGGAAAATAAAGCCCCCATGGGTCTAAGCCTCTGTGTATTCAGAGATTTTTGTATTCACAACAGAACTCATTCCCTAACTTACACAATTATTTCTAAGTGAAGGCTCTGGCAATTAAAAAAGTATCTGTCATGTGGAGCCTACCTATTCAGAGCATAGTTTGTAATTTTTTTAAAGACAGAGACCATTATTGTCTTATTTGGGAGTGGAGCAATGGGTGGGAACCTGTGCCTGGCTAAGATTTTTCTAGTCATAATTTAAAGATCGAATCTGTTTTCAAAATAGAGTTTGCCAGATATTGAAAAGGTCACTGGCCATGTATTCAGCAGCCAAATTTAGGCTCTAACCTTACCCTCGACTCACACCCATCTCAGATATGTCTTCGTTAGTCACCACTACATACCTCAAAGGAAGAGCCTGGAAAGGCAGCTTCTATGCTTAAATTACCAGAAGCACAGCTGACTTGTCCAACACCGTCAGGGTCACTTTTATGGGACCGTCTTTCTGCCAGGTGTGCTGCTCGGAAACATAAACGCCAGAAAGCACTTTGAGCAGCCAACTCTGAAATTTGTCTTCGTTTTGAGAGTCTTGCCACGCATTCTCAGGCCATTTTTGTGGCATCCATACCTGGAACCTAGCCATGATTCATTCAATTTATTTATGGGCTCCTGCAGTGGGGGCAAGCAATTACTCCCATCATCTCTGTTAGTCAGAGAGCCCTGAATCGTTCACTTTATTACTCAGCGGGCCTAGTAAAGGCTGATGTCAGAGTAAACAGAGAGTCCTCATCACTTCTAGAAGGGCAAAGTTGATGTCAGGGCTTGTCATCCTTCCATCCTTTCTCCAAACAATATTGATTGAGTGCCTATCTGGTGTCAGACTGATGCCAGGCACTGAAGATTAGACAAATCAGATGTAGCCCCTACGTTCAAGGAGTCTACAGTTGGGCTTCCCGTGTGGTGCCCAGTTGGTAAAGAACTTGCCTATCGATGCAGGAGATGTTAGAGACTCAGCTTCGATCCCTGGGCTTGGAAGATCCCCTGGAGGAGGGCATGGCAACCCACTCCAGTATTCTTGCCTGGAGAATCCCATGGACAGAGGAGCCTGGTGGGCTACAACCCACAACATCACAAAGAGTCAGACACACAACTGGAGCAACTTGGAAGGCATGCACAGTTTAGGTAGAAAGATCGAGAAGTCAACTGGTAACCACAAGATACCCAAAATATTGATAAATGCTGAGAGGTTTAAGCACAGACTGCCAGGGAAGCACAAAAGGCAACAGACTCTTTTGGGGCAATCAAGGTGAAGTTCTGATTAAACTGGTTATCAAAATTTAGACCTGAGGGTGCACTGGGAGTTAGCCAGGTGAGACAGAACAGCATATACAAAGGCCCCAAAGCAGAAGCAAGCAAAACGTATTTTGAGAGCTGCACAGAGTTTGTAAAGGTGGAGTGTGAGGTAGAGGAATGTCAGTACAAACAAAATGTGGTCTACACACTGAACACATTGGGGAGCCACTGGAAGCACCAGGCAGTTACTTGATCAGGTCTGTGCTTTAGAAACTATCTTTCTAGAGACTTTCCTGGTGGTCTAGTAGCTAAGACTGTGTCTGAGCTCCCAGTGCCAGGGGCCCAGGCTCAACCCGTGGTCAGAGAACTAGATCCCACATGCTGCAACTGTTAATAAGAATTTGCACACTGAAACTAAAGTCTGCGTGCCGCAGTGAAGACTGAAGATCTTACGTGCTGCAACTAAGACCCAGCACAGCGAATAAACACGTGTATATATTTTTAAAAAAAGAAAATATCACTGTGGCAGAATGCATTAGAACAAAGCAGGACCAGACATGAAGAAAGCAGAAGTCTATCGTCATATGCTATGGGAGGGAGAAGTAGAGGAAAAGGAACAAAAAGACACACTTAGGAGTCAAATTGACAGCACCTGATGAATTACCAGATTTAGCAGTCACCCACGGATGACTCTAAAACTTACACTTTGCTTAGCTGGTGTGTGATGTGAGAAGGTGTTCTTATAGGTTAAACATTAGGAAACGTGATAAAAATTGTGGATTCTCTGATGTTCCAAATCCATACTCTTATTTAATAAATATGAGTTCTGACCCTAATCACATTTCTGTTATAGGAACTTACTGAATTTTTTATATGTGAAAAGCAAATTTACTGTAGATATTGATGGGGATGAAATAAAAATATGTAGAGTATAAAAGTCGTAAGGCATGAATCAGTCACTCTCAGTTATTTTCATCTCATAATTTCTTTCAGAGTCTTTACTCCTCTTTCGTAATTCAACTGCAGTGAGTGATCCATATAATTGTCATATGGATAATGTAAGGTACTGTCATATTTCTTTTTTGTCGGAAATGAAAAAGGGATACTTTGAAGCCAAAAGGAGCTTCAGAGATAATGACATATGGATTCTTTAGGCTGGAATTGTTGTATAACAGCATTAAAATATTTTAATGACAGTAGGTGCAACGCGAGGAGACACGGTTGATGACTGTTACAGGTGAGGGGGCCTGAGGCTTGTGTGGATTAAATGAGGCAGTATTTGTAAATCATCAAGCACAGTTCTCATTGACTGATAACTACAATAGCAAAAGATTATCAACCAAAATCCATTCTCTACCTTGCTCACGGTATGAGGCTGCCCTCCTTGATTCCATTTCCCAACCTTCTTTGCAGTTAGGTCTAGCCACATAGCAATATTCACCAGAGGAACAAGAGCAGAAATAATGAGGGCTGTTTCTAAGCCTGGACCCAATGACACTGCAGAAATGCCTCCATGCTGCCTCTTTTCTTTGAGCTGAACAGAGGCATGAGGGCAACCCAGCCAGTGAGGGCATGGGAATGGTACGGGAATAAGGCAAAGGGGCCTGGGTCCCCACATGGCCACGTAGAGCAGAGGTGTCTGCCTTGCTGCCCTGGACTGATGTGAAGAAAACTAAACCACTGTATTGCCAGGGGTCTCTCTTACAGCAGGTTTGTCTATCCCAGATAATACAGCTTCTTTCTTTTTCTTGTTCTTTCCCAACACAACTCTTTCATTTCTGTAATATTGTCTTCCATGGGTATCAATATTTTTGATAGCTGCAATCACAGTGAAGGTGTTACTTTGCACTCTGTTATTTTCATTTCCCATATCACAACCATTATCCAGAATGAAATTATCTTCAGTTATTTATTTTAAAACAGAAAATAAAATCACTCAGAATGTACAAGGCAAAAAAAAATTTTTTTTTTGAGATTCTCTTTTTATGTGACTGTTGTATCCACAGTATATAGTGATTACAGAAGATTGAAGGTAGTGACGCTGTCATGATAGTGACATGGGTCACTCCCAACTTTATTCCCCTCACAAGAGGACCAAACTAGCAACTATCCATAGACAGGACACCACTGTGAGCATCCCAGAGCCCAGGGGTAAGGCTGAAGCACCCTGGACCACAGAGTCAGGGAAGGGCCACTTGTAAAGTAAGAGGAAGTTGCTATATACCAACTGCATCGCTTCTGTCCCAGGTCAGCCCAGTGATGCATGGAAACATTCCCCTTTGGCCTCTGGTTTCTCCAGTCAGTAAAGAGAGCCCAAAGTGAACATCCAGCTTCCCCAGCAATTGCAGGATGCTTCCCAGGAAGCTGACTCAAGCTTCAGATCTCAGAGATCACTGAGGGAATCTGCAGGCTCGACCCCTTGGTGATCAAATAGAGATATAGAAAGGGTGGAGCTTACAGCAGCCACTGCTCAGATCTTGACAAACCACCATCCTGCTTGCAGTGGCTCCTCAACAGAGATTCCAGACAGAGGATCTGCCCATCTGCAGGGCTGAGCTGGTAGCCATATCTGGTCAGGGA
>NW_011494756.1:2333323-2334345 GCF_000754665.1 Bison bison bison | reverse complement strand
AGCTCATTTGATTAGGGTTTCCAGTCAAGGAGTTGTACTGGCCTTGGAGCCTGTCATGCCACCCAGCCCAGACATTGAAGCAAATGTGCAGTCCTGCTCAACTGCTGAGCAAAGCCTGCAGTCCCCGCCAGTCCAGGATGCCTGGTCAGAGAACCTGGGCAGTCACGGAGCCCAGCCTACAGCCCCAGTATAGCAGGGGCCAAGCCAGCACACTGGCGACATTATTGAGCATGCATCTGACTCCCCATAACCCGGGAGGCTACACAGTGACCCTGGGCAATCCACAGTACCACTGAGCTGCAGAGCCTGCCTAGCCCTGCTGTAGTAATTTAAACATTTCACTATAAAAAAAATCCACTAAACAAAACAGAAGACAGTAATGCAGTAAATGAGACAAAAATGCTACATGTTATATATAGAAAACAACTAACAAAATGACAGCAGTAACCTACCAATTGTGAGTGATAAAGAAATATAAAAATTTTAACAGGCCCATGACAAGTAAGGAGATTGAATCAGTAATCGAACACCTCCCAATGAAGAAAAGCACAGGACCCAGTGGCTTCACAGGTGAATTCTACCAAATGTTTAAAGAAGAAGATTTAAATTCCTTAAACTGTTCCCCAAAACTGAAGAGAAAGGGAACACTCCCAAACTTCTTTTACAAAGCCAGCATTACTCTGATGCCAAAGCCAGATAAGGACACAACAAGAAAGGAGAACTATAGGCCAATAACTCTAATGACTAGAGATGTGAAAATTCTCAACATATCCTAGAAAATTGAATTCAACAACACATTCAGATCAGATCAGATCAGTCGCTCAGTTGTGTCCGACTTTTTGCGACCCCATGAATCGCAGCACACCAGGCCTCCCTGTCCATCACCAACTCCCGGAGTTCACTCAGACTCAAGTCCATCGAGTCAGTGATGCCATCCAGCCATCTCATCCTCTGTCGTCCCCTTCTCTTCCTGCCCCCAATCCCTCCCAGCATCAGAGTCTTTTCCAATGAGTCAACTCTTC
>NW_011494756.1:2332771-2333223 GCF_000754665.1 Bison bison bison | reverse complement strand
CCAAGGGACTCTCAAGAGTCTTCTCCAACACCACAGTTCAAAAGCATCAATTCTTCGGTGCTCAGCCTTCTTCACAGTCCAACTCTCACATCCATACATGACCACAGGAAAAACCATAGCCTTGACTAGAGGAACCTTTGTTGGCAAAATAATGTCTCTGCTTTTGAAAATGCTCTCTAGGTTGGTCATAACTTTCCTTCCAAGGAGTAAGTGTCTTTTCATTTCATGGCTGCAGTCACCATCTGCAGTGATTTTGGAGCCCCCAAAAATAAAGTCTGACACTGTTTCCACTGTTTCCCCATCTATTTGCCATGAAGTGATGGGACCGGATGCCATGATCTTCGTTTTCTGATGTTGAGCTTTAAGCCAACTTTTTCACTCTGCTCTTTCACATTCATCAAGAGGCTTTTGAGTTCCTCTTCACTTTCTGCCATAAGGGTGGTGTCATCTGC
>NW_011494756.1:2328728-2331867 GCF_000754665.1 Bison bison bison | reverse complement strand
TTTTTGTACAGTTCTTCTGTGTATTCTTGCCATCTCTTCTTAATATCTTCTGCTTCTGTTAGGTCCATTCCATTTCTGTCTTTTATTGAGCCCATCTTTGCATAAAATGTTCCTTTGGTATCTCTGATTTTCTTGAAGAGATCCCTAGTCTTTCCCCTTCTGTTGTTTTCCTCTATTTCTTTGCACTGATCGCTGAAGAAGGCTTTCTTATCTCTTCTTGCTATTCTTTGGAACTCTGTATTCAGATGTTTATATCTTTCCTTTTCTCCTTTGCTTTTTGCTTCTCTTCATTAAAAGGTTCATATACCACGATCCTTCAGTTCTTTCTTTAGTGTCATTCCTTCAAATGTGGCTATTTGGCTCCCCTCCCCACCACCAAAAAACCATACATCTATGGTCAGCTAATATTTGACAGGGGAGCCAAAAATACTCAATACTCAAACCGAGGTCTCCTACATTCTTTACCAGCTGAGCTACCAGGGAAGCCCCAAAGTAAAAGTGAAAGTCACTCAGTTACGTCTGACTCTTTGAGACCCATGGACTATACAGTCCATAGAATTCTCCAGGCCAGGATACTGGAGTGGGTAGCCTTTCCCTTTTCCAGGGGATCTTCCCAAGCTAGGGATTGAACCCAGGTCTCCTGCATTGCAAGCAGATTCTTTATCAGTTGAGCCACCAGGGAAGCCCAATATTTGGCAAGAGAGCCTAAATACTCAATAGGTAAAAGATAGTCTTTTCAGTAAATGGTGCTGGGAAAATTGGATGTTACACACAAAAGAATAAAACTGGGCTCTACCTTACATCATTCATAAAAATTAACTCAAAATGTATTAAAGACTTAAATGTAAGATCTGAAACCATAAAACTTCTAGAAGAAAAGCTCCTTCACACTAGCTTTGGCTTGATTTTTTGGATATAACATCAAAAGTACTGGCAACAAAAACAAAATTAAATAGGTAGAACTATATCAAACTAAAGAGCTTCTGCAAAAAAAGAAATAATCAACAAAATGAAAAGGTAGCCTACTGGATGGGAGAAAATATTTGCAAATCATATATTTGATAAGGGATTAATATCCAAAATACATAAAGAATTCACAATTCAATAGATTAAAAAATGGACAGATGATCTGACCAGATATTTTTCTAAAGAATACATACAGGTGGCCAGCAGGTACATGAAAATATTTTACTGTTACTAATTATCAGGGAAATGCAAATCAAAACCATAATGAGATATCACCTCATACCTGTTAGAATGTCTGTTATCCAAATGACAAGAGATAACATTTGTTGTTGAAGGTGTGGAAAAAAAGGGAACGCTTGTACACTGTTGGGGGAATGTAAATTGGTACAGCCACTATGGAGAACATTATGGAGGTTCCTCAAACTATTAAAAATAGAGCTACCATCAGATCAGATCAGATCAGATCAGTCGCTCAGTCATGTCCGACTCTTTGTGACCCCATGAATTGCAGCACGCCAGGCCTCCCTGTCCATCACCAACTTCCGGAGTTCACTGAGACTCAACGTCCATCGAGTTAGTAATGCCATCCAGCCATCTCATCCTCTGTCGTCCCCTTCTCCTCCTGCCCCCAAGCCCTCCCAGCATCAGAGTCTTTTCCAAGGAGTCAACTCTTCTCATCAGGTGGCCAAAGTACTGGAGTTTCAGCTTTAGCATCATATGATCCAGCAACTCCACTTCTGGTTGTCTACCCAAAGAAAACAAAAACACTAACTCAAAGTGACACATGCATCTCCATGTTCATTTCAATATTATTTACAATAGTCAAGGTATGGAAACAAGTATATATTGATGGATGGATGGATAAAGAAAATGTGGCTTACATATTTCATTGTGTGTCTGTGTATATACACACACACAATGGAATATTATTCAGCTATAAAAAGAATGAAACTGTGCCATTGGCAACAACGTGGATGGACCTTGAGGACATTATGCTAAGTGAAGTAAGTGAGACAAAGACAAGTACTGTACTATCTCAGTTACGTGTGGAAAACAAAAAAAAAACCAAGCTCATAGATTCAGAGAACAGATTGGTGGTTGCTAGAGGTGGAGGTTGCTAGAGGAGCCCTACAAATAGCTGTGAAAAGAAGAGAAGCGAAAAGCAAAGGAGGAAAGGAAAGATATAAGCATCTGAATGCAGAGTTCCAAAGAATAGCAAGGAGAGATAAGAAAGCCTTCCTCAGCGATCAATGCAAAGAAATAGAGGAAAACAACAGAAGGGGAAACACTAGAGATCTCTTCAAGAAAATTAGAGATACCAAGGGAACATTTCATGCAAAGATGGGCTCGGTAAAAGACAGAAATGGAATGGCCCTAACGGAAGCAGAAGATATTAAGAAGAGATGGCAAGAATACACAGAAGAACTGTACAAAAAAGATCTTCATGACCCAGATAATCACGATGGTGTGATCACTGACCTAGAGCCAGACATCCTGGAACGTGAAGTCAGTGGGCCTTAGAAAGCATCACTATGAACAAAGCTAGTGGAGGTGATGGAATTCCAGTTGAGCTATTCCAAATCCTGAAAGATGATGCTGTGAAAGTGCTGCACTCAATATGCCAGCAAATTTGGAAAACTCAGCAGTGGCCACAGGACTGGAAAAGGTCAGTTTTCATTCCAATCCCAAAGAAAGGCAATGCCAAAGAATGCTCAAACTACTGCACAATTGCACTCATCTCACATGCTAGTAAAGTAATGCTCAAAATTCTCCAAGCCAGGCTTCAGCAATATGTGAACTGTGAACTTCCTGATGTTCAAGCTGGTTTTAGAAAAGGCAGAGGAACCAAAGATCAAATTGCTAATGTCCTCTGGATCATTGAAAAACCAAGAGAGTTTCAGAAAAACATCTATTTCTGCTTTATTGACTATGCCAAAGCCTTTGACTGTGTGGATCACAATAAACTCTGGAAAATTCTGAAAGAGATGAGAATACCAGCCCACCTGACCTGCCTCTTGAGAAACCTATATGCAGGTCAGGAAGCAACAGTTAGACCTGGACCTGGAACAACAGACTGGTTCCAAATAAGAAAAGGAGTACGTCAAGGCTGTATATTGTCACCCTGCTTATTTAACTTATATGCAGAGTACATCATGAGAAACGCTGGGCTGGA
>NW_011494756.1:2322325-2328628 GCF_000754665.1 Bison bison bison | reverse complement strand
GTTATTTAACTTATATGCAGAGTACATCATGAGAAACGCTAGGGGCTGGAAGAAACACAAGCTGGAATCAAGATTGCCGGGAGAAACATCAATAACCTCAGATATGCAGATGACACCACCCTTATGGCAGAAAGTGAAGAGGAACTCAAAAGCCTCTTGATGAAAGTGAAAGAGCAGAGTGAAAAAGTTGGCTTAAAGCTCAACATTTAGAAAACGAAGATCATGCATCCAGTCCCATCACTTCATGGGAAATAGATGGGGAAACAGTGGAAACAGTGTCAGACTTTATTTTTCTGGGCTCCAAAATCACTGCAGATGGTGATTGCAGCCATGAAATTAACAGACGCTTACTCCTTGGAAGGAAAGTTATGACCAACCTAGATAGCATATTCAAAAGCAGAGACGTTACTTTGCCAACAAAGGTCCGTCTAGTCAAGGCAATGGTTTTTCCAGTGGTCATGTGTCTGTGAGAGTTGGACTGTGAAGAAAGCTGAGCGCCGAAGAATTGATGCTTTTGAACTGTGGTGTTGGAGAAGACTCTTGAGAGTCCCTTGGACTGCAAGGAGATCCAACCAGTCCATTCTAAAGGAGATTAGTCCTGGGTGTTCATCGGAAGGACTGATGCTGAAGTTAAAACTCCAATACTTTGGCCACCTCACGTGAAGAGTTGACTCACTGGAAAAGACCCTTATGCTGGGAGGGATTGAGGGCAGGAGGAGAAGGGGACGACAGAGGATGAGATGGCTGAATGGCATCACCGGCTCGATGGACATGAGTTTGAGTGAACTCGGGGAGCTGATGATGGACAGGGAGGCCTGGTGTGCTGCGATTCGTGGGGTCGCATAGAGTCGGACACGACTGAGCGACTGAACTGAACTGATAGGTGGAGGTGGGAGTGGATAGGGGGTAGGTGAAGGAAATCAAAAGGTACAAGCTTCCAGTTATAAGTCACGGGGATATAATGTTTAGCATGGTGGCTGTAGTTGATCATACTGCCTTGCATACTTAAACATTACTAACAGAGTAATCTTAAAATTTCTCATCAGAAGAAAAAAAATTTTGTAAACATGTAGGCAACAGATGCTAACTAAACTTGTGATTACTTTTCAATAAATACAAATATAAGATCATTATGTTGTACACTTAAAATTAATACAGTGTTTTGTCAATTATGAAAAAGTGAAAGTAACTGAGGTGTGTCTGACTCTTTGAGACTCCATGGACTGTGGCCTGCTAGGCTCCTCTGTCCATAGAATTCTGCCAGCCAGAATACTAGATTGGGTAGCCATTCCCTTCTGCAGGGGATCTTCCTAACCCAGTGATTGAACTCAGGTGTCCTGCATTGCAGGTGGATTCTTTACCATGTGAGCCACAAGAGAAGTCCAAGAATACTGGAGTGGGTAGCCTATCCCTTCTCCAGCAGATCTTCCCGACCCAGGGATCAAACTGGGATCTCTTGCATTGCAGGCTGGCAGATTCTTTACCAGCTGAGCTACCTATACCCCAATTAAAAGTGATTAAAGGATACATAAATTTCCAGTTATAAGATAAATAATTTCTGGGGATGTAATGTATTTTATGTATATTTGATAACACTGTACCATGTGTATGAAAGTTGCTGAGACAGTAGATCATAGAAATTCTTAACACATACACAAATCATAACTACATGAAATGATAGATGTGTTAATTAAACTTATTGTGGTATATTTTCAACATATACACATATCAGATCACCACATTTTATAACTTAAAATCCCATGATGTCATATATCAGGTATATCTTAATAAACTGAAAAAATTTCATAAACAAAAGGCTGGAGTTGCAGACTATTTGTCGAGCAGAAATTTTTAAAGTATCAATTGTTCAGTATTTGACCCTTCTGCTTGGATCACTAGAAAACCTGGCTCCCCTTTGACCCAACAATTACTCTTTTCCTAAGCAGCCGAACTTCCTAAGGGGAAGTTGAGATCATTTTAAAACCATCAGGAATTTTGCTGAAGTGCAAACACCCTGGTGTTATTTTTCCCTTCATGGAAGAACAATGTGTACCTCTGATTTTCTGACACCTGAAAAATTTGTGATTTTGCTTCCTTGAGAAGCTAACCAAGAGATTCATTCAAGTTAATATTATTTCAAAATAGCAGAAATTGTTAAAATATTATAGATAAAATGGAAACTTAAGGTTGCAGATAGGATTAGACCTGAAGTTGATTGGTTCTTGCAGAAAAGGAAATCAACTCAGCAAACCACTTTCAAATCAAGTTAGAAGCATTTATTAAGCACCTACAGTATGCAGAGCACTGTCTCAGATACTTTCCTCCCTCATGAACAGATCATTGTCTCTGCCATTGCAATCTAATGGGAACAACAGATATAAGTAATAAAAATCCATGGTATAAGAAAACAAATTCTATAATACTTGTATAAGCAAAGTGCATTTGGGCCATCTTTGGAGGAGGAATTAATTCAATAACTGTTGAGGAAGAGAGTGGGAGGTATGGAAGAGGAGGAAAGGATCTATTAATATAATAGCAGAGAATAAAATCAGTATTTCCCTCCCCACCCCCGCCATTCCCATTTCTCAACCCGAGTCACCTTCCCCTAGACTCTTTCAGAGAAAGGATGTTTGCCTCGCATTTGCTCCTGAGTCACCCTCTGCAGCTGCTTCTGTGAGTCACTTGCTGCTTCCCATGGCCCCCAGCTCTGCTTTGATTCTCATCCTGGTTCCCACCTGAATGATCTAGGATTCCTTTTCTCATGAAATGACGATGGTTTCCATGGAAGGCTATAAAATCACACTTCCTTCTGTGGCTCTTCTTTTTGATTCCCCATAACACCAATGCAGAACTTGTGTGTATCTCATATGCTTAATTAAATGGCTGGTGAAAACTAGCATGCTCAGTCACGAAGTTGTGTCTGACTCTTTGCAACCCCATGGACCGCAGCCTGCCAGGCTCCTTTGTCCATGGGATTCTCCAGGCAAGAATACTGGAATGGGTTGCCATTTCCTTCTCCAGGGGATCTTCCCCACCCTGGGATCAAACCCATGTCTCTTGCGTCTTCTGCATTGGCAAGCAGATTCTTTACCTCTGTGCCACCTGGGAAGCATCCAGTGAAAACTAGGGAGGTTTATAATACAGGAGGAGAGGAAAAATGGGAAGACAAATTATCATTTTCCCACAGCCCAAGGGAAAACATTGTAAGTCCTCTGTAAGTGTCCTCTTGTGAAAATATCTTAGTTCCTAACTTTGCTCCATTGCTTGAACTTCAGTCTCCTCTTGCCACTTCTAAGAATGGCTTAGTTCTTTAGTCTTTCAAAGCCAAATCCTTACTGCTACCTCACCCCATCCTTTGTCCTTGAACCCTGCATGGATAACTCAAGGACACAATAGCTATGGCAATCCACTCTTTTAATTGGGAGACTTCAAGGGCAGCCAAGATGAGCTTTGCACTACAGGTCCAATCACTCATTTGAAGTCTCCATGCCAGGCTAATGTGAACCTCTGCACCCTCATCATTCTTGCAGTTTCCCAGTGGATAACTGTGGGATTAAACATGTCCCATGTTCCTTTTCTGGTAGAAACAATACTTTTCAAAGATAGTGCCCTCTAAATTTATGTTAAAGATGACAAGCTTTTTCTAAATGTGAGGCTGTCTGCCTATATGTATTCCCCTGATCACAATGGAAATAGCACTTTACAGTTTTCCAAGAAGTTTTGATTTCTTTTTCTTACCTTCAGGTAATTTCCAGAAGCCTACCTATGCTTCAGACATAAAACCTACCATAGTACCTCACAAAGCAACAAGACCATCCATCCTGATGGCCAACATTAGCTACAGCAAGATGAAGAGGAAGCTTTCAGAGTTCTTTCTTTGGGCCAGGTTGACTTCATGGGTAGTCCTTTCCCGCTAAAGGAATTATGTTAGAGTAAAGGAGACAATGGAATGGGGGGAATGGTACAAACTGGTATAGGTGCCCGGGAAGCCCAGGTGGCACTGGTGGTACAGAACCTGCCTGCCGATGCAGGACATGTAAGACGTGTGGGTTTGGTCCCTGAGTACAGAAGATCCCCTGGAGGAGGGCATGGCAAGCCACTCCAGTATTCTTGCCTGGAGAATCCCATGGACAAAGAAATCTGGCAGGCTACAGTCCATAGGGTCACAAAGAGTCAGACAGTACTTAGCACACACTGGACTGTAGCTGCCTGGAGCACAGTGACCCCACACCCTTCTTTAGGGTAACGGAATCTACCCCCTTAACCTCAGGGGTGGACCTGCAACCAGTCTGAGCCAATCATGGTTCTTATTTTCAGCTGCAAGAATTCATCCAAGGATTGGAAACATGATTTAAACCCAACCCATCAGAGTCCTGCCCCAGGATTTTTTTTAACCTTGTAGTGGATAAGAGAAGCCCCTTTTCCTTCAGGCGTGATGAAAGCCCAGGACTGGCTAAAACTTTGTTTCCCACCACAAAGAAAGAGCCTACTTTCTATAGTAAAACAGAATAAAATCAATATGCTCAAGGTAGCAGAATGAGATCCAGAAGAACCGCAGACAGTGTTGAGTGTTTAAGTGCCTGGTTCCAGTCACTGAGGTCTTCAGAACTGCTATAAATCCTAAGAATCATGCCTCAACTCTCTGAGATATTTCAGTATTCTTTTTTTTTTTTTAAGTGTTCAAAGTTCTTTTAATTTTGCTCCGATTTTACTTAAATTGGATTGAATTGAGTTCAAATTGCAAGCAAAATGTTCCTGAGATTGTACCCTGTCCAGACCAAATTGATTTCTCTAAAGGTAGGAGTTAAGATAGGAAAAGTTACTCTTTCAGTGAACATAAGAAAATCCTACATATGAAATCAGAAAGTCCTTCTCTGGCTCACAGCATTATTCTACAGAGAGCCCAGTGCAACCCTTTGGTAAAGGATGTCTGACCATGCTAGCATAGTATCACAGGTCCTGTATATCCCAATCAACCGGTTGTTAACTA
This sequence comes from Bison bison bison, assembly GCF_000754665.1. Classification (NCBI taxonomy): domain Eukaryota; kingdom Metazoa; phylum Chordata; class Mammalia; order Artiodactyla; family Bovidae; genus Bison; species Bison bison. The sequence goes on along the minus strand of NW_011494756.1, from coordinate 2,323,638 downwards.
GAGCTCTGTGGGAGGCCCTGACCAGTCCTGCTGGGCTCATCCCCTCCCAAGTACTGAAGCGATTTAATTTGTGCTTGTCTTCAGGATGTAACTGCGAAGCAACCACACATGTGGTGTCTAGTAATTATTCAGCAACCTTTGCTCAGTGGGGCAAAGGTGATGTGGCGTACTGAGAACTGTGCTTGGAATCTATTTTAGGCGAGTGATAGAGCTTGCTGAAGGCTTTTTCTCTTCTTATAACTGTTTTTTTGTGTGTGTGTCCAAACTGTGTTTATGGGGATAGTTTCCCACCCATCTTGATACAGGATACTTTTAGTGCGGCTTCCGGCCTGAAGGAGCATCCTTCTGTAAGCTTTGCCTCCTGTAGGCTGGCAGAGGACAGTAGAACAGCCAATACACAAAACTACTATTTGTGTGTGGCTGGAGATGGTGGTGATTGTTCACTATCCTGGGCCTTTCACACTCATGAAATAGGAACTGGGGCTCTGTGCCAGGCGCCTCTTCTTGTGTTTCCTCTTCTCCTCTGGAGAGGGATGAAGGACAACCTTTGTGAGAGGCATGTTCTTGTTGGGAGATCATCACCACCAGAAAGGTCTTCTTATAACTTTATGAAAAGTAGGATAGAGGGTTTTTCTGTTTGTTATTTTGGCTGCATCACACAGCATGTGGGATTTTAGTCCCGCAACCAAGGATTAAACCCATGCCCCCAGCAGGGGGAAGCACAGAGTCTTGACCACCAAGAAAGACCCTAGGATCAAGTTTTAGAGTTGGGTGCTTGATGAGAAGTTGTGTAGGTCTCTAGTTGGGGCTTCCTGTTATCTGAGAGGACGGCCATGGTCATGTAGCATGTCATTGCCACTACACTAGGCCGGTCTCCTGTGAAGAACTGGGGAGATTCAAGGAACCGCATTCCACAAATCTCCCAGCCTGATACTTCCTGAGGCTTTGCTGTAGGTTTTTTTTTTTTTGTGGAGCGGGGAGGAATATTACAACTGCGTGTAACTTCTGTAAGATTCATGTGTCAATTGACAAAGTCTCTGACCCTATGAAGAACTACTTTAAGGTCACAGAAATCAGGAAATACTGGGAAATGTAGAATTTGGTGCAGTTTTTACCAATAGCTAAAGCAGAGCACAAGCTGGAATCAAGATTGCTGGGAGAAATATCAATAACCTCAGATATGCAGATGACACCGCCATTATGGCAGAAAGCAAAGAATAACTAAAGATCCCCTTGATGAAAGTGAAAGAGGAGAGTGAAAAAGTTGGCTTAAAACTCAACATTCAGAAAACTAAGATCATGGCATCCAGTCC
>NW_011494756.1:2306332-2322225 GCF_000754665.1 Bison bison bison | reverse complement strand
AAATAGATGGGGAAACAATGGAAACAGTGACAGACTATTTTCTTGGGCTCCAAAATCACTGCAGATGGTGACTGCAGCCATGCAATTAAAAGACACTTGCTGCTTGGAAGAAAAGCTATGACCAACCTAGATAGCATATTAAAAAACAGAGACATTACTTTGCCAAGAAAGGTCCATCTAGTCAAGGCTATGGTTTTTCCAGTAGTCATTATGGATGTGAGAATTGGACTATAAAGAAAGCTGAGTGCTGAAGAATTTATGCTTTTGAACTGTGGTGTTGGAGAAGACTCTTGAGAGTCCCTTGGACTGCAAGGAGATCCAACCAGTCCATCCTAAAGGAGATCAGTCCTGAATATTCATTGGAAGGACTGATCTGAAGCTGAAACTCTTAATACTTTGGCTACCTGACTCATTGGAAAAGACCCTGATGCTAGAAAAGATTGAAAGTAGGAGGAGAAAGGGATGACAGAGGATGAGATGGTTGGATGGTATCACCAACTCAATGGACTTGAGTTTGAGTGAACTCGGGGAGCTGATGATGGACAGGGAAGCCTGGCATGCTGCAGTCCATGGGGTTGCAAAGAGTCGGACACAACTGAGCAACTGAACTGAACTGAAAACAGAGCTGTGTAACTTCTAGAGACTCAGCCCAAGACCCAAGTTGTTAAATGAGAAACTTCAGTGTCTAAATTTTATATCTTAACTACAGCCATAGACTTCAAAAGCAAAATGACTTCTTACCTTGTAACCCAGATGTTAGATGAGTCCCTTTGCCTCTTAAGACGATTCAAACTCCCATTTCATATTTTTTCCAAAGCCCAGTGCCCAACCCCAAATTTCTGAAAACTCCTGGGGGACTGTCACTCTCATTGTTGTTTCTAGCTCTGAATCCTGCCTCTGCTGATTAGTGTAATTGACAGATTATCTTGCCATGTGGCACACACTTTGCCTATTCTGCACCACATCAACCCTAATGGGGAGCTCAGTCCGTGTATTCCCACAGCACACAGGCTCACACATACACTGCATTCTCACAAGGCATTTATGTATAGAACAGAACTCACTAAAGATTGGATGGTAAAGGTAGGATCTACATCACAGAAATAAAAAGGTCATAAAACAGAACACTGCATAGTCTGCATCTTAAGAGATTTTAAGATACATCCCTGTATTTCTCCACCTTCGCTCTCCCATTTTCCCTATCTGTTCAGTTTTCTCCACCTGTAGGTGTTTATTGTACAGAACTATAGCTAGGACTGTTCTTTCTTTGTCTCCAGGTACCTGGGCTCTCAGGATGCACCTGCCACCCAAGTAACTTATGGAGTGTTTCCCTAAAGCAGATTCTCACCCCACTGTTAAGGTTTTTCCCTATAGCATACACAGAATGAATTAAATTTTGAAGCTGGATGATTCTAAGGGACTCTAGCTCTTTTCATGCACTACGTCTCTTGGGTTTTTACATTGGAACCATGAAAGCTCTCAACTTACTCCCCGTCTCTTGCGTCTGAGAGCCTTGTGTTACCCAGTTCCTTTGCTGCAGGTAAGTCCCGCTAACCAATAATATTGTCACTATACACTTAGAAATTTGTCTGTAAGAACGCTTGGATTTTTAATAATGCATAATACATTAATTGAATCCCAAATTAATTTTCAAAAGACACATTCCCGAGAATGGAAAGGAAGTTAGATTCCTTCCTGCAGCAGAACAGGGGGAACTGAAGAAGCTAAATGACATCAGGAAACAGCTGGTCTCCAGATAGATGTGTTTATCCTCTAAAGTGATTAATAACCACATCATTTGGAATGTCAGAATGGCTGTTTTCCTAATTCTGCAAGGTCATTCAAGTCAAAATGATTGTTTCTTTTCTATAGGCAGTGGTATAGGGAGCAGGCATCACCCTTGCCTGGAGAGGAGGGGTAATAAATATGGCAGAATGATTCGTAGGTTTAAAGTTTTCCTTTGAGTCCAGGAATATGATCACATGGGTTGCTCTTAGGCATAGAGGGCTAGAGTTTTAATACTGTGGCCTAAACACCCAGCTACCTAAAGCAATTCAAGATTAAAAGAATAATGTGTAGTTGGCTGTTTTTCCCTCAGAACCGTTGAGGCAATGTCAGTCAACTCCCCTAGCCTTGGGAGCTCGACTGTGTCTCTCAGCTGCGTCTCTGATCTCTAACACCTCCCAGCCCCGAATCTGCTGAGCCTGAACTCATAGATTCAGTATAAACAGTCTCCCCAGCATCTTACTGTGCTCCAGCCCCAACAGTCTCTGTGTGGTTCTCCCACACACCCAAGGCATGAGTCTTGGTACTGCTGCTTCTCTGGAGAGCTTGTCCTCCTTATACCCCCATGACCTCCCTTCATCATTTCATCCACTCCAAAAGGCTTTCTCTGATCACCTTATCTAAAACAGCTTTCCTGTCATGCTTTATCCCTCTTCCCTGCCTTATCTTTCTTTATAGAATTTACCTGATATTATAACTTAACATCTGTCTCCTCGCTTAGAAAGTCCCTGAGGTCAAAGACTTCATTCAGTTCACCATTGTATCTCCTATACCAGAACAGGAGGTCTTGTGCAGTCTGTTGAATTAAACAAAATACGAATGGATAAGTGATACACGTGGAAGAAACTCTGTAGCTTAGTGGTTTTAGAGCATGGACTTCTGAGACAGGAAATTCAGGTTCAAGTTCTGGCTTCTCTGGACCCATCTCACAGGATGCTTGCGCAGATTAAATAAGGAACTAAATATAAGTCCTTAAGTGGAATAAGCATCATTGTTTTCCTTTTTGTATTGTAGTTGAGGAACCAGAGGCAGACTGAAGAAGAAGATCTGAGCATCCGGTCTTGGGGATACCCTGTGCAAAGAAGGAAACAAATCTCTTATTCTCTCATAAAGCCTTTCTCAACAGGAATCAAAACCCTTAAAAACATTCACTTTGACTCAGCAGTTTAATCTCTGCAGATTTATCCTAAGGAAATGATCACCTCTGTGTGCACAGATTTAGTGGCATAGATCTTTACCACAGTCTTCTTTATAATAGCGTTTTGGGGCTTTCCTGGTGGCTCAGTGGGTAAAGAATCTGCCTGCAGTGCGGGAAACTTCCCAGTCCCTGGGTTGGGAAGATCCCCTGGAGGAGGACATGGCAACCCATTCTAGTATAACAACAGGAATTAGAAGTGTGCCAAGTGTCCAATAGGGAACTGATTTGATAAATTATGGTATAGCCATATGATGTAATATTAACATGGCTATTTAGAATGAGATTGTAGAAAAATTGTTAATAACATAAGAAAACGCTTACATATACTCAAATGAAAAAGACTGACGTACACAAAAAGGGCTGGGTGATTGGAATCAGAATGAATTGTATTTTCTTTGTGCTTTTGTGAATTTCTCACATTTTCTTCAGTAAATAGACCTTCTTTTTATAATCAGTCTTTTATATGCAAATAATAATAGCTTATTAGTAGCCTCTTCACAGCAAAATGTTACTACATCTCACAGGGCAAAACTATGAGAGATGCCTGAACTTGAGGGAGTTTCCCAAGTCCTGATGGAATAAAATTGTTATCTCTTATTCCAAATGTCATGATTTTAAATGAGCAATCTCCCCTAAAAGCTTTGGCATACAGCAGATTCCAGAGTATTCCAGCCTTATGACTGTTAGGACCAACTGTGCGTGTTCCGAACACATTACTCTGTATTTGCACATTTAACTGATGACCTTAGCTATGTTGCATTTTTAAAAAACCAAAATTGACTTACAGCATTACTCATTAGATTTAAATACTAGGGTGATTCATCATTTACAGTAAATCTATTAGATAAATTACATTGCAGAATTCACCATCGTCAGTGTGGCAGGCCTGCCTGGAAATTAAGAATGGGAAGGGAAATTGAAGGAGAGAGATTCCTATCCATGATTTGAAATTTAAACTTAGATAGCTATGGCAGGCATCCATGCCTCAGCCAAAGAGGAGAAGGCCCCTGTCACATGTCTAAGATATTCTCCTCTAATAATAGCCTAGGATCTCTTTTGGAACAGGTTAATGCCTTGCTTCATAAGGAAAAATCTTGTATGTTAAAATACTTTCAGGAGTATTTCCTTACCACTTGAGATTTTTTTTTTCACAGTATAATTGGACTGCATATGTGATACATGCAACAATAGTTAGGTTTCTGTCTGTTAAATATAGTCCCAAACCAACAGCATGTTCGGCTGGGGGCTCTTGCTCACCAGATGTTATTCCACTAACAGTGAGTGAGCTCATCCTTGGTGTGGAAGGCTATTCATTTGGGAGAGAATAAGTGAGACAATCACTACGTCACCTTTTCCTGTACATTATTCTCCCCTGCAGCTAACAAGGAAAATATGCTTCTGTGTCTCTTCTAAGTCCTGTTACAGCTTTCTCAGATCTACATAAAGTGAACCTCAGGCAAACCCCAGTCTGAATTAATATGGACCTGATCATTGACATTGGAGGGTTAGATTTGGGTATGGGCTTTGTCTCAGATTCGACCATCATGACTTTGGGGGTGTGATTATCAGATCTTGACTCCCAGGGGTACTATCCTCTCCTTACGCTTTTGCAAGGGTAGTTATCTCATTTCCCTTAGTTGGCCGTTTGGGAGGCAGAGACTGCTGCTTCTAGAATCATGAAGACTTTAGAATAATAGGGTAAACTTTTAAATAATGCTTATGAGATCATGTCTTTTTTTGTTTGCATGACTCATGTGGTGCTACCTATCTAATCACAAGTCCAGGTTCAGGGTAAAATTAACTTATAAACAGCAAAAGGTATATGTGTATATACATATTTATACGTATATAGCAGACATACAGATATTTGTGTATATATGTTTTATAAAAAACAAAAGCAATCTTTATGGGGAAGCTATTTTTAGAAACCACACATTTATCAGTGAAGAACCTTAACCCATTACTACATTTTATTGCAACCTTTCTTTAAATATGGTAATAGCAGCACGCAATATTAGTAAATTTCATGAGAAAGCTTTAACTTCTGCAAAAGGCCTAAACCAATCCTGTTTTTCTAGTGTCTTATTTATCTTTAGAGAACATGATTCCAAAGGAAAGTGAAACGTCTAATAGTAAACCACTTGGCAAAGTTTCTTTCCCTTTTTTTAAATTTTTTTTCAATTATTTTTTTATTGAAGTATAATTGACATACATCATTATATCAGTTTCAGGTATATATTCATATGTATTGCAAATCATTTGACAATATATACAAGTATCAAATCATTATCTTGAGATACATGTTAGTAAGTCTAATTAACCTGTCTTCATGCATAGTTGCAGAATTCCTTTTCTTGAGAACTTTTAAGATCTGTTCTCAACTTCCAAATGTGCAATCAATACAGTGTTGTTACCTCCAGTCACCATACTGTACATTACATCCCTAGGACTTGTTTGTCTTATAACTGGAAGTTTGTACCTTTTGACTCTTTTCACTGATTTCACTTATCCCCACCCCAACTCTGGCAACCATCAATCTGTTCTCTGTATCTGTGAACCTGGTGTTTTGTTGTTACTGTTGTTTTTAAATTCCATGTATCATAAGATCATATGGTATTTGTCTTTCTCTGTCTGACTTAAGTCGTTCAGCATTGTGCCCTCCAGGTGTATCTGTATTATCACAAATGGCAAGACTTCATTCTCTTTGTGGCTAAATCATGTTCCATTGTGTGTGTGTGTGTGTGTGTACATACCATATCTTCTGTATCCATTCATCTGTCAGCAGACACTTAGGTCCTTTCCATGTTTGGCTGTTGTGAATAAGACTACTATGAATATGGAGGATGCATGTATCTTTTTGAGTTAGTGTTTTCATTTTCTCTGATAAATATCTGGTAGTGGAATTGCTGGATCATGTGGTCGCAGTTCTACTTTTAATATTTTGAGGAACCTCCGTACTGTTTTCCATAGTGGCTATACCAATTTACATTCCCCTCCACAGAGCACAAAGGTTCCCTTTTCTCTACATCCTTGTCAGCATCTGTTGTCTCCTTTCATTTGGATTAAAGCCGTTCTTACAGGCGTGAAGTGATATCGCACTGTGGTTTTGATTTGCATTTCCCTGATTATCAGTGATGCTGAGCATCTTTTCATGTTCCTACTGGCCATCTGTATGTCTTCTTTGGGAAAATGTCTGTCCGGATCCTCTGCCCATTTTTAATAGGATTGTTTGTTTTGCTATTGAGTTTTATGAGGTCTTTATATATTTTGGATGTTGTCATATATGTGAGTTGCAAATATTTCCTCTCGTTTTAATAGGTTGTCAATGAAACTGGTTTTGGTTGGGCACCCAGCAGTGTCCACTCACTTCCCCTCACGCCCTCTTGAGCTGCCTAATCTTCTTTTTGGCACCTAAATGTCACATCAGAAAGGAAGTTTGATGCCTGAGGAAATACTTGGCCAATGATAAAACCTCTTATATTTTTAATTTTTATTGCATTCTTTCCTGTATTGATCTCCACCCCACATCTGTCCCTTCCTATGGCACATTTGTGCAGAGACCTGAACTGAAAATCAGGATTTCTGGAGCAGTTCCCAACTCCATCACTTTCTGTGTCCTGACTTCTTCCCAGGTTTTGAAATCTTCATTTCTATAATTGGAATAATAATATCATTAGTGGCAAAAAAAAAATCCTAGAATGCATGGCACACACATGTTGAGTAAATTTGAATAGGTTGGGACATGCCACTGGATCCAGGGCTGTGTGTGACTTTTGTGTGGACCCTAGGCACATTTGCCTTCGTGGCCCTTCCTTTATAAAAAGACATTTATAAGATATATTTTATGATTGCATTGATATAATGCTAAATACATTAACATTTTAAGTTGAACTATTTTCCTTGACCTAAGAGTTTATTTTTCTCCTGACATTAAAGGAATGAAAAGATTTTCACGGGCTCTAAAAGTAGCGTAGAGCCCTCAGTAACTGTGCCTGTTTGATAAGTTAGCCCTGCTTAGATCGCAAAATCTCCACTGATGTATCAGACTTCTCCATCCTTGACTGCTTTTGTTGTTCCTTTCTTCTCTCTTTTTCTTTATTGCTAATATTTTCAACGGATACAGGTCGTCTCTTTCCCTTCTCTCCATAGGTTCCCAACTCTGGCGAGCCAGGGCGTACTAACTGACAGAGTTCAAGAACTGAGTAGACAAGCAACAATGACATATTGTACAGCACAGGGAATTACAGCTATTCTTGTAATAACTTTTAATGGAGTATAATCTGTAGAAATACTGAATCATTATGCTATACACATTAAATTAATATAATATAAATCAACTGTATGACAATTAAAATTTTTTTATTAAAAAAAACACTTCTACTAAGGGAATGCCTCTGTGGCTGAAACCCAGAGTGGGCGGAGGGAAGGATTTCTTTGAAAATTAAAATTAAAAACTTGGTTTCCTCTCTGGCAGTACAACACAGTGCAACATCTAGAGTCTGGCTGTTTGAGTTCAGCAAATTCTGACTCTGCCACTCTCTAGCTGTGTGACCTCTGGCAACCTTCTTAACCTCTCTAAGTTCCAATTCCCTTAACAGAAACATGGACTAATGTGGTTACTGTCAGGGTTTAGTGAACTGCTGCTATTCAGAAAGCTCTTAGCCCAGTTCCTGGCTTATAGGAAATAACCAATACAGTTTGCGTGCTGAGTTGCTTGGTCGTGTCTGATTCTTTTGCAGCCCCATGGACCACAGCCCATCAGGCTCCTCTGTCCATGGAATTCTGGAGGCGGGTAGCTATTCCCTTCTCTAGGGGATCTTTCTGACCCAGGGATCGAACCTGGGTCTCCTGAATTGCAGGCAGATTCTTTACCATCTGAGCCTCCAGGGAAGCCCAATAGTTATTATCTAATAAATCAATAAATTTTTTAAAAAATAATTGTTCTAGGAGAATAGAAGATGATTTAAGTTCAGCCCAGGCTACTATTCTCTACTGTCTCTGGAGGTGCTTGTGAGTGAGTCAGAACCACTTCTAGGTGGAGAGGTAGACAGGCAGAGAGGTTCCGGGAGTCATGTACACCACCTTTTAAGAATAACTTTAATTAGATTGTGGGCTTTGGGTGGTTTTTATCTTTCCTCTTGGTAGTTTCTATATTTCTTGAATGTTTTAAGTGAACATTATCTTTAATAGAAAGGATAAAAATATTAAAACTTAATTTTAATAAGGGTCAACTACTATGTTTCTTCATACTGGGAGCTGACCCAGCTTCTATTTTTCCATTCTAGAACAGGTCCTTGGTCTTGAAAGCACACCCTGCTAGATCCACACCCTGAGATAGTCCCTTTCCAGGCTAACTCTGAGTTGGTTGTATGACTTATTCTGGCCCGTGGAATAACAGCAAGAGGAAATTTAAATAATTAATTTATTTTTTAAAGATTTTTTTTTAATGTGGATCATTTTTTAAAGTCTTTGTTGAATTCATTACAATATTGCTTCCATTTTATGTTTGGGGTTTTGGCCACAAGGCATATGGGATCTGGATTTCCCTGGTGGCTCAGTGGTAAAGAATCTGCCTGCCAGTGCAGGAAACACGGTTCAACCCCCTGGTCAGGAAGATCCCTTGAAGGAGGAAATGGCAACCCACTCCAGTATTGTTGCCCGGGAAATACCATGGACAGAGGAGCCTGGTGGGCCACAGTCCACGGGGTTGCAAAACAGTCAGACATGACTTAGCAACTAATCACCAACAGCAACATGTGGGATCTCAGCTCCCCGACCAGGGATCAAACCCACACCCCCTTGCATTGGAAGATGAAGTCCTACCCACTGAACCGCCAGGAAAGTCTCCAAATGACTGTTTTCTTGGGTCAATATTTCAAGTTGGAGATTAGGGCACATCTTCCATAAGACTTTCATTTTCTCCCAGTCCACACAATCACCAAAGACAGAGAAGTGCTGCTTGCATTTTTCTTTCACACCTTTTTCATTTGCTATCACCTGAAAGTGTAAAAGAACTTCTCCAAGTGCCTCAGTAATTAAAAAGGAGGAGTTAATGTGCTAAGACACAATGAGTTGAATATTTTTCTCCGTGGGTGGCCTTGAGCGTAGCTGATCTAGCCAACCATATGGTCCTCGTTTTCTGTATCTCTTTCTATTTATGTTAACTCCGGAATTCTGCCACTGTAAGGCAGCTGAGTAAACTTCTGCCCCTTGCTTCTGTCTTGTATTAAACAGAGGGCTTCGCCTGAATCATTTCCTGGGTGCCGTTTCCTTCATGGGAAAAAGAATTCAAGGACGAATTCCTTAGTAAAAAAGTTACATTCGCGTGATTATTTTCTTTTCACATGTTTCTCTGTCTCTCATTATCTAAGTCCCTTTCCTTTTGTATTCCCTTTATTTAAAGCCATCATCTTACTGTCTCTTTGTCCACCAAGAGAGAAAGCAAAAGGTCCTAAATAATTTTAGCACATGAAGAAACCGATTCAGTGAATAAGCTAGTGAATAACCACTGAGCACCCACCGGGGGTCTCATGTCCCACTAGACGTTACAGGAGGTTATGAGCGCTTCCTGACAGAACTGACAGTCTGCGGCCGGGTGTCCACACACTCTCCTGTCTCAGGGTGGGTGGGGACTGTGCAGAACTGGAGAGTAGAGGCTCAGGCGGAAGGGCAGCTGCTGCGAAACCTCAGCCAACTGTTGCCATGTGGGAATGAAGGGCCCCATCTTGCCAGGTCAGCTCGTTTTTTCCCAAGAAGCGAGGAATCAAGATTTTTTGCCTTAACTCGCTCCATTTAAAAAGTTGTCAACTAATTCAAAATTTTTAAAAACAATGTGTGGGCCAACAAATGTGCAGGCCAAGTCAAATAAGTCTGCAGGCCTGATTTGGCTCACCTTTTTGCTTTACATTAGAAACTCTCCCTGAGTTTAAAAATGCTTACCACTCAGAATGACTCAGTGACATTTATAATTATCTATGTACCTTTTCTAAAGAAAAACCTTGAGTAAGGCTGCTTGAATGCAAATCCCAAACAAGAAAACCTGCCATTTTGATCATTTAGTGCCACAGGGCAAAGTAACTTGTTGACACAATCTTTCACGTTTAAATACTTCTTTTCGTATCATGTAGATTCTGCCTAATTATGTAGGAATCAAGTCTTAACATCATAGTTTCTAAGATCAAATCTGTATCAGTATTCCCCCCACCACCCACATACAAAATACCATCCTGTAACAAAAATGACCCCTACTGAGGGTTATTTTGGGTTCCTGCAGGATTATTATTGCTGGAAATAACAAGTGGTTGGCAAGGATGTGGAGAAATTGGAATCCTCGAACACTGTTGGTGGGAATGTAAAATGATGCAGCCGCTATGCAAACAGTATGATGATTCCTCAAAAAATTAAAAATAGAAATATCATATGATCCAGCAATTCCACTTCTGAATATATATATACCCAGAAGAATGGAAAGCAGAGTCTCTAGGAGATATTTATACACCCATGTTCGTAGCAGTGTTATTCACAACAGCCAAAAGATGGAAGTAGTCAAGGTGTCCATTGACAGATGGATAAAATGAGGTATATACACACAGTGGAATGATATTCAGCATTAAAAAGGAAGCAAATTCTGGCACATGGCAAAAGCATGAACTTTGGGGGCATAATGCTAAATGAAATAAGCCAGTCGCAAAAAGGAAAATATTGTATGATTCCACTCGTATAAGGTATCTGGAGTAGTCAGATTCATAGTTACAGAAAGTAGAATGGTGTTGCCAGGAGCTAGGAGGAGGCAGAAAGGGGTAGTTATTGTTCAATGGGAGTATTATGTTCTCCATAGAAACAGAACCAATATGATGTTTATAACAGAGATCTATTTGAAGGAACTGGCTCATGAGATTATGGAGGCTGGGAAGTCCAAAATCTGCAGGGTAGGCCATCAGGCTGGAGACCCAGGGAAAAGCCAGTATTTCAGTTTAAATCTGAAGACTGTCTTCTGAAGGTATTCCTTCTTTCTTGAGGGAGGTCGATGTTTTGTTGCATGTAGCCCTTCAACTGCTTAGATGAGGCCCACCCACATTATGGAGAGCAGTCTGCTTGGGCACAGTCTACAAATTTAAATGTAAGGCTCATCCAAAAACACCCTCAAAGAAACATCCAGAATGTTTTATCACATAGTTAGGCTCTGTGCTTGCTCAAGTTGACACATAAAATACCATCACATAAAAATTGGTGCATAAAATACCATACTATACCAGTACAATGTGTATGGAATTCTGGGACTGTAGCATGAAAGATTCTGGAGCTTGATTGCATATCAGTGTGAATACACTTGCCACTACTGAACTGTAAGATGGTTAAGATGGTCAATTGTCAGACTTTATTTTTCTGGACTCCAAAATCACTGCAGATGGTGACTGCAGCCATGAAATGAAAAGATGCTTACTCCTTGGAAGGAAAGTTACGACCAACCTAGATGGCATATTCAAAAGCAGAGACATTACTTTGCCAACAAAGGTCCGTCTAGTCAAGGCTATGGTTTTTCCAGTGGTCACGTATGGATATGAGAGTTGGACTGTGAAGAAAGCTGAGCGCTGAAGAATTGATGCTTTTGAACTGTGGTGTTGGAGAAGACTCTTGAGAGTCCCCTGGACTGCAAGGAGATCCAACCAGTCCATTCTGAAGGAGATCAGCCCTGGGATTTCTTTGGAAGGAATGATGCTAAAGCTGAAACTCCAGTACTTTGGCCACCTCATGCGAAGAGTTGACTCCTTCGAAAAGACTCTGATGCTGGGAGGGATTGGGGGCAAGAGGAGAAGGGGATGACCGAGGATGAGATGGCTGGATGGCATCACTGACTCGATGGACGTGAGTCTGAGTGAACTCCGGGAAGTTGGTGATGGACAGGGAGGCCTGGCGTGCTGGAATTCAAGGGGTCGCAAAGAGTCGGACACGACTGAGCGACTGATCTGATCTGATCTTTTACCACAATTGGGGAAAAAAATGTATATTAGATTTTCTCCTTAGGCCTGCAGCATCAATGGGATGGGCAAGTGTCAAGATCTTCATATTGCCAGGAAACTCTGCAGCCACCATCAGGACCAGAAGTGGCATGATAAATGATACAAGAAAGCCCGTTTGGGCCAGCCCTGAAGATCAGCCCCTTTGGAGGCACTTCACATGCAAAGGGAATTTTGCTAGAAAATGTCAGAGTTGAAGCCAAACAGGTAAATTCTAGCTTTGGGAAGTATTTCAGGGGCCAACTGATCAATAAGAGCAAGAAACTCAACAGTTTCTTACCCAATGATGATTGCTTGAACTTTACTGCAAAAAACAGTGACGTTTCCACTGCTGGATTTGATTGCAAAATAGCATGCTCTTGGTGACGTTCCTAGAGTCCACTTTAAAGTTGTCAAAGTAGCCAGTGTCTCTCTTGGCCTTATGCAAAAGCTAGAAGAAAAGACTAAGATGAAAAGTTTTGATGATTCAAACATGGTAGTAATAAACTTTCATATACCAAAAAAAGTGTATTAAAGACGGAAACTTCCTTTCACTAAATATAAAAAATTTTTCATAAAGGACATTAGGTACAATCTAGACTATATTTTAACATTAGGGTCTTATTAAGAGGCGGGGGGGATGATTTGGGAGAATGGCATTGAAACATGTATAATATAAGAAATGAATCACCAGTCCAGGTTCGATGCAGGATACAGGACGCTTGGGGCTGGTGCACTGGGATGACCCACAGGGATGGTACGGGGAGGGAGGTGGGAGGGGGGTTCAGGATTGGGAACATGTGTACACCCGTGGCGGATTCATGTTGATGTATGGCAAAACCAATACAATATTGTAAAGTAATTAGCCTCTAATTAAAAATAAATAAATTTAAATTAAAAAAATAAAGTTAAAAAAAGGAAAAAAAAGTTCTTTGTATAGCAAACTTCTATAAAAGTTGAGAGAGTAAAATTATTGTATCTCAGAAAGCTATTTCCATGGGAAGCTAAGATTATATGCTAAATCACTTCAGTCGTTTCCGACTCTGTGCGACCCCATAGACGGCAGCCCACCAGGCTCCCCCGTCCCTGGGATTCTCCAGGCAAGAACACTGGAGTGGGCTGCCATTTCCTTCTCCAGTGCATGAAAGTGAAAAGTGAAAGTGAAGTCGGTCAGTCATATCCGACACTTAGCGACCTCATGGACTGCAGCCTAACAGGCTCCTCTGTCCATGGGATTTTCCAAGCAAGAGGTACTGGAGTGGGGTGCCACTGCCTTCTCCGTAAGATTATATAGTCTAGTTATATTGCTTCCTGGGGAATATAATTTTCCTCAGGGATAGAGCATGGAGAGCAAGAGAAATAGAAGCTAGTACATCCCCCCTTTGATTGTTACTCTCAGATAACAAGCTTTTCAACTCAAGTGTTGGTAAAAGCTAAATAGCAGTCAGCTCATGACTCGTTATGTGATAAACGGCTGTAATTTTAGTATTTTGGTCAATATTGCTATGTACACAGGAGGTAGAATTTTTATTGAAACATAGTTGATATGCAGTGTTGTGTTAGTTTTAGGCATACCACAAAATGATTCAGTTTATATATATGTGTGTGTGTGTGTATATGTATACACGTATATACACACGTGTATATATATGTATGCACACACACACACCCCCTTTTCCAGATTATTTTCCCTTACAGTTATTACAAATATTGAGTATAGGTGCCTGTGCTGTATAGTAGGTCTTGTGCTTATTCAGAGCAGTGTGTATCTGTTAATCCCAAACTGCTAATTTCACCCTCCCCCCACCTCAGGAAGTACAATTTGATCCAGAGGACCACAAAACCTATGCTTTCAATGCATTTCAAGTAAACTTTCTGACGTTTTATGCTCATACTTGGAGATTCTTCATCAGGTAAGTGAGGTATCATTAAATGACTCTCAGCAATCTTAACTTAGTGACTCAGATAATTTGTTCAAGTTTCTACATGCTAGAGAAAGCCTTTCAAGTTCAAGTTTCTAAAACTCAAACCTAATTGATGTGAGAGAAAGCATCCTTTCTTTGGTCCCACTGTAATATAGACATTGGTTTATCTTAATAGTAACATTATACGAGTAATAATAGTTTCAATCCTAATGCTGCTGTTCAAGGTATGATCGTGATAGTAAAATAATTACCAATTATAATTAAAAAGTCATACACTACCATGTGTAAAATAGATGGCTATAGCACAGGGATCTCAGCTCAGTCCTCTGTGATGACCTAGAGGGGTGGGACGGGGTAGGGGTGCGAGGAAGGCTCAAGAGGGAGGGCATATATGTATACATACAGCTGACTCACATTATTGTACAGCAGAAATGAACACATTGTAAATAAATTATACTTCAATTGTAAAAAGTTAAATTAAAAAATAATTTAAAAGGCAACATCAATTTTACTCAAAATTCCATAAAGGAAAGATCAGTTCAGTTTTTTGTAATTTTGGGTTTTTTTTTTTTGTATTTTGTATTAACCATTTCTCTAAAGGCTTTTCCTACCTGCCCACCACCCCACCATGAAATTGAAGAGTTAAGTAAAGGAAATAGTAATCGCTGAGGCAAGACATGAGCCTTCCCTCTCCACAAGAAGGTGCCCATGATAACCCCTCCAGTCTCCGGGAAGACTGCTGCCTCTTGGAGAAGCTCACTTAGGCCTAACTGAGCAAGTCCGATGAGGTGATGACAGAGGCACCAGCTCAAACGCTGAGCTCAGCCCATTGCAGTTTCAGAGTTTTGAGTCTCCTTGTTTTGAAAAGGAATTTATTATTTTCTTCCACTATTACCTCATTTAAAAAAATTCTTGGTACTTCCCTGGTGGTCCAGTGGCTAAGACTCTGTGCTCCCAATGCAGGGGTCCTGGGTTCCATCTCTGGGGAACTAGATCCCTCCTGCTGCAACCAACACCTTATGCAGCTAAATAAATAGGCAAATAAATAAATATGCATAAAATAAACCTTAAAACAATTCCCAACTATGAACGCAAACTTGACAAATCATTGAATCATAAGACAAAGATATACATTGAAGAAACCTAACGTAATCTAGAGGGTTTAGGGAAAAGCCTTCCCTAGAGATACATTTTCAAAGGTGGGCCTAAGTTTGAAGCTTGGTTTAATTTAGAAGAAGAGAAATGTTCTAGATATTGCACCTATTAGAATAGGTGGCTGTGAAAAAGAATCAGTTACTGTTCTTGGAAATTTAAAATGTGACTATCTAAATTTAAAGTATTACAGCTATTTTAATATTAAAAATAAGATTTTTCCCTTGATTTTTAGTTATGTTGAACATCTTTTCATGGTTTGTTTGTTTGTTTGTTTGTTTTTTACTATTTATAACTCTTTCTTTGAACTGCCTGTTTATATTTTTTGCTCACTTTTTCCTCTTGAGTCATTTGTGATTTTCTTATTCATTTGTGAGTGCTCTTTGTATACTGACACTTTGCTTGTTATATATGAGCAGATGATCTCTCTCAGCCTGTCACTTGACATTTAACTTGTCTTCAGTTCAGTCACTCAGTCGTGTCCGACTCTTTGAAACCCCATGAATCGCAGCACGCCAGGCCTCCCTGTCCATCACCAACTGGCGGAGTTCACTCAGACTCACGTCCATCGAGTCAGTGATGCCATCCAGCCATCTCATCCTCTGGCGTCCCCTTCTCCTCCTGCCCCCAATCCCTCCCAGCATCAGAGTCTTTTCCAATGAGTCAACTCTTTGCATGAGGTGGCCAAAGTCCTGGAGTTTCAGCTTTAGCATCATTCCTTCCAAAGAAATCCCAGGGCTGATCTTCAGAATGGACTGGTTGGATCTCCTTGCAGTCCAAGGGACTCTCAAGAGTCTTCTCCAACACCACAGTTCAAAAGCATCAATTCTTCAGTGC
>NW_011494756.1:2300240-2306232 GCF_000754665.1 Bison bison bison | reverse complement strand
CACCATCTGCAGTGATTTTGGAGCCCCAAAAAATAAAGTCTGACACTGTTTCCACTGTTTTCCCATCTACTTCCCATGAAGTGATGGGACTGGATGCCATGATCTTCGTTTTCTGAATGTGTCTTTCAAATGTCAGCAATTAAAATTTGTATAGAGAATAATTTGTAATTATTTTCTTAAAAGTGTGTGGGGTTTTAACTTTTTATTTTGTATTGGAGTTTATTAACAATGTTGTGATAGTTTCAGGTACATAGCAGAGTGATTCATTGTGCTGTAATGGATACATTTTCTGTATAGATTGTTACATAGATATTAAGCAGAGTTCCCTTTGCTATACAGTAGGTCCTTGTTGGTTATCCATAAGCTTGTGGGTTTTAATTTTGTTTAGGAAAGTCTTCTCCAATGCAATAAAGTAATAGAATTTCTCCTGGTATAATTATACATATCAAAACCATCTACTCTCTCCACAAACATTTCACAGTTTCCTTTTTCTGTAAAATGGAGATGATATATCTACCTTACAGGAGATTCATTTGTGCAAATGCATAGACACATGTAAAATATCTGGCACACACAGGCACTCAGTAGACTTATTGTGGAGATAAGAAAATTGAGAGCAGTGAAATAAGGGGACCAGCCGAGATCAAATACAAACAAAAATGCAACCTCCCAAGTCCCTGACTCAAGGCAGCTAGCCTAAGTGGCCTCTCCTTAGCCTCTGCATGGACAAGTAGAGTTGACTTTCCTTTTCCGTGGCTTTATGTTAAACAAGTACACACACACCTGAAAACAGCTTCCCATTCCCCGAGGGAGATGGTTACATGTTTGGAGTTTGATGTTTTCCTTCCCTTGTTTCCCACCTCCTGCTTGACCTGCCACAGGGTGTATCTGGCTTCGTCTTTCCCTCTCCTCACCTTGTCATTCCCATGCCTTGCCCTTGCTTTGAATCCATCAGTCCACACCCAAGTCCCTGAAGCCTGGGACGCTGAGGGATGTGTCACCAGTGAGGGATCCAGGATCGCCATGCCCCATGGGGAAGAAGGCACACTTCAGACTCGCCCCCATTCTCTGATTCCTAGGGTCTCATCTCATTGTGTTTCATGTCTGTTACTTCCACAGCCTCCCTGCCTCTCAGCCTTCCTACCCACCGCCACGGCCCTCCACACACGCAGACTCCACTCTGCTGCCTTCATGCTACTCCTAAAGCAGAATCTGATCACGTCACTTTTTACTTAAAACACTTCGGTGCTCTGCCACGCACTTATTATTTTGCTGTAGGCAAATATTTTCCTTTGGATCTCTTTCTCCACTTGAAGAATAGGCTTAATAAGGGTTAGCTACAGCTTTTAGTAGACAACACAGGGACTTCTCTGGTAGTCCAGTGGTTAAGAATCTCTTTTTCTAGTGCAGGGGCCATGTCTTTGATCCCTAGTCGGGGAAATAAGATGCCACATGCCACAGGGAGACTCAGCCCACATGCCATAATGAGAGAAGCCTACACACCACCACAAAGAACCCGTACACTGCAATGAAGACCCAGCCCAGCCAAAGACAGTATATTAAATATATTATAAATATTTTATATTACATATATAAAATAGAACTATCTTAGCCTGACCTATAAATCCTCTGTGAAGATCTCCAGCTTCACCCTGGCCTTCTCCTATCTTGCATTTCTTGGTCAATCATCCCCGTCCCCTTTCCACTCCTAGAATGCAAACCTCACTGGTGTTCTGTAATCTGCACTCACTGTTCCCTCTGTTTGGAAGAACACTTCTCACCCTGCTTCCGGGGCCCTGCCATCCACCTTCAGTGCCTAGGCTTTATTTATAATGCGAAGTTCAGCTTCCTCCTGAAATATGTTTCTGACATATACTATCCTCTCAACGAATATGTGTTGAGAAGAACTACTAAACACTGAGTAGGTATTGAGGCTATCTGTTAATAACTGTATGTATATTATCTCATTCAGTGCTACAAACTTCCTGTGAGGTCGATATCATTAATGCCATTATCATGGATGTTCAGACCAAGCCTAAGAAAGGTTGAGTAACATGTCCAAATTTATACAGTTTTACAGTTATTGGTGGCAAAACTGATATCCAAATTCAGGTCTGTCTGGACCCCAAAGGCCAAGTTTAGAGTGAAATAGAGCAGGACATGAAGGAGGAAGTAATCAATCTTCACATAAAGTTCTCAAGAACAAAGTTTTCTCATGTAAAGTGTGCGTAGATTTGCAGAAGCACAGCAGAATCTTTCAAGCCTGGCTTTTTCACCAATAGCTAAGGAGGTACCAAGGGCCCACAGAGCAGTTGGTTCTCTTGTCCAGCAAGGAGATATGGCAATTATTCCAGACAACCCTCCCCGAGGACCAC
Source organism: Bison bison bison (assembly GCF_000754665.1). Lineage (NCBI taxonomy): Eukaryota > Metazoa > Chordata > Mammalia > Artiodactyla > Bovidae > Bison > Bison bison. Next base: position 2,303,857 of record NW_011494756.1, on the reverse strand, counting down.
CCTGTCCCATAGTGTCTCTAGCATGAGAAATCAGGAATTCAAAGGTTCTTTCCAGACAATTAGATCTCTTTCTTTCTATGCCATAAAGCACAGTCCATGATATTTCTTAAAAAGAAATGTCTCTTTTTAAGCAGAGTCTTCCATCTTGATGCGTAGGTTTACAAACAATTCATATTATTAGAGTAGAAATAGTTTAAATATAAAGAGTAAGCCACTTCAGCACCCATTTTCAGAACTTGGGACTGTCAAATTTTCTAGTCATAGCACATTAAAGGACATTATTTTGGTCTTAGACATGGTCATAGATTATAGGTAGAGGAATAAAAGAGCTTCCCTGGTAGCTCAGCTGGTAAAGAATCCATCTGCAATGCAGGAGACCCCGGTTCAATTCCTGGGTAGGGAAGATCCTCTGGAGAAGGGATAGGCTACCCATTCCAGTATTCTTGGCCTTTCTTGGTGGCTCAGCTGGAAAAGAATCCGCCTGCAATGCAGGAGACCTGGGTTCGATCCCTGGGTTGGGAAGATACCCTGAAGAAGGGAAAGGCTGCCCACTCCAGTATTCTGGCTGGAGAATTCCATGGACTGTATAGTCCATGGGGTTGCAAAGAGTCGGACATGACTGAGCAACTTTCACTTTCACTTTTCACAGGAATAAAAACACGAGACAAAGATAGGTCTCTATCTTTTCAAGAGATATGAGTGCCTTTATGCTCTGTTCATCATTAAGAAGATACTTTGTAAATAGCCGCATGTTTGTGGTACTGTTAAGTTTTATGGGAGCTTTTTCAAGTGATTTGTTAATGGCCTGTATCAAGTGGTTTGTCCTCAAACAATGGTGACTTCAAATAGGAAGGAAGATAACTTCCTCTGAAGAAGGATATAATGATGAATGGAGGGTAAAGAGAAGGTTAGGAGCGACAATTAGATATGTAGCCATTGTGGAGTAGTTTCAAACAGTAGGACTGAGAGTGAGACACTCAAAACATAGTAGGTAGATATGCTATGACGTGAAAAAGGCAGGGAGCAGAGCAGGGAACAGAATATATTACAATTTGTGGAGCGTATAAGATTTGCTGCTGCTGCTAAGTCGCTTCAGTCACGTCCGACTCTTTGTGACCCTAAGGCTACCCTTTGTAGCCCTCCAGGCTTCTCTGTTCACAGGACTCTCCAAGCAAGAATACTGAAATGGTTTGCCATGTCCTTCTCCAAGGGATCTTCCTAACCCAAGGATCGAACCCACAACTCTTGTGTCTTCTGCATTGGCAAGCAAGTTCTTTACCACTAGTGCCTCCTGGGAAGCCCATGTGTGATATAAATGTCTCTAGAAAGACTCACAAGAAACTAGGAAGAATGATTGCCTCTGTGTATAAGAAAAACATTCGCTGATATAAATCATAGCAATGTTTTCTTCAGCCAGTCTCCCAAGTCAATAGAAATAAAAACAAAAATAAACAAATGGGACCTACACAAACTTACAAGTTCTGCACAGCAAAGGAAACCACCCCAAATTGAGAAGACAGCCTATGAAATGGGAGAAAATATTTGTAAATGATGCAATAGACAAGGGCTCCATCTCCAAAATATACATACAACTCAACAAAAAAACAAAATAACATAATTGAAATTGAGCAGAAGACCTTAATAGACATTTCTCCAAAGAAAACATACAAATGGCCAGTAGACACATAAAATGATGCTCAACATCACTGATTATTAAATGTATATCAAAGCTGTAATGACGTACTACCTAAAACAGTCAGAATGGCCATTATTAAAATAACAAATATCATCTACAAATAAATGCTGAAGAGGATGTGGAGAAAAGAGAACCCTCCTGCATGTTGATGGGAATGTAAATTGCTGCAGCCACTATGGAGAACAGTGTGGAGGTTCCTCAGGAAACTGAAAACAGAATTACCATGTGATTCAGCAAACCCACTCCTGGGATTGTACCTGGTCAAAACTCTAATTCAAAAAAGTACATGCGCCCCTATGTTTATAGAGCACTATTCCCAATAGCCTGAATATGAGAACAACCTAAATGTCCATCGGCAGATGAATGGGTAAAGGAGATGTGGTTGGTATATGAAAGGGCTAGTCACCCAGTCATGTCCGACTCTTTGCGGCCATATGGACTGTAGCCTGCCAGGCTCCTCTGGCCATGGAGTTTCCCAGGCAAGAACCCTGGAGTAGGTTGCCATTCCATTCTCCAGGGAATCTTCCTGAGCCAGGGATCGAATCCAAGTCTCCTGCGTTGCAGGCAGATTCTTTACAAACCTAGTGTTCCGTTTTATATGGGATTCAGTTCTTTCTTGAGGAATCTTATATACAGCGGAATACTACTCAGCCATAAAAAGAATGAAATAATGCCATTTGCAGCAACATGGATCAGCTAAAGATGATCATACTAAGTGAAGTAAGACAGAAAGAGAAAAAAAATCATATCACTTATATGTGGAATCTAAAATACGGCACAAAAAATAAAAATAAAATCTGGCACAAATGACCCTATCAGGCTTGTGGCTGCCAAGGGAAGGGGAGAGGGAGAGGGGCAGAGGGGGAGTTTGGAGTTGATATATGCAAACATATGACATTTAGGATGGATAAACAGCAATGTCCTGATGTATAGCACAGGGAACTATCTTGAATATCCTATGATAAACTATAAAAGAATGCTAAAAAAGAATGTATGTGTCTAATTGAGTCACTTTGCTGTACAGCAGAGACTAAGACAATATTTAAATCAACTGTACTTCAGTTTAAAAAATTAAAACAAACAAACAAGAAACCCAAATAAAAACAAACAAGAATGATTGCTTCCGAGAAATTGGAAGCACTAAGTTGAAGTTCAGTGGGGAGATCAAAGGTGAAGAACAGACTTTGATGCTATGCTCTCTTCTCTTTCTGCCTGTGTGTGTGTGTGTGTGTGTGTGTGTGTTTTAACCATGTGCACGTATTTTCATTTCAAAACACACCGAGAATACACAAGGTTGCCCAGAATTGCAAGACTCAGGTGTCTGGGGCACACCCAAGCTCAGCTAGGCTATCTTGTATGCAGTCTCTCTTTAGCAGGCAGGAAATAGATGTACAACTTTCAGAAAATTAAGGTCTACACAGCTCTACCATGCCCTGCCTAGAGAGACCTGAGGGCCAAAATGAGAGGCAAGGAAAGAGTGATGGGAAAACTGAGAGAGAGATGGGCATGGTGGAGCCAAGGGAAGTGTGGTTTGGAAATCAAGAATTTAGCCCCACCTGAGGGCCAGCTCCCAAGGTCAGTATATAAGTCTCTGTCCCATTTAGATCTTTCTCAAGGAGGCATTCAGAGAAGGCAATGGCACCCCACTCCAGTACTCTTGCCTGGAAACTCCCATGGACGGAAGAGCCTGGTAAGCTGCAGTCCATGGGGTCGCTAAAAGTCGGACACGACTGAGCGACTTCACTTTCTCTTCTCACTTTCATGCACTGGAGAAGGAAATGGCAACCCACTCCAGTGTTCTTGCCTGGAGAATCCCAGGGACGGGGAAGCCTGGTGGGCTGCCATCTATGGGGTCGCACAGAGTTGGACACGACTGAAGCGACTTAGCAGCAGCAGCAGCAGCAAGGAGGCATTTCAGCCC
>NW_011494756.1:2293418-2300140 GCF_000754665.1 Bison bison bison | reverse complement strand
CGGGACGGGGAAGCCTGGTGGGCTGCCATCTATGGGGTCACACAGAGTTGGACACGACTGAAGCGACTTAGCAGCAGCAGCAGCAGCAAGGAGGCATTTCAGCCCATTCTCCACTTGTCTCTAATTACTCTGACAGCAAATCTAATGATCATTTGGCTTGCCCACAGAGAAACATGTCTCAGTCAGCAGAGGGAAAACTGACTAAGGTGTGATTCTGATCCACTCTGCAGTTCTATTTCTTCTTGTATTTAAATTAAAACATGAAGTCATTTGTACAGAGACAAGATAATAGTTTTGAAACTCCTAGCATTTCCTTCTATTAAGGCAGCTAGAGAATTCTCTGGTGGTTCAGTGGTTAAGATTCTGTGCTTTCACTGCTGGGGGCCCAGGTTCAATCCCGGAGCGGGGATCCTGCAAGCCAAGCAGCACAGACAGAAAAACAAAAAACACAGAAAGCAGCTGAACCATTAGAAATTCATCAGCTCAGGGAAGACACGTGCTAGCAGAAAATAGGAAAAAGATGGAAAGTCTTTTAGGTTTGTGTTTCAAAAACTAGCTCCTTAGAATAAAAAAACAATGATGGCAAGGTTTGAGAGCAGTGAAGAACAGGCCTTCTCTGACCACCTTTCTTAGCAATTAAAAAAGGATTCACTGTGTGTGTGTGCTCAGTCACTTCAGTCATTTCTGACTCTTTGTGACCCTACGGACTGTAGCCCGCCAGGCTCCTCTGTCAATGGGATTCTCTAGCAAGAATACTGGAGTAGGTTGCCATTTCCTCTTCCAGGGGATCTTCCCGACTCAGGGAACCTGTGTCTCTTACATCTCCTGCATTGGCAGGTGGGTTCTTTACCACTAGCACCTCCTGGGAATCCTGCCCCCCCCACCCCGCACAAAAAAGGATTCACTACATCTGGCGAAAGAACAGAACTGAAGGGGAAATGATGAGTTTTGACAACAGTATGACCCAAGATAGGTGGTTGTCTGTGCCTTGCCCTCCAGGTTGGGCACCGGGACATGAGCCAGGGCCAAACCCCCAGCTGGGATGATGGAATCCAATAGCAGAAGAGACCTGAGGCCAAGAAACTGGGCAGAATCCTGGGAAGTACCATAATATCAGAGGTTAAATAGCTCTGTGATCTATGCAGGCAGATAGCCTCCGTGTCTAAGCTATCATGATGGGGCAGTAACAGACTGAGTCTCATGCATCCAAAGGAGGCAAAGGAATAGTTGAGAGGAACTCACTAGATTTGAAGGGTTGAAGAGATGAAAACAAAAGTTGTCTCTCCATGACAACCTGCATGGACCGTTCAGGGAGGAAGAGACTCCTCCCTGACCCCCACCTCAATGAAGACTGGATTTCTTTCAACCGTAACTGCTGCCACCAATGCTTTGGAACCATATAATCCATATAACCAATAAAATTACATAAGCCAGATCAAGTCAGTACTCAGGGGAAATGCCATGTATAAGGGAGGAGGCAAGAGTCCAAACTGGCAGAGATTAAGAGTCTGCCATCCTTATGGAATGGTGACTCAGAATAGAAATTTAACTAAGTTACTTAAGAATAAAGTTGGTATGTATCTTGTTCACCTAAATTTTTGGCCTTAGAGTCATACCCCTTTTTTTAATTGGAAAAGACCCTGATGCTGGGAAAGACTGAAGGCAGAAGTAGAAGAGGCAACAGGGGATGAGACAGTTAGATGGCATCACTGATTCAATGGACATGAACTTGGGCAAACTCTGGGAGACGGTGAGGGACAGGGAGGCCTGGCATGCTCCAGTCCAGCACTCGGTGGCTGAACAACAGCAAGAGTCACACCCACCATGCATATTACATACTTCAGCCTCCTGTGAGTTTGAGAAGTTGGTCCATACTTACACGCTATGTGCTATTGGAATGCCAAGTTTCCCATCAGTCAAGTGGAATAAACATCTTAATGTCCATTGTATGGGCTTAATATGAGACTTCAGTGTGATAATGTATGTGATAACATATATAAGGGACCAGGCCCAATGTAGATGTTCTGAAAATTCTAGTATTTCCATCATCCCAATATCATCACTTCCATCGACACCCACAGAATATTACAATTTCCAAGTTTATAGCCGGTTAGACATTAATTGTGCTTTAGGTTGGCTGCTTCATGATGGCATCTTAATCTCATCAGTAAAGTATCCTCAGATCACATGGATTACTTCTGGGAAGGGTTCCCATAGGCAGTTAGTCCCACCCACAGTGTGTGATTTCCAGTAAGCTTCAGTCAAAGGGAGTGTCCCCTCCCTGACCTGAACATGCTGTCATCTCCCAGGCCTTTTGCCACAATCAGCGCAAAGTCCATCTCTTGGCATTCTAGTTTCCTGTCCCTCATACATAAGATAAGCCATGGCCTGCTGGTTCGGGTCCAAGAAACATGAGCTGCACCATTGCTCAACATCTTTTCCTGGAGCCAGGTAAGGAAGAGGGAAGAACATCAGTGCAGGCCCTCTATAGACATTATTTTAATAATCCAAGCTTTCCATCATCATCATTTCATTGACAAAAAACTAAGGTTCAGAGAGACTAGGTGATTTCCCTGCTAACCAAGAATGAGTAAATGATAGAACAGAACCTGAAGCTAAATCCGGAAGGCTCCAAAGTTCATGCTCATCCCATCGCACAACCAGCCATGGAAGAAAGGACATGAAGGACGAGTATGATTTGTACGAAAATGGTGGTTGATTGGAGTACATGGCCAGGAATTAGAGAGATCTGCAGCTGTTGCTAAAACACACGTATGTATTTGTTGACGTGGTTTAGTCACTCAGTCGTGTCCGACTCTTTTTGCAACTCCATGGACTGTAGCCCACTAGGCTTCTCTGTCCATGAGATTCTCCAGGCAAGAATACCAGAATGGGTCGCCATGCCCTCCTCCAGTGGATCTTCCTGACCCAGGGATCGAACCCATTATCTCTTGCATCTCCTACTTTGCAGGTGGATTCTTTACCGCTGAGTCACCAGAGAAGCCTGTATGTGCTTAGGTAGTAGCTAAACTGAGAGAAAGAAAAAGAGAGAGCACGCAAACATCTTTCACTAGAACCACAGTTAGAACTTGGGTTGATCTATCTCTGTACTAGCAACAGTAATGGTAACAATGCTTCATGTATGTACAGTACTCAGCTCCTCTAGGCTTCCCTGGTGGCTCAGAGCTTAAAGCGTCTGCCTGGAATGTGGGAGACCCAGGTTCAATCCCTGGGTCGGGAAGATCCCCTGGAGAAGGAAATGGCAACCCACTCCAGTACTCTTGCCTGGAGAATCCCATGGAGGGAGGAGCCTGGGTGGGCTACAGTCCATGGGGTCGCAAAGAGTCAGACACAACTGAGCGACTTCACTCTCACTTTCATTCTCAGGTAGATGCCACTGGACCGAGCCAGACACAGTGGCTTATGTTACCTCCGGGTCCCAGGCCCTGTAAGGTACACGTGAACTTGGGATCTCTTTGGATGAAACCTGGGACTGTCATGCACAAGTGACAGCCGAAGCCTCTAATTTTGGTTACGTGATCAGAACCCACATGTAGTTTCTTAGGGCCCAGCTTACTTTATCAGGCAACTTGAATCTTAGTTTATGAAGCAGCTAAACACAGGACGGTAGCTTGGTGGGGAAGGTGACTGACAGGAGCGCCCCTCCACCCCAGCCAGTGAGCTGGGCTTTGCAGGCCTCAGGCGGTGGCCCAGCTCCAAGGAGGCCCGTGTCTGGTCCTCCATGTCTCGCCCAACTGCTTTTTCAAAGCTCCATAAAAATACCCAGACTTCCCAGTGGCTCGGTGGGAAAGAATCCACCTGCCAGTGCAGGAGACACGGATTTGATCCCTGGCCTGGGAAGATCCCACTAAGCCCGTGAGCCACAGCTATTGAGCCTGTGCTCCGCAATAAGAGAAGCCACTGCTGTGAGAAGCCCATGCACCGCCACTAGAGAAAAGCCCACACAGCAAAGAAGACCCAGCACAGCCAAAAAGAAAGAGAATTATTTAAACAGAAAACAACAAACTGCCTTCTCTTAGGCCTCCCTTTTCCAGGTTTCATGGCTCTTTGCGGACACGGGAGCCTGCGTGACCATGGCACACGAGTGATGGGAACAGGGAAGCACCAGGAGATGCGGGGCGCTCCCAGGGAGTACCCTGAGGTACAGAGCAGATCTGCGCCTACACGGCCTCCCCTCTGTCACTGCAGCCAGCTGGGTCCAGAGAGGCCCAGCGGGCCTGCTGCAGCAGTGGCTCCCAGAGCCTCTTCCTTACTTCTTCCTTCAAGTGCTCAATCTCAACAGCCCCTCTGTGCCCCTCAGCCCAGTGCCTGTCTGCCTGGCTGGAGATAGCTCTGCTGGAGCTCATCATGTGTGGGTTGAAAAGGATTTTTTTTTTTTTTTTAATTTAAGCAGTCACATTCCATCTGCCAACACACCCTGCTTTGTAAGCTAAGCTGTGTGGCCTCTGCACGTGACTTTTCCCCAGCCAGCCCAAGTGTCCCCCCACAAAACTTTCTGGAGAGCATTCGACAGGGAAGTGGAGCCAAGCACCCGTGGACTAGGGCTTCAGAGGCCCCACTGACAGGGATCTTTGTAAGGGTCAGCCTCTCACCAAGCACTTTGCATACATTATCTTATTAGTCCTCACCACAAAGAAGCCAAGTCTTCCTGAGGCAGCCTCTTGTGAGGAAACAGGGATGTGGAAAGAAGTGACTTGCCCATGTTCACACAGCGGATTAGATTCGAGATCCACTTGGTGCCAAAGCCTGTGCCCGTCTGCCCTCCCGCCTCTTTTGCCCTCCTTCCCTTTCCATGGATTAGGGCAGTTAGTGGGGGAGTAAGAGTCTTACGGCTCACAAAGTAGCCCTCTGTGTTGATTCCCCAGTGGGGAGATCTTACGGGAAGGCTCAACAAATTATTAGGTTTCTCTTAATCACTGTCTTAAAGCATTTTAAGAAATTGTGCTTGGAACGTGTCAGCACTGAATTGTTTTGTTTGAATTTTGTGCTAATTTGAGGATATTGCTCAATAATCACATATGACAAATTGGAATTCGTTGGTGCAAGTTACAGTTATCTGTGGCATTCTGCCCACTCCTCCCTCCCACTGGTGACGGGCTGAGTCGGGACGGAGCTGAGTGTCGAGGTGTTGGTAAATAATGCCACTGTGTAGTCATTTAATCTTGTGAGGTGCTGTTTTTCCAGCAGGTTGAACTGACTGAACACAAAAATGTGCTGAACTGCTAGGTCACTCTAGAAACCCCTGGGTAGCTTTCTACTTGCCTAACGTAAGACTCTTCATAGCCCAGATTCACACACGCATGATGAGCACACGCACACACACCCAGTTAGAGACCTGGGAAGGACTTGGGGTGGAGGTTTGGAGAATGATTAGAGAGAGTGCTTAGGGGCCTTTGTTTTTCTTTCTTCTTTGTGTGACCAGATCAGAGCATCCTGCCACCTTGAGGGTTTGAGAGGAGGGTGCCACAGTTTAGGAACAAGCAGTAGCTTCTTGGGAATATATTGGAAAGGAAAAGGGAGAGGATGTGAACTGGGTAGAGGATTGTAGATCTGAAAATACCTTGGACACAGCTGAGGCCCCAGAGTCCCAGTGGGAAGCAGCCCTGTGGGGAGGGAAGGAGTCATGAGAGATGAGCTGTTGGTCGTGGATTAAGTTTGGTTTGGGTAAACCTTTGGGAGGACGAACCAGGAGAAGAGGCCCTGGAAGCAGGCTTGCGGCCCTCAGGGCTGGGAATTTAGGGTCCCGGGTACTTAAGAGCACAATCTAGAAGAGGGGCACAGTCTCCAGTGGACACATGCCCTTGGCCCCACAGGCTCCTTGCACAAAGGAAAGGGGCACAGCTAGGGGAGTCCAGGGCCCGGGTTGTTCTGCCCTGACCTTCTGACGGTGCAGTGGAAGAACTCGAAGGTGGGAGGCCAAGAACTGGTACTAATCTTTGCTGTGCCCTGATGCGCTGTGTGACCTTGGCTTGGTGATTGCCCTGTTCTCAACCTTGCGTAAGATCTTTCCTTTGGGGCCATCACCTTCATCATCCTTTCGGGTTCCATTGCCCAGGATGGAGGGAAGGCCCAGAGCCTGCCTGTGGTGAGGAGAGTCAGGTCTGGCCGACTCCTGCTTTGCCATGGGGAGCAGTGCTGGCCAGGACTGGAGGTGGCCTCACAGTGCAAGGCTGCTGAGCCCCAAAGACTTAAGGCGGCGACTCCCCCAACTGTAATATGGGGCCAGCAGCCCCCTCCAAAGGCAGCACTCACCCAGCACAGAGGCGGCTCCTGTTAGACCTGATGCAGACAATGAGGAAAGCAGGCAGGGCAAGCCTGGAGATGGTGCGGAGGGAGAACAGGAGCCACGTGAAGTCCTGTCCCGCTCACCCATGGTCGGCCATGTTGTCCCCATTGAGCCGCCACGCGTGAGAGAGGTCACCCGTCTCTGCCCTGGTCTTGGGAAAGCTGTTGGATTTTCTCACGCCTTAGTTGTTCAGCTGCTAAGTCATGTCCCCGTTTTCGTGACCCCGCGGACTGCAGCACACCAGGCCTCCCTATTCCTCCCCATCTCCCAGAGATTGCCCAAGTTCTTGTGCTTCAGGTTCTTAAGCAAATTTAAAAGTTACTCAACATTTTGTTTGTTTATGATGCTAAATACTTTTCACGTTTATTTCCTTTTTTTAGATCCAAAGCTACACCACGAACAAGTACAACCAAGA
>NW_011494756.1:2281118-2293120 GCF_000754665.1 Bison bison bison | reverse complement strand
TTCCCTGACTTGTTCTCAGAGCCGCTCTGCGGCTCCTTCCCGGGCGGTGGCAGTGGCAGCGGTGGCGGCGGCGGCGGCGGCGGCGGCGGCAGCAATGGTGGCGGAGCCGGAGCCGGGAGCGGGGACCCCTCTGGGCAGCGGCCCTTCAGCCAGGTCCCGCTGCCGGCCTTCTCCCCCTCGGCCACCTCCTCTCAGGCTGCGACCCTCCAGGTCAAGGCGCCCGCCGCCTCGGGTCCCACCCCGCCAAGGGCGGCCCCGGTTCTGCAGCCCGCCCCCAGCCGCAGCCCCCGCCCCCGCCCCGCTGCCGCAGCAGACCGTCATGATCACCCCGACCTTCAGCACCGCTCCGCAGACGAGGATCATCCAGCAGCCCGTCATCTACCAGAATGCAGCTACCAGCTTTCAAGGTGACTCGAGAACTCAAATGCCATAGCCTTTAGTGGGTTCAAAAGTTTTCAGGCCAGTCTGCAGACACTGTGGAGGCAGATGGAGAAGAGTTCTGTCTTCCCTGGGGATGACAGAATCTTAGTGACCTGGCCTGTTCTGAATGAGGTTTTGGTTAACTGAGCCTGGTGGTGCAGGATCAGGTTCCCGCTCTTCAGATACCTTAATGTCTGTTGGGCCTGCTTCAAGGATTCGTGGTCACAGACTCTCAACAGGCACTGTAGGCTCAGGGCTATCCTGAGAACTAGAGGTGGAGGCTTGCATGAAATGGGTCTTAACCCAGGCCCCAGGAGGATTGCAGCTCCTATAGGTTGAGAACCTGGCATCCAGCCAACATCTGAGCGTCCACCACCAAGAGGAGCGCACCTTTGACATGGGCACCCTATCTCCTGAAGTGGCAGGCCCCGGAGTGAGCCCTCGGCTGTGTGCATAGTGAACCAGCAACTCTCTGTGCTGTGTAGTGTCCCAGCCCCTTTTCGTGGGTGGGATTTCTCTCTGACCCTGTGGAGAGCCCAGGGTGTGATTAGTCCTGCTGTACTAATTTATTTCATAGGATCTGCCAGCTCTTCAGTGGGCTTCAGGGGTTTCGGGGCTGGGGAAAGGCGACAGAGCAAAAAGCCAAAACGGTCATCCCAAGTACACTTTCCATTCGTTTCCTGGGAGCCAATGAAGCCCCAGGAGTTGGTTCTAACATTTGTTAATTCCCTCACTGGGGGCAGCCATTTGCTGTTTAGCTCCCCTCACCTCCACTCCAGCACCTTGAGTAATGAAATAGCTTCTACTCGTTCACTCGGAAATTGAGGCAGCCCTCACAGGATCTTCTTGTCCACTTGACCACCTTGTGGACGGCTCTCCACATCCTCTCCAGAAGCAGGCAGGGAGCTGGGGTCCTTCCGAGGCACTCGGTTACAACGCAGCTCCCGTGACAAGATGCACTCCTCGCCCGTGTGACTTTCTCCTCCTCTCCTCCCAAGTCCTTCAGCCTCAGGTCCAGAGCCTCGTGACCTCCTCCCAGGTGCAGCCGGTCGCCATCCAGCAGCAGGTGCAGACTGTGCAGGCCCCGCGGGTGCTGACGCAGACGGCCAGTGGCACGCTGCAGACCCTGGCCCCGGCCACGGTGCAGACGGTGGCCGCACCCCAGGTGCAGCAGGTCCCGGTAGGTGGCTGGCGGGAGTTCCAGGAGGCCTTGGTAGGGGCTCTCGGCCAGTCTGTGATGGAGGATGGGGTCTACATACCAAGCAGGCCAGCAGGGTGTGAGGGAGCCGCGGGTGGGGGCAGGTTGGGGCCACTGGACCTCACGAAGCACCAGTGAGACCCAGTAGAGATGACGTCTGTAGGTGGACACTGGCACTCATATAAACTCAGTAAATGCTGGTGTATTAACTTATTTGCACTTGTAATGGGTATAAAACTGAAAACAGATGTGCTAAAATGTCTTTAAGACATGCATCACAGTGGACTATATTTCTAACTAATGAAATAATTTATCTTAAAAAATCCAGGTTTACCATATTTGCTTCTCAGCCATATACCTGGCATTCCGCAGTTTGTCCATAATCAGATCTCTCTCCCCTCCACAGTCCCTCTGTGCCACGGCTTCTCCGCACTAGCTAGGCTCCTGGCACTGCTCACATTGAAGCCTTTCAATCTTCCATCCCAAGACCCTCTTTGTTTTTGTTGGTTAGTCGCTGAGTTGTAGCCGATTCTTGCGACCCCATGGACCGTGGCCTGCCAGCCTCCTCTGTCCATGGGATTTCCCAGGCAAGAATACTGGAATGGGTTGCCATTTCTTTCTCAGGGGGATCTTCCTGACCCAAGGATCTAGCCACGTCTTCTGCTTGGCAAGCAGATCCTTTACCACTGAGCCACTCCAGAAGCGAAGCCCCAGACCCTCTTTAGCTGTGCTGTTTCTCCCCCTCAACCCAGTAGTCAAGCTACATTCTCAGTTTTATGAAAATTTTATCATTCTTTTCTGGAGGGTCTTTGCAGCAAGAAGTAACACAAAACAGAAAAATAGCACTGCCAGGACTTCCTTGGTGGTCCAATGGTTAGGACTTTACACGTCCACTGCAAGGGGTATGGGTTCCATCCCTGGTCTGAGAACTTAAGGTCTCATATGCTGGATGGTGCAGCCAAAAGAGGGAAAAAAGAAATACAGTGCTAGCTTCCTTTTCCTTTTCTTCCTTTTCCATGCAGGTCCTGGTACAGCCTCAGATCATCAAGACAGACTCCCTTGTCCTGACCACACTGAAGACAGATGGCAGCCCCGTGATGGCCGCGGTCCAGAACCCCGCCCTCACTGCCCTCACCACCCCCATCCAGACAGCCGCCCTGCAAGTTCCGGTAAGAGCTGTGCCCCCTCTTTCTTGGGCGTATTAGGCCTCAGAGATGTTAACAAAGCCTCCAGACCCTGAATAGATGCAGAAACTCTATGAAATGTGTCAGTCAAATTGCAAAATCGTCCCTTTTTAGTTTTTTTTTTTCTCCTTGAGAAGTACCAGCACCTAGTGTTATGTGGGAGTCCTAGGGTTTATGAGGAGCAAGGGAGGGACCGCAGAGGAGCTGCAGGTCCACACAGGACCATCCGCCTCTTAGGTCCTGCGGATGGGGGTTTAGCTTCTGAAGAACCCTAGGCAGGGAAGGGCTTCAAGGTGGGTCGTGCAAGGTCCCTTACTTAAGGTGTAGGGTCTTGGTCACTGTCCACATCTTGTGGCCGGAGAGTCTGACAGAAAAAAGTAATCAGAAGTCAAAAGTAAGCATTATTCATAAAAGCCAAAAACCAGAATCAACCCAGCTATCCATCCAAAAAGAACTATCGATACATACAGCTACATGGCTGGCCTTCAGAAATAGTATGCTGAGCAAAAGTTGCTGATCACAAAGAATTCATGCTGATGTTTCCAGTGTATGAAGTTTAAGAAGACAGTGATTGAAGTCAGAGCAGTGATTACGAAGATGGGGAAGGGGCGTGTGGGATCTTTCTTGGGAAATAGAAAGGGTCTCTGTCTTCATCAGGGTTACGTTGGTTACACACACTGTATTACGTACATCACAATTCCATTAAGTTGTACAGTTGAAATGTGTACTTTTGACTGTGTGAGTTATTTCTTGATGACTCATGCATTTGAGAAGCGTTTTATCTGCTCATTGGTCATTTGGATATTGAGGCCATTTGTTGAAGAAAATAAAACTAAAATCAGTGAAAATAGAAACAAAGAGAAGGAAAAGCAGATCTGAGGGGAAAACAGGGGGATGCCTCCATAGTTGGTGTGTTTATTTAATAAAATGGCTCTGATTGTCACTTCTGCCTTTGAGGTTTTTGATGGTCAAATTGTATAAGGAAATCCAATAAGTTCATTCTCCGTCACGCGGGAGGAAAACGTGCGTCACACACAGGAGGGAGTTTTGTGGTTGGTGCGGCATTGTACACGAGCTCAGAGGCGGCTGACGGGTTGACAGCAAAGCAGAAACTAGACATTTTCTGGCATCCTTACACCAAAGGTTGGCATTGATCCACACTAATGCTGTTGTGGCACAGACTAACCAGCAGTGAGTCTGAAAGGGCACAGTGCCCAAGATACCATGGCTCCCAGGGCTTCCAGACTTGATTATCCCAAGCAAGGCGTCAGACCACACAAAGCATTTTCAGGTGATGCTACGTGGCCAGGGCCAGTGGGTTCATGTCCTGAGGTTGCTTTCCTCACGCTAACCAGACGATCATTCTGCCCTTGTGTCTGTTCTAGACCCTGGTGGGCAGCAATGGGACCATTCTGACCACGATGCCTGTGATGATGGGACAAGAGAAGGTGCCCATTAAGCAGGTCCCTGGGGGAGTCAAGCAGCTTGAGCCTCCCAAGGAAGGAGAAAGGCGGACGACACACAACATCATTGAGAAGCGGTATCGCTCCTCCATCAATGACAAAATCATTGAGTTGAAGGACCTGGTCATGGGGACTGATGCCAAGGTGGGCGCCAAGCAGAATTTTGTCTCATGCCTCGTCATCTCCCCTCTGTCTGTCTTTGCTCTGGGAATTTAGGGAAGACCCAGGCCCAAGTGAGTGAATGCAGGAATAGTTAAAGGTGCTTCTTATTAAAGCATCTTGGTGTTTTGAAATTCTGTAAAGTGTTAGCTGTTGGGAGTTGTCAGGCAGTAGTTTGCCTGGACCTTTGATTCTGCTCTGCAGTGGTGGCCACTCACTGCCCCCGACAACCACCGTTTCCCAGGCTCCTGCTGCTCACTGATGGCCAAGTACAGGACCATGTGCACCTCTTAGTCAACCAATGGCATTTTTGGCAAATGTTTAATCATATTCAGGGATGGCTAGCGATATTTTAACCTTTTAGGGAGGAAATAAAATGTAGATTGGGTCTTTGACCAAGAACAAATAAGAAGAAATTTATTTTTCATGTATTTCTGGTGTTTCAATTAATGTATCTTTTGGCTTTGGCATGTAGATTTTTAAATCCATTATCTGTTTATCTTTACCTCTATTTTCAAAGAAAATACAATTTTCTTGGTAGCCCTCAAATCTGAAAGGTACTGATACACCTTTATTTAAGATAACCAACCAACAGTGCTCTGGTTTTTTGTTGCTTATTTTCCTTAAAGTTTGTTTTGGTGCTAGGATTATTATAAGAAGTAGGAATAACAGCTCATATTTAGTGCTACTATGTGCCAGGCCAGAGGCTAAGCTCTTTGCATATATTATCTCTTTTAATCCTCATGGCAAGCCTATGACTCATATATTGTCATTATCCCTATTTCACAGAGAAGGAAAAGTGAGGTTCAGAGATGCTGAGTAACTTGTCCTGGGTTACACAGCTAGTTAGTGAAAGACTCAGGACCTGAACCCCACAAGGACCTCCCGCTCCAGAACCTGAGCTCTGGGCCTCAGCTGCCCTCACTGTGCAGGCTGGTCTGATGCTGCTGTGTTTCTCACCCGTCTTCCTTCCCAGATGCACAAGTCTGGCGTTCTGAGGAAGGCCATCGACTACATCAAATACTTGCAGCAGGTCAATCATAAACTGCGCCAGGAGAACATGGTGCTGAAGCTGGCCAATCAGAAGAGCAGTGAGTGTGCTCGTTATAGGAGGGGTCCTATGCTGGGCACTGGGGCGGGCCCATGGGCACGTGTGCGAGACGCCACCACGGGCGAAGCCGCAGCAGGGGCTGTGCGTCCCTCCTAGCCCTGCCCTGGCGCAGGCCGAGTGTTATAAAACCGACCGTTTGCCAGGTAGGGTTTTCTTTACAGAACTCCTGAAGGGCATCGACCTGGGCAGCCTGGTGGACAATGACGTGGACTTGAAGATCGATGACTTTAATCAGAATGTCCTTCTGATGTCGCCTCCGGCTTCCGACTCAGGATCCCAGGCCGGCTTCTCCCCCTACTCCATCGACTCAGAGCCAGGAAGCCCTCTATTGGATGATGCAAAGGTAATGAGCTTTTGAAATCCCTAACCCTGGGAATCTCTCCCATCTTCCATAAGTTAATAGTGAGGAGATTGCAGACAGAGGTCCAGGCCAGGTGTTCAGAGGCCTCAAGCTGGAGAGGAGCAAGAATTCTGTGAAATCAGGCACATACTGAAAACTAAAGAAAAAGAAGACTGACTCTATGTGGGGAGACAGCCCCTGGTTTTATCGGTCTTTGTTGAAAGGGCCCATCAGAGAGAAATAAGGGCCAAATCCAGAACGGGGACACACAGCAGCTGTCAGGCAGAGCTAGGAATTGCTGGAGGCTCCTCATTGCTTTTCTCGCCTGTAATGAGCCTGGCAAGACTGCTTTGTGAGGTTGTTCAGTTGGGTTAGGATGAAGCTGCCTCTGGGTCCTCTTCGGGAAATGTTTACAATTTGCAGTCTTAACAGATAACATTCCTACCAAGGGCCTTTAATTGTGGAAGAAAGCCCATGGCAATTGTTTAATGGAGTTAGAAGAGACTCAAGCCTAATGATTTTCCTAGGACTGTGTGGAGACCACTGGGGTTTGTGCTGTATTTTGACACTGGCAGTTTCTGGCTTCAAAAGCACAAGTTTCCTTCTACCATAAGTTGTTGATCAGACTATTTATTGTAGCATCTGCTTAATTTTATTAAGGAAGCTCTATTTTTGAAATATTTTATAAGTGTGATTCTGTTTGGAAACACAAGTCCATATGACATATACCTTGAATTGGATAAGTGTCTGAATCATCAGAAGAAATTTTCAAGTGGCTTAAAAATGTTGAAAAGGAATGACATGTATGTACACACCAGGAGTCAGGGGAGAGCCGACTCCAGTCTGGTTCCCCAGGCCGGCAGAACCTCTGCCTCCAGTTCTTCTGTAAAATGGGGAGAAAACAATGTTATGGGTTTAGAATAGGTAAGCTTCTGAAAATAGGTTCATACTAAAGTATGGTGTTTAATCAACTTGGAGGTATAATTTAAATATGATAAAATACACCTATTTTACTGTATTGTACAGTAAGTGTTTTAATAAATATGTACACTTACATCACTCACAATAATCATGATACAGAGGAAAGAACTGGAAGTATTTTTTCTAAGATCAGGTGGAAGACAGGAATGCCCAGAGGAATTCCCTGGTGGTCCAGTGGCTAGGACTTGACGCTTTCACTGCCAGTGGCCCAGGTTTGATCCTTGGTCGATGAACTAAGATACCATAAGCTGTACTGCATGGCCCCCCACCCGGCAAAAAAAAGACAAAGATGCCCACTCTTGCCACTTTATTCAACATAGAATTGGAAATCCTAAAAAAGAAGTTAAAAGGAATCCAAATTGAAAAGGAAGAAGTAAAACTGTCACTGTTTGCAGATGGCATGATACTATATATAGAAAATTCTAAAGATGCCACCAAAAATACTGCTAGATTAATAAGTTTAGCAAGATTGCAGGATATAAAATTAATATACAGAAATTGGTTGCATTTCTGTACTAACAAAGTACCAGAAAGAGAAATTAAGAAAACTATCTTATTTGCAGTTGCATCGAAAAGAATAATGTTATCTAGGAATAAATCTAAGTGGCTAAAAGACCTGTACTAAAAAAAAAACTATAAGACACTGATGAAAGAAACCTCTAATGGTGATGGACACAGATGGAACAATATACCGTGCTTGTGGACTGCAAGAATTATACTGCTAAAATGATCATACTCCTCAAGACAGTCTACAGATTCAGTGCAATCCCTATGAAAATACCAGTAACATTTTTCACAGAACTAGAAAAAAAAATCCTAAAATTTATATGGCAACACACAGGACCCCAAGTAGCCAAACAGTCTTGAGAAAGAACAATCGAGCTGGAGGTAGCAGGTTCCCTGATTTCAGTAATCAGAACAGTATGGTATTGGCACAAAACAGACACGTAGATCCAGGAACAGAATCCAAAGCCCAGAAATACACCTACTTATGTGGTCAGTCAGCCTGTGACAAAGGAGGCAAGAATACACAAAGCGGGGAAGTGACGGCTTCATCAGTAAATGCTGCTGGGAAAACGGGACAGCTCCATGCAAGAGAATCAAATGTACTACTTTCTCACACCATCTACAAAAGTAAACTCAAAACAGATTAAGGACTTAAATGTAAGACCTGAAACCATAAAACTCCCAGAAGAAACAAGGCAGTATGCTCTTTGTTACCCGTCTCAGCAATATTTTTTTGAGTATGTCTCCTCAGGCAAGGGAAACAAAAGCAAAAATAAATGGGACTACAGCAAACTGAAAAGCTTTTGCAGCAAAAGAAACTATCAGCAAAATAAAAGGGCCACCTACTTGAATGGAAGATGGTATTTGTCTGACAAGGTGTTAATATCCAAAATATGCAAAGAACTTGGAGGATTCAACATCGGAAGAATAAACAATTTAAGAATGGACCTAGGATACACACATTTTTCCAGAGAAGACATACAAATGGCCAACAGGCACATGAAAAGGTTCAACATCAGTAATCATCAGGGAAATGCAAATCAGAACCATGGTGAGATACCACCTCACACCTCTCAGAGTGGCTATTATCAAAAAGACAACAAATAACAAGTGTTGGCGAGAATGTGGAGAAGAGAACCCTAGTGCACTGTTGGTGGGAATGTAAACTGGTGCAGCCATTATGGAAAGCTTCACTGGTGGCTCAGACAGTGAAGAATCTGCCCGCAGTGTGGGAGACCTGGGTTCATCCCCTGGAAAAGGAACTGGCAGCCCACTCCAGTGTTCTTGCCTGGAGAATCCCATGGACAGAGGAGCCTGGTGGGCTATAGTCCGTGGGGCCAAAAAGAGTCCAACACGACTGAGTGAGTAGCACACACACTATGGAAAGCAGTATGGAGGGAGGTTGCTAAAAAAAAGGTTTAAAGTAGAACTGCCACCCAATTCAGCAGTTCCCCTTTGGTATTTTCTGAAGAAAACAGAAATACCAATTTGAAAAGATATATGTACCCTTGTGTTTATTGCAGCCTTATTCACAATAGTCAAGGTATGGAAGCCACCTAAGTGCCTATAAATAGATGAATGGGTAAAGAAGATGTGGTATATATGCAATGAAATATTAGCCATTAAAAATAATGAAATCTTACCATTTGCAACACTGTGGATGGACCTAGAGGGTATTATACTAAAGTGAAATTAGTCAGAAAATGACAAGTGTTGGCAAGGATGTGGAGAAAAGGGAACCCTCACCCAGCTGTCGTGGGAATGTCAGTTGGTGCAGCCACTATGGAAAGCAGTATGGAGGTTCCTCAAAAAGTTTAAAGACAGCACCATCCAGTTCAGCACTTCCACTTCTGGCTATTTTTCTGAGGGAAAAAAGCCATAAAAAAGAATGAAATTTTGTGACAACCTGTATGATCCTAGAGGCTATTATGCTAAGTGAAATGAGTCAGACAGAGAAAGCTAACCACACATAATTTCACTTATCAGTTCAGTTCAGTCACTCAGTCGTGTCCGACTCTTTGCAACCCCGTGAATTGCAGCACGCCAGGCCTCCCTGTCCCATATCCATCGAGTCGGTGATGCCATCCAGCCATCTCATCCTCTGTCGTCCCCTTCTTCTCCTGCCCCTAATCTTTCTCAGCATTAGGGTCTTTTCCAATGAGTCAACTCTTCGCATGAGGTGGCCAAAGCATTGGAGTTTCAGCTTCAACATCAGTCCTTCCAATGAACACCCAGGACTGATCTCCTTTAGGATGGACTGGTTGGATCTCCTTGCAGTCCAAGGGACTCTCAAGAGTCTTCTCCAACACCACAGTTCAAAAGCATCATTTCTTCTGTGCTCAGCTTTCTTCACAGTCCAACTCTCACAACCATACATGACCACTGGAAAAACCATAGCCTTGACTAGACGGACCTTTGTTGGCAAAGCAATGTCTCTGCTTTTGAATATGCTATCTAGGTTGGTCATAACTTTCCTTCCAAGGAGTAAGTGTCCTTTAATTTCATGGCTGCAATCACCATCTACAGTGATTTTGGAGCCCCCAAAAACAAAGTCTGACACTGTTTCCACTGTTTCCCCATCTATTTCCCATGAAGTGATGGGACCGGATGCCATGATCTTAGTTTTCTGAATGTTGAGCTTTCAGCCAACTTTTTCACTCTCCTCTTTCACTTTCATCAAGAGGCTTTTTAGTTCCTCTTCACTTTGTGCCATAAGGGTGGTGTCGTCTGCATATCTGAAGTTATCGGTATTTTTCCCAGCAATTTTGATTCCAGCTTGTGCTTCTTCCAGCCCAGTGTTTCTCATGATGTACTCTGCATATAAGTTAAATAAGCAGGGTGACAATATACAGCCTTGACGTACTCCTTTCCCAATTTGGAACCAGTCTGTTGTTCCATGTCCAGTTCTAAGTGTTGCTTCCTGACCTGCATACAGGTTTCTCAAGAGACAGGTCAGATGATCTGGTATTCTCATCTCTTTAAGAATTTCACTTATATGTGGAATCTTTAAAAAAAAAAAAAAAAGTACAAAACAGAAGCAGATGCTTAGATAAAGATAACAAATGGGTAATTGCCAGAGGGGAGAGGTTGGGGAGGGTGAGTGAAATAGGAGGGGAAGACTTAGAGATACAGACTTCCAGATAAAAAAATAAATGAGTCAGAGGGAAGAGCTTTACAATATTGGAAAAATAGTAATGTTGTGATAATTTTGTCTGGTGACAGATGGCAGCTAGATTTATTGTAGAGATAGTGTCATGTATGAAAATAATCCAGGCGCTGTGTTGTGTACCTGGAGCCAACATAGTGTTTGTAGGTCAATTATACTTTAATTAAAAAATAACAATAATTGAATAAATCCTTTCTAGTTTTTTAAAAAAATGATACAGAACATATTTATCTCCCGTGAACGTATACTTTTGCAGGAAGTTCACCCATACCTCTCCAGGCTCAGACTTAACTTCTGATTTTGCCTTAAGTCGCTTTAGATCAGCTTGCCTGTTGTGGAATTACGTGTCGGAGCACTGTGGTAACAGCAGGGCCCCTCTCCCTCCGGTCTTTAGACCATGTTCTTCTCCCAGGTGGCAAGGGAGCGAGGGCCCCCATGTCTGAGCAGCAGTGGGAGAGGCATGAACCTCTTAGTTCCCTCCTGAGTTTATTCCCATCCACCTTCATGGTCTTGAATTTAAATCTCAGAGTCCTGATTCTGATATATAAAAAGTAAAATGCTATAAGAACTCGCTGAAGTCTTCCTTCTCACCTCGCGGCCCCCTGTTTCGAAGGTCAAAGATGAGCCGGACTCTCCTCCGGTGGCGCTGGGCATGGTGGACCGCTCCCGCATCCTGCTGTGTGTCCTCACCTTCCTCTGCCTCTCCTTTAACCCCCTGACCACTCTGCTGCAGTGGGGGGGGGCCCACGACGCAGACCAGCACCCACACTCAGGCCCCGGCCGCAGCATGCTGTCGCTCGAGTCAGGTAGGTGGAGGGCGCCTCGGGCCATCTGGGCACGAGTGGGCTGCTATGGCAGGAGAAGGTCCTGCCCACAACCCACTTGGTTTGTCATCAGGTCCCAAAGGGCTTTCGCAGTGGGCCCCATCTGCTTGCTTCTGATAGTGACCAGCATCAGTTGCATGTACAAGTCACAGGGCAAACCTAAGTTCAGTCAGAAATAGCGAAACAAATCAGGACCCTGCTCAGCTGTAGTTGGGGGTTTGCGGGTATGCCTGTTTGGAGGAGGATGTGGTCTTACTGCCTGAGTTGTCAAACCAGCTGCGAGCCCTGCCTTGGCCAACAAAGATTTGTGTGGCATTCTGCCCCATGGTGACAAGGGCTCCAGGGCTCTTATTGAGGCTGTGGAATTGTCCCAGATTTTCTACAGTGTGGATTAATTGCATGTATTTATTCCTGACCTAAGCACTTAGACATTGTTACTAAATGAAGCAATCACATTTGTTTCAAACATGACGGAGGAGGCTGCTTCCTTTAACCTGAGGGGTGGATCAGGTGCCCTGCAGCACCCCCAGGGCTGCCCAGGGTGAGTGGGTGGGCCCTTCGTCACGGGCTCAGCTGAGACGCTTCTCCGTAGGCTCCAGGGGCTGGCTCGACTGGATGATGCCAACGCTCCTCCTGTGGCTGGGGGATG
>NW_011494756.1:2277767-2281018 GCF_000754665.1 Bison bison bison | reverse complement strand
ATGATCGTGCTGAGCGTCTTTGTGAAGCTGCTGGTTCACGGGGAGCCGGTAATCCGGCCACACTCGCGCTCTTCAGTCACCTTCTGGAGGCACCGGAAGCAGGCAGACCTGGACCTCGCCCGGGTGAGTCTGCGCACGGGCTCAGAGACCATCATGCTCAGAGCGTAGGCATCCTCTGTCCCTCTTCTTCAGGGTCCTCTCTTCTTAAAGGTACAGGAAGGAAGGTTTGGGTGTCATACGCATTGCATGATGGGAAGGGAGAAGAGCATTGACCCTAGTTTCCCAAGTGTGGCCTCCAGGAATGAGAAAAACACAGACAGGGTCTTCAGTACAGGGCAGTAGACTGTCCACTAGGTCCTCTCAGGTTGGCAGAGACCTGTTCAGATCCTCGGTCAGAGTAGTTCCACTGCAAATTTGTCTAAAACTGTGGTTCTCAAACTTGAGGGTCATAAGGACCACCCTGAGGGCCCATGCCCATCCCAGAGATTCTGAGTCAGTAGGGGGGAAGGGGTGGGATGGAAAACCAGGAATTCACATTTCTAACAAGATCCCAGGGGCTGATGATGCTCCTGGTCTCTGGGAACCACATTTTAAGAACCTACAAGCCTAAAAGATCACATGGTTCATCGTCTCGATCCATGTTATCATCTTATGTGTGAAAGGTACCATGGGAAATTCTGGATAGAATATTTGCTTAAAGATAGAACGTGGTACAATCCCAGTTTAGCAAAAAGGCTGGGAGGAAGTATATCAGAATGGCAGCAGTCATTCTAGGGGATAAGATTCCAGGTGATTTCTTTGTACTTTTCTGTAGCTTTCTGAGTTTTCCCAGATTTTTCTTCACTAAGCATGCATTACTCTGATAACCTGGAGTACTGAAGAGAAAGAGTTTTCACTAAACCAAAACTAAAAGGCTGCCCCAAGGCCGGCGAATGTTACACCTTCTCGCTTCCCGCCAGGGGGACTTTGCGGCTGCTGCGGCCACCCTGCAGACCTGCCTGTCGGTGCTGGGCCGGGCCCTGCCCACCTCCCGCCTGGACCTGGCCTGCAGCCTCTCCTGGAACGTGATCCGCTACAGCCTGCAGAAGCTGCGCCTGGTGCGCTGGCTGCTCAAGAAGGTCTTCCAGCACCGGCGGGCTGCCCCAGCCACTGCTGCGGGCTTTGAGGAGGAAGCGAAGACCAGCGCCCGGGATGCAGCCCTGGCCTACCACAGGCTGCACCAGCTGCACATCACAGGTGAGGGCTGGCCACCGCAGCCCGGCCTGCCTCCCAGTGCCCCACAGCGTCACCCCGCCCAGCCTCAGTTTGCCAGTTTTCTGCCCCAGATGAACGAAGTCCCCTTTACAATGCTCGTCGAGGATGGTTAGACCAACCCTCCACCCATGGCTGTGAAGATTGCCGTTCATCATTACGTGTGCTTAGTCGCTTAGTCGTGTCAGACTCTTAGCGACCCCATGGACTGTAGCCCACCAGGCTCCTCTATCCGTGGAATTCTCCAGGCAAGAACACTGGAGTGGGTTGCCATGCCCTCCTCCAGAGAATCTTTCTGACCCTGGGATCGAACCCAGATCTCCGGCATGCAGGCAGATTTTTTTAACCATCTGAGCCACCGGGGAAGTCTTTCATCATTATAAGACATGTGTTTTTTTCACTTTAACATCTCTGCACCAGGCTGTGTCCTCTACACATTGAGTGTCATGGTTGAGTTGGCAGTGGTTTTTCTGTGGTGGTGCTTAAGTTAATGGAGAAACTTAAAATTGATGACGTCTTAGAATCAGTGAAACATGATCCTTTATTTCATTCCACAAAGTCCTGCTCTAATAGAGAAGCAGATTGGTCAGCAGGTGAATTACAGTTCAGTGTGGTTTAGGGGTCACAGAAGAGTTGGGTTTCAGCTGGGAGGGAGGGGTCCATGTCGGGTAGGGCCCTGAAAGGCTTTGTGTCAAGTCTCGGCTTTGCGTGCAAGGAGGCGTTTGAGTTCACTGGCTCTGCTGAAGGGATGTGCCTTCCAGGCTGAGGGACGTGTTCCCAAGGAGGAGCCCCCCCACCCGGTGGTGTCCCCAGGTGGGCTGTGTGGGGGGAGGGTGACAGGAGCCAGCACAGTGGGGGCGATGACGTCATCAGGCCTGTGCTCTGAAGCCAAGAAGATTCACTCCGATGGAGAGGCTGCCTTTAGGAGGCCCTGCGGGAGCGGGTGCAGATGCCGAGAAGAAAGACAGACAGACAGGAAGGAGCAGGTGGTTGACAGGCCTTGGGGACTCATTGCATGGGAAGGGTAAGGAAAATTGGGTAAGGGGCTTCCCTGGTTTCTTGCTTGAGAGTCGGGGTGAATCGTGTTGCCATCAACAAAGGTGGGGAGAACAGGAGACACGCAGCTTTCTAGGGAGGAGGTGAGACATCCAGCTCGGGACCCTTGCCCATGAGACACTGAGGAGGGCTATTCAGTGGTGGGGGCCGGGCTGGATCTGTTGTCCACGGAATGGAGCTGGGTCTCTAGTCTGCAGGTGAGGATAAAAGCCATGGGCGCTGATGAGAGGGCTTGTGATGAAAGGGCCCCTCCAGGGCATGTGGGAGGAGACTTGCACGGAAAGGATAGGGCAGGGACAGGGAACGGGGCAGAGGCTGACCTGAGAGGTGGCCAGGCAGGAGAGGCCGAGAGGCTTGGTGTGTGGGGAGGAGAGGATTCAAGAAGGGAGGTTGCTGCTGGGATGTGGGTAAGGCGAGGGCAGAGAGCAGCCGTGGGCACAGCGACGGGAGGTGGCCTGATGGCTGGGGGAGCTTCGCCTAGGAGTGGGGCGCTCCCAGGCCAGGGGGATGGAGATGAGACTCTAGGGCAGCTATGGGGCTGGAACACCTGCGGCCTTGTAGAGCTCTCGCAGCAGGGCCCCATGTGCACACCTTCCCTGCTTCCCCATCCATCCTGACCCCCTGGGGATGGAACAGGCTCCATCCAGGTCTCTGATCCGGAAGCTGCATCTGTTCGGGAGAGTTCCAGCTGAGATGGTTCACACTGCTCATCCCCCACACTCACCCAGCGCTCGGTGGGCCTGGCCCTGAGCAGGGCCCCGAGAGGACAGTGACCAAGAGATGACATGGTCCCCACACTGCCCTCCGCCTGCAAAGGAGAAAGCCAAGTTGGTGGTGCCTCCTAGGAAGACCAATATGTAAAGGTCTGCCGAATGAAGTCTGGGGCCTGATATGAGACCAGAGAGGCCGGGTGGGGTCAGGCCTGGCTGGCCACACCCCCAGGG
>NW_011494756.1:2261599-2277591 GCF_000754665.1 Bison bison bison | reverse complement strand
GCTGACCACCTCCCCTCACTGTAGTGAAGACCAAGGCAGGTGGCAGTGTGAGAGCCTCGGAGCCTTTGACGTGCCTTGGGGTCTGGTCCCCGAAGAGCCGTGTGGCCCTCATGGGAGGGTGCGGTAAGCCTCTCCTGGCCGTCCATCTCCCCGCCAAGATGTGTCCGGCCGTCACGGCTCAGTTTTGTGTAACTTCCTTCCTTCAAAAGTGTGTGTGCTTATAGACTGTGGGGTCTTGTTAAAGCAAGATAAATTCAGATCAGTTTTTATTTTTTTAACCTTTCTTGCACCATTTGGAAACACGGGACTGTATTAGCAGAACACTGCCATGCTGTTGACACTGTTTGGGAAAATGCTGCAGCTCACCCCCTGAGTCCTGTCCACTGACCTGCAGTCCTGACCACTTCCGTTACCCAGGGCTGGGGCCGCAGGCCAGGCTTTGGACCTGTGCTTTCTCTTGTCCTCAACTACCTGTGAGGTAGAAAGGAGCACAGAGCTACTGGGTCACAGGGCTGGCGCCCTCTCCAGGGCTGTCTGATCACAGAGTCCATCACCTTCCCCGCCATGGTTCTGCTCTTGCTCTGCTGGTGCTGGAGGAGGCAGGAGAAGGCGTGGGTTGAGGGCCTCTGTTAACATTCATCATCCCGTTTCTGCCGCCGTAGGCAAGCTTCCCGTGGGATCCGCCTGTTCCGACGTACACATGGCCTTGTGCGCAGTGAACCTGGCTGAATGTGCCGAGGAGAAGATCCCTCCCAGCACGCTGGTGGAGATCCACCTGACCGCCGCCATGGGGCTCAAGACCAGGTGTGGAGGCAAGCTGGGCTTCCTGGCGGTGAGTGTCCTTCACTTCCCTCCCCTGGACCTTCTCAGAGCGCCCTTCCCAGCCAAGTGAGTGAGTGAAAGTCGCTCAGTTCAGTTCAGTTCAGTTCAGTCGCTCAGCCGTGTCCGACTCTTGTGACCCCATGAATCGCAGCACTCCAGGCCTCCCTGTCCATCACCAACTCCTGGAGTTCACTCAGACTCAAGTCCATCGAGTCAGTGATGCCTTCCAGCCATCTCATCCTCTGTCATCTCCTTCTCCTGCCCTCAATCCCTCCCAGCATCAGAGTCTTTTCCAATGAGTCAATTCTTCGCATGAGGTGGCCAAAGTACTAGAGTTTCAGCTTTAGCATCATTCCCTCCAAAGAAATCCCAGGGCTGATCTCCTTCAGAATGGACTGGTTGGATCTCCTTGCAGTCCAAGGGACTCTCAAGAGTCTTCTCCAACACCACAGTTCAAAAGCATCAATTCTTCGGCGCTCAGCCTTCTTCACAGTCCAACTCTCACATCCACATATGACCACAGGAAAAACCATAGCCTTGACTAGACGGACCTTTGTTGCTCAGTCGTGTCCAACTCTGCAACCCCATGGACTGTAACCCGCTAAGCTCCGCTGTCCATCGAATTCTTCAGGCAAGAATTCTGGAGTGGGTTGCCATTTTCTTCTCCAGGGATCTTCCTGACCCAGGGATTGATCCCGCATCTCAAAGAATTGCAGGTGGATTCTTTACTGTCTGAGCCACCAGGGAAGCCCTTCCCAGCCAGGACCCAAGATGTAAAAATTAGTGTGGGCGCTGCCCTCAGATGCTGACCACCTTGAGGGGTAGATGTCCACTCAGTGGGCCATTTCACAAATACTTGGCAGTAAATAAAACAGACAAGAATTCCTCCCCCCAAGGCATTTTAAGCAGAACAAGGCATTTTAGTACCTTGAGGTATTGCTTCAGTGATAAGAGTGACCTTGTATTCGAGAGGCTAATGCGTGACTCTTCTGCTTAAAGTCTGCTGGCTGTGTCTCCTGGATCTATTATTAACTGAGAATGCCTTCTGTTTGGTACCTTGTGTTGATCACAGCTCTGTGGGTCTGGAAGTGGAAAACACTGTATGTCTTGTGAGGGGCTCGCGTCAGACTCCGGGTGGAGACCGTGGTTTCCTCCAGTGTGCCTGGCACAGGGCCAGCCTTGGGAACTCACAGCTGGATAATTCACAGACCGTGTTGCCAACTCGTTCACAGCCTCTGCTGACCTCAGGCTTTCTCTTCTTCCAGCAGACACAGGCATGTCTTATTCAGTGTCAGCTTTGGGTTGGCTGCCTAGCTGTGTTCAGCATAGAATGATCTTATCCCCCCATCCGTGTCCATATCTCATTAATAGCACTGACGTACTGAGAATGAGCAGGAACATGCCCCGTGCTGACACTGATGTGCTTGAAGTGTGTCACCATACTCTGGGTGACAGAAGGCACGGGAGAGGAAGACCATGTTTCCAAGACCCAAATAAGAGGTTCATTCAGCAAAGGTTACCGAGGCCAGGCACTCCTGGGGAGGACGTGCAGTGGCAAGCAGGACCTTCATCCTGTGGGGGTGGCTCACAGTCGGACAGGAACCCAGACCAGGCCCAGGCCTTGGGGGCAGCAGGGTGTGGTGGGGATGGCTGCCCGGAGAGCACGCTGGGCTCCCAACCCTGTCTTAGAGGAAGTCAAGGTGGACTCTGGGCTGGTAGCAGTCCTTGTGCCCTGGGCCAGCGTCATCACACTCGTCACTTCTCTGCACCCCCAGAAGTTTTCAAGGCATAATCAAAATACAACATACACACAGAAAAATGTGTCCATTTTAACTTAGCAACTTGATACATTTTCACACAGTGAACTTACCTGCTTAACAGCCACCCAGATCAAGAAGTTGTGTGTTCCCATCACCCCCAGAGGCCTCCTGCAGGCCTTCACCTGTGCTGCCCCCACAGAGGGGACCATTGTTCTGCATTCCATCACGACAGGTAAACCTCCCTGCTGTTTGTTGTTCCTAGAAGCTTTTTATTAAAGTACAATATGCCTGTAGAAAAGTATGCAAATTATAAATATACAGGTCAGCGACTTCCCAAAATGAACACACGCTTATAACCAACAGACAGGTCAGAGTTTCAGTTCTGTACCCTCAGCAGACACAGGATAGTTTTGGGTTTTTAGCCCTTCCGGTGGTATCTCATGGTTTTCATTCGCAGTTCCCAGGTGGTTAAAGGTGTGAGCCCCTTTTCAGGGGCCATTTGGACGTAGCCTCCTTTGTGAACACCCTGTTCAAGTCTTCTACCTGTTTTTCATTTGTGACGTCTGTCTTTCTGTTGGTTCGAGGAGCTCTCTGCTCTGACCCTTTGTTGGAGATGAGCCTTGCATGTGTCTTCTCCTACTCTGTAGCTTGCTTGTTCTCTCAGTGGTGTGGATCAATACGCACAAGTTCTTAATGTTCATGAAATCTAGTCTGTTCTTTTCCTTAACAGATATATCATGTCCTGTTTAATATTCCTGACACTACCTCAGTGTCATGAAAATACTCTACTAGGTGTCTGATAGACCCATTATTTTTAAATGTCGCACATGGGTCCATAATCCACTTGGAACTGGTTCGTGTATGAGTTGGAGGCAGAGATGCCAGATCCACTTTCTTCTTCACATGTCTGTCTCCCTGTCTCAGAATCTGTTGTTAAAATGACTGTCCACTCCCTGCTGCACCCAATGGCCCCTTTTGCATAAATTGAATGTCTGCATGTGAGGACTCTGCTTCTGGACCCTCCGGTCAGTTCTGTTGTGCACCACCAATACCACATACCCCTGGCAACCATATATCTAATACGTCTTGATGTCTGGAAGAGTTGGTCCTCTGGCTCTAGTGACTAGTGTCTGCTGTTTACCTTCCCGTATACATTTTAGGATCATTTCCATCAGCCCGGAAATCCCAGTGGGGTTTTGATTGTCCTTGTTGCTAAGACGCAGCTGCTCTGTGAGAGGGACTCATCCGTTTGAGGAAGGCATGTGTGTAGCAGCTGAGGATGGGGGAGATGGTCCCCCAGTGAGTGCCCCACCCCCCTGAAAATGTTGAGTGTGCCTGACAAGCAGTGAGCAGTGTTTTCTTACTGCTGTTGCTTTGTTTTTTGGGCCACACCACGCAGCATGTGGGATCTTATGTTTTTGTTTTTCTCTTTTCTTCTGGACTGTACCACGCGTCCTTTTCTTTTGGATTCAGGCAACCGTATCCAGTTCCTCTGAGAGAGCCAGTCTCCTTGGTCCACGTCCTTTGAGTGGCACTTTGGCAGGGCTATTTCTGACCCTGGCATTCAAATCTTCTGAGACCGTCACATTAGATGATGGTGCTCAGAGCCAGTAAAGGTCAGACGCATCAGGCTGGACCAGCAGAGGAAGCAGCCTCCCGGCTTGTGAAGGCAAGGCTGAGTGTGATGGGTGAGCCCCAGCCCAGCAGCCGCTCCTCCTCCAGGCTCCCTGCACTGCGTTCTTCTCTTGCCCCTTCATCCTTCTCTGCTGGTTTCTCATGCAGATTGTGCTGTATCGAGTGGTTTTATGGGTATTAGAATAAAGATTCATTGTTGTTCAGTCACTATGTTGTATCCAGCTCTTTGCGACCTCATGGACTGTGCCCGCCAGGCTCCTCTGTCCTCCACTGTCTACCGGAATTTGCTCAAATTCATGTCCATTGAATCAGCAGTGCTATCTAACTATCTCATCCTCTGCTGTTCCTCTTCTTCTTTTGCCCTCACCCTTTCCCAGCATCAAGGGCTTTTCCTCAGAGAGTCTGCTCTTCACAGCAGGTGGCCACAGTATTGGAGCTTCAGCATCAGTCCTTCCAGTGAATATTTAGGGGTGATTTCCTTTAGGATTGACTGGTTAGATCTCCTTGCAGTCAAAAAAAATGACACAATTTCTGAAAACATGGATGGACATCCTTGTCCCTGCAGTTTTATCCCTGGGCCCTGGAGTGATGTTATCTCGTGGGCAGAAGAGGGACTTGGGAAGCAGGGGCTCGGGCTCACCCAGGGATGGCAGGGGAGGTCTCTCTCTCTTTTTTTTTAATATTCATTTATGTGCTTGGCTACGTTGGGTCTCAGTTGTGGCACACAGGATCTTCATCACTGCATGCGGACTCTCTAGTTGCAGCGTGCAGGCTCAGTATCTCTGCAGAATATGGGCTCTTAGTTCCCCAAACGAGGATCAAACCTGCATCCACCTTCACTGCAAGGCGGGTTCTTAACCACTGGACCACCGAGGAGGTCACGGGGTTCTCTGGAGGGTGGACAAAGCCCTTGCCAGGCCAGCCTTAAGGGAGGGGCATCACGCAGGCCTGCTCGCATCCGGGATGAGCCTCGGGGTGGCCCTCTCACTCCAGCGCTTTCTAGGCTGACAGCGATGGTAAATGACAGTCGCCGGCCACTTGCTGGATGCCTGTTCTAAACTCTTCACACTCGGAGGTGAAAGAGATGAAAATGAGTCAAAGCAGAACACAGTTTTACCTAAAAATGCTCTCAAAGATACGTAATGAAAATGGCAGATGAGAAAAAGTCTCAGGACCCAGGGGGCCGCCTGGCTGGAATGCAGGGTTGGACAGGGTTGAGGGTGGGCATGCTGTGGGGGGCGGGGGGGCCCGGGAGAGCCTGGCTCAGTTCAGCAGGTTGGACGCCAGCACGGCCAAGAACATGATTCAAGTCCAGTTGGGCAGACCCAGTAGGACAGGATACAGCTGAGTCTCCAAGGGTGCCTTGAGCCCCAACCCCTTCCCTCTGGGGTTTGTCATTGAGCTCGGCAGGTTCCCCCGGAGCCATTGCCCTGGTTTCCGTGGGGGTGTTTGCTTCCAGGTGTGGAGGGTCCTAGCCCTCCTGCTGGCCCCCCTTCCCTAGCCTGCCTCCACCCGGTGGCACTTTCTGACGGCCTCCTGCTGGCTGCAGCTGGTGTCCGCCACCCTGGTGTCACGGTGGTCCTTGTCCTTCCACAGAGCTATTTCCTCAGTCGCGCCCAGAGCCTGTGTGGCCCCGAGCGCAGCGCCGTCCCCGACTCGCTGCGCTGGCTCTGCCATCCCCTGGGCCAGAAGTTCTTCATGGAGCGGAGCTGGTCAGTGAAGTCGGCTGCCAAGGAGAGTCTGTACTGTGCCCAGAGGAACCCAGGTGAGAACGCCTTGCCCCCTGGGGGCCCCCTGGTGCTGCCCCCAGACACGTGGAGACACAGGGTGCCTTGGCCGTGAGTTCCTTACACTCAGGAGCTCGTGAGCCTGGTTGCCAGCAAAGCTGGGTTTGCAGCTCGCCGCTGGGCCACTCAGAGCCCATGGTCCTGGCATCAGTCACCCTGCCACACGTCCCCAAGGGTGACTGAGTGCGAGCGGAATCTTGCCCTTGTGCGGGCGCTGTGGAGACTCAGAGGGTGTAGAGGAGCTACGGGCTGGCCCCACTCTCCCACTTCTGCCAGAAAACAGACAGACATAGACGAACAGTTAGGGAACAACAGGCGACAGACGGTCGTCAAGTGCTCAGGGTGGCGGCAGAGACAGGGCTCCGGGCGTCGGGAGGAGAGGCTGGCTGGCTGTCCCCCGGTGTCTGATGGTGATCTGAGTCGACTCGCCCAGCCTCGCAGCGGGCGGGAGAGGCCAGTCGGGTTGGCCCAGGCTTGAGCAGCCATGGCTTTGAGCTGTCCGCACTTTTACTCTCTCTGAACCAGGAGTGTGGGGAGTCAGACATGGTTGGCAGGTTCAGGAGTGTGTGTCAAGCATTTTGTAGGGAAGGCGGGGTCCACTGTCGTTTCTTCTCAGTATCTGTTGTTCACAGTAAGAATGACGCACAACCCCAGAGAGGAAGGGCGAAAGCAGAAGCCGTCATCAGTCTCGGATGCGTGGCCAGGCTGCTCTGTCTGCAGCGGAGCCTGCCCCTGGCCCTCATGCCTCTGGTGGCTCTGGTTCTAGGCCTTGTCGCCCAGAATATATTCCTAAGTGTCCTGCCTCCCTGTCCTTGTCAAATTGAAGCCCACACGTCTGTGGCATGTGAATGAAGGGAAGGGCCTGGTGACGCCGTATTTGGGGCTTGCCAGTCAGGGGACTTGGTGACAGGCAGCTGTCATTGCCAAGCATTGCCAGGCCTCTTGTTTAATCGCCTCGGCCAGACAACTTCTGGCCACGGGTCTTGTGCGAAGGCTCTTAAGCGGGAGCTGGCTCTTCTCGCCCTGTCAGGTAGGAGCCTCGGTGGCCGTCCTCCTGAGCTACGGGAGAAGGGGCGGCCTCTGAGACTTGGGGTGGCTGTCCACCTTCCCGGTTTCTGTTTGCTGACGAGGGTCGTGGCCACCACCTTACTGCTCCCAGCCTTGAATGAAAGGACTGAGGATTATGCTAAGAGACGTAGTACCCGTCACGCCCCCACCCCCCCCACCCCCCACCACTGGAGCCAGTCCAGAACTCATGTAGTCTTGGATTGACCACCCTCCCCCCCGCCCACCCCCTACTTCTGACTGTTCAGCAAGCAGTTCTGGGGTGTGGTTGGGGAGGTTTGGCCCCATTCAGAGGGGATATCTGTTCCTTGGGTTCCTCCCCCACACCCTATTTTCTCTGTAGGACAGAGCTTCTAAGTGAGCCCCACTCACCCCTCTCCTGGCTTCCTCCTCTTCTTCAGCCGACCCCATCGCCCAGGTGCACCAGGCCTTCTGTAAGAACCTGCTGGAGCGAGCAGTGGAGTCCTTGGTAAAACCTCAGGCCAAGAAGAAAGCTGCAGACCAGGAAGAGGAGAGCTGGTACGGACCTTGGATATGCCCCCCACCCCTGCCCCCGCCTCAGGCTACCTTCCTGGGTAGCACAGACGGGGCTCTGAGATCCACCTCCCTTAAGGAAACGAGCCCCACTGTGGGGGCTGCAGGGAAATCCAGTGACTCTTTGGTGTTGATGCCTCAGGCCTGGCAGCCCCACGAGAGCCCTCTGTGGGCTCAGAGCTGACTTCTTTGCCTCTTGCTGCCCCCCCAAGTATATTAGTTCCCCCTTTTCTCGTTTCTACCTATCTCTATATCTCTGTCACCTATATACATAGCTGTATCACTGAGTGGAGTCAGTTCTTGGAGCAGGTCGGGGATTTGATTTCTTTTGCTTTGCCCTTTGGCAGGGGAAGGGTGGCCTGTGGAATGGAGCGTGGGAAGCTCAGCAGAAGGCAGACGCCTCTGGCCCAGACATCTTGGGAACCCAGACCTGTACCGAGAGGTCAGGCGGTGTCTTATTCTTAGGGAGTCACCAAGCACAGTCTTTCCTTCACAGAGTCAGACCTGAGAGGCAGGCAGGTACCAGCATCGCTCTCGTTCAGGACTCAGGTCCTGACAAGAGTGCACCTGGGCAGAGAGGGGGTCTCCTGCCTGGGGGATCAGAAAACTTCTGGGCAGAGACCACGGTTGAATTGGGTCTTGAAGGGCGAGGGATGAAAGAGAAACCTTGCTTTTCCCACAGAGAGAAGAGTGTCAGGAACAGTGTCGGGGCGGCCTGGGGCAAGCCGGAGTGGTTGGTGGGGGCAGTGCTTGGGGTGTGCCTGGCCCTGTGGGTCTCAGAGCTGGGGGCTGACCAGCCAGGCTGTGAGTGAGGTCCTTGTGTACACTCTGATGTGAGTGGGACCCTTTCTTTTCTTTCCAGTGAATTCTCCAGCGCTCTTGAGTACCTGAAATTACTTAACTCTTTTGTGGACTCCGTGGGGATTGTGACCCCCCCCTTCTCCAGCAGCTCTGTGCTCAAGTCGGCCCTTGGTAAGCACCTTGCGGGCGGCTCCACGGGTCTCAGGTTGCTTGACTCAGTCCTCCACAGCCCTTGTGTCTTGGGGTCCCAGGATTGGTTACGAGTCTGCCACTCAAGAACCTTCTCTGGCTCTGACGTGTGTCTCTGCAGTCCCCACATCAGCCCCACCCACAGTTCCCCTTACTGGGCTGTGTTTTGGGGGCAGGAAATCATGATGCTGCCAGAAGCGGGATGACGAGTGAGTCAGGGACGCTGGCCGGAGCAGGTCAGGAATGCTCCCAGGTGCTCAGAATGGGCAGCAAGTGGTTCGGGCCCGCGGGCAGGTGGGGGGCCTCACCTTTCAGCACACAGTGGTCCTGGGGCTGCTCTTGGGTTGACGCCCTCTGCCGGAGAGGCCTTTCATCCGGCGTCCCTACTGCTCCGGCACCCGCTGCCTCGGTGGCCACACAACTGCTGACCGAACTGGCTGACCGAACTGGCAGCAGGGCACTCTGCTTCTGTCTCTAAACACGTCATCCAGGTGACAACATGAGAGCGGCCGCCTCTCGCGTGGCTGAGGCTGCAGGAGAGGGCATGGAGCTCCCTCTGACGGCTCTCCCCATGGAGGGCAGGATCCCAGAGGAGCAGCCTCCCCATCGTGGCCTCTGACCTCATGGCCTGTCTCATTTCCGAGCTGAGAAAACAACGCGCTCTTAGGCATTTCACATGCAGGTTCACTGAGAAAACTAGGCCTCAGGAAAACACTAGAAAGATTCTACCTGCACCGTTACTACACATATTCTGGAAACACTGTTTTTCACAGCTGTTGGAAGTTTGGGTTGTTTGCAGCTTCTTCCTTAAAGATAACACCACAGTGAACGTCTTTTTTTTCTCTATTTAGGCTCGTTTCTTTATGATGGATTTTCAAAAATGAGATTCCTAGGTTACTAGGAGTGAACATTTTTAAGGCTGTTAAGGCAAATTGCCAAACATGTTCTGAGATGGGGCTGGTGGGTGTGAGAGGGCGGCCCACAGGCCCCAGCCCGTCGTCGGGAGGGAGAGAGAGAGAGCACGAACAGGAGGGCTCTAGTTTCTGCAGTGCTGGAGCAGCATTTGGTTCTGTTCGCCTCTAGGCCCAGACGTCATCTGTCGGTGGTGGACGTCCGCCATCACCATGGCCATCAGCTGGCTCCAGGGAGATGACGCTGCTGTGCGCACTCACTTCACCGAAGTGGAGCGGGTCCCCCAGGCCCTGGAAGTGACAGAGTGCGTAGCCCTCCTTGACCTCTTGCCTGCTTCTCTCCAGGGAAGCCCCCGGTGCCAGCAGGTGCCAGGCTCGCTGGGTTAGTAGGGGAGGGGAGCAGGTCTGCATGGCCATCAGCATGAAGGGTCAGGCAGCCTGGGGACTACACGACAGATGGAGAGATGAAGCGAGGGGACAAGGGCGCCACGGAGACTCCAGACGTGGCGAGCCGTGTATGTGTGTGTGTGTGTGAGAGAGAGAGAGACCCCAGCAGCCGTCAGTGCTACTCCCAGGGCTCCACAGGCTGACAGGCAGGGAGAGCCGGTGGCTCCTTCTACTACAGAAGGTCCTGGTGGAGCCTGGCAGGCCAGCACTGGCTTGTGAGGCCCGGGGATCCTCTCGTGTGCCAGCGCTGAGTCCCATTTCCTCTCGACCAGCCTCTACCCCACCAGCTGAATCACTAGAGAGCTTTTGACATTCCTCTTGGGGACTCATGCCTGCCTCTTGGGGGCGTTTGGCCTGTATTGGCGGGCAGCCTGCCAACACCCTGGCTGCTTCTGACTGGATCTGAGTGTCCCTGACATCTTCTGCAACTTGCGGAAATTGTGAAACCCCCCAAGGCAGGAAGGCCCCGCTGGGTCTTTCCTCAGAGCCAAGGCTGTCACGTTTCCCACCAAGTGGGCCTTTACCCGGGAGAGCAGGAGGGAGCCGAGGAAAGCAGGTTTAGGCAGCTTCAACACTCCGAATTTCATTTAAGTAACCCCCTCTTAAGCTCTGACCAGTGAATGCCCACCCAGGGTGTGTTGTCTCCCAGCTGACACACCCAAGCCGACTGAGGCCCAGCGGGTAAACCGTCTAAAGTGTTCTCACTTGTAAGAACAGGCCCTGGGGTACAGCTAAGACCCCCGCAGGCATTCCTTCCCCCCAAATTCAGCCACCTGGGGGCCCCTTTGCTCTTTAGTTGTGGCGATGCTGTGGGACGCCACCCCACCCCAGCCTCCCCACTCTCTCCCTGATCTGCTCCCTGAAATGAGGCTGTTTCTCCAGAGTTGAGCACCCGGCCTGTGCACCTTAGCGAGTGAGTGCAGATAACAGGGCTGATACGTATGTCCCCACAGGGAGTGGCGAAGTGGTACTGTGGCTTCTGTACAGATGAGGAAACTGAGGCATGGGTTTTTTTTTAACTTTTTGCTCTTCTGCTTTTTTTTAAACTTTTTATCTTGCATTGGAGTATAGCCGATTAACAATGTTACCGCAGTTTCAGGTGAACAGCAGAGGCACTCAGCCACACACAGTCTTGTACCATCCTCCCCCTGAGGCACAGACTGTTTGAATGACTGTCTTGGGTGGCTTCTCGGTGACTGTTGGTGGTGGGCCCACCAACAATCTCTGTGGCCGGGATCTCTGATCCCTTCTCCTTGGTCACATGCCACATTCGGGGGTCTCCTGCACCCCTCCACGATTCCATCATCCACTCAAGCGAGTGCTTAGCTGAGGGCGTACTTGGTGTCAGCCAAATTCTAGTCTCTGGGAGGCCGCGGTGAATGAGACAGCAGGTTACGGCCATAAGCAAATAGACAGCAGCCTGCCCCGCTCAGTTCTCCGTTCTGGAAGCCGTGGCCTCTGCTGGCTCCAGTCTTGGCTCTCAGGAAGCAGGCAGCACATCGCGGGGAGATGTTCCAGGCCAGAGGCAGGTCAGCCTCCAGGAGTTCACACAGAACCTGGTGAGGGCAGGAGGCTCACAAACAACAGCTGGTGTCGGGGGCTCAAAAGACCTGACCCAGGGGGCAGCCAGAGGAGGCTTGCTGGGGGCAGGGCAGGAGAAGGCAGACCGGAGGGCCAGCCAGTGAAACAGGTCTCAGGAACAAGTGGGGAATGGTGAGAAAGGGTATTCCAGGCAAAGGCAGCCACGTCAGCAGAGGCGAGGAGTGAGGAAGGGAGCGGAGATGAGCTCTGGTTGCCTGGAGCCCAGAGTGGGTCAGAGGCTGAGAAGGGCCTCGTTCAGCACCTGCTCTCCTCCCTCCCCTCACTTCGTCCTGCAGCCACACTCCCGCCTGGATGTTCTCACATGTGTCAGACACTCAGGGCCTTTGCATCTGCCACGCCTCTTTCCAGAACCCTCCTCCCTAGAAATCCCCGTGCCCGCTTCCCTCGGGTTCCTTCTGCGTGAGTGTCACCTCTCCCGTGAGGACATCCTTGGCTATCCTTCATAATAAACGCCACCCGATGGCTCTGGGTGACTTTCCTTCATGGCTCTTGCAGCGCCTGGCATTACACAGTCAGTATCTAATGTGTTGATCATCTGACTCCTTCACTAGGACGTGAACGCTGTGCACATTTCTGGAGTGAAGAGGATGCTTAGGGCCAGGGAGCCTCCCTCGCTCAGGGCTGGCAATTCCAGTCTGGAGCTGGGACCTAGAACCATTTTGGTGGCCTTTAGTCCTGCAGACCCACTTGTCACAGCGGTGTGAGGGCAGTGGTTGCTGGCTTGGGCTCCCCACCTTCATTCTGCCCAGGTGATGTGCGCTGACCTCTTGCCTCTCACCTCTGTCACCACCCAGGAGCCCCCTGGTGAAGGCCGTCTTCCACACCTGCAGAGCCATGCACGCCTCACTGTCCGGGAAGGCGGACGGGCAGCAGAGTTCCTTCTGCCACTGCGAGAGGGCCAGTGGCCACTTGTGGAGCAGCCTCAACGTTAGTGGGGCCACCTGTGACCCCAACCTTAACCATGTGAGTGGGGGCGTATAGCCCCGGGGGGCGGTGCTCATCTCTGCTGGGAGATAGCACTCTGACCGGTCATGAGCCCACCCGGCCTGTGGGGCTGCGCAAAAGGCAGGCCAGGCAGCAGCCCCTCCCCCAGAGCCTGGCCCGGTGGTCCGGGGGTTTTCCTTTCCGTACTTGGAACCAGCATGTTCCCACCTTGGCCCCAGGTCCTGCGGGCCCTCAGCTCGGTCAGCCCCAGGTGGACCTCGGCTGGCCAGGGCACGCATCTGCTCCGCCCCCGCCCCTTGCGTGCACACCCTGGAGCGGGTGGCTGCGGTGCATTGTAGTTGCATTGCATGTTCTGGCGGTACCCGTGCAATGTTTCCACAGTGCATCACAGAGGCCTGCCCGGCCCTCGAGAGACCCTCCCGTGCCTTGTTAGAGGGACTGTGTCACTGCCGGGGCACGAGGCAGGGCCGTCCGGGGCAGGGGAGGGGAGGCGTGCACACAGCTGAGGGGGACACGTCGTCTGCTCACCAGGAGGAGCCTGGTTCACTCCAGAAAGGGAGGCAGGAGGTGTGTTCTGAGGGTCAGATTCCGAGGCCCTCACTAGGGTTGGTCTGGCACCTCTGGCTGAGGTCATCCCTGGACCCGGACCCTGCAGTGAACCCGGGATAACATGCCAGCCCTACAAGACAAGTGTGCCCGCAGGGCCCAAGGCTCGCTCTAGGTGGTTCCTCTGGTGGGTCCAGTAGTGTTTGTCTTCATGGAGAACCAGAGAAGCTTGAGGAGGAGAGAGAGGCTGCAGGCACCTGTGTAGGAAATTGGGCCTGGAAGAAGGGGCCCCCACAGAGGCTAGCGTCCCTCAGAGGGCAGAATTCAGCCACAGGCTACTACCTCACCTCTCAGAAATGCTACCTTTGGTTGAGGAGAGGGGTCTCATCCACATTCTCCTCCAGTGCTGTCAGCAGCCAAAAAACCACTGTGCCTGAGGGTCGGGCAACATACAGGTGCGAGGCAGGGTCGGCAGGGGGATGGGGGGTGTGGGGCAGCACCCTGGAGAAAGGGATGCCAGGCTGGATGAGATGAGGAACAGCCTGGAGGCGTCCATTGGTGCCTGAGGGCGGCACATGACCCACCTTGAGAAGCACTGTCCCTAGCACTAAGGGCCCTCAGGAGCTAGGCAACACCAGCGTGGGCTGAGGCCAGTGCCCTTTGTGATTCTCCTTTGTGACACTGCAGCCCTGTGTGGTGCCCATTTTTTGGGTGGGGAAACAGGCTCAGAGGTGAGGTCATGTGTCAGGGCCACAGAGCTATGGACAGAAAACCGTGACAGATCTAGACTGGTGGATCCAAACCCTGGCATTGAGCCGCTCTGCGGGTCTACCTTCTTGGGTTCCTGTCTCCCCCGCCCACCACAGAGGCCACTAGGGCCAGACCTGGGCCCCATCCTTGGAAGCGAGCCTCTGATCCCTGTTCCTCCATCTCCAGGCTCTGATTCCCCTGCAAGGACAGGGCCTCTAGGCCAGCCATGGGCTGCCGGAGGTGGGAGGGGCTCCTGGAGGTGGGAGGGGCCTGCAACTTGCTGTCAGAACCACTAGAGTTTTATTCCTACCCTTCCTAGTGTCTCCTCCATGAGGTGCTGCCCCTCTCTGATCCTTGGCTTCCTCACCCAGTCAATGGAAGAGCAGATTTCCCTACAGGGGCTGTGGGAAGGACTAGATGCCAGGAACTGAAGCTCCCTCCCTGGCGGTTCTCTTGCTCCCTGATTTTCTGGGTCTCCCCTTTAATCCCAGAGCTGCCAGGTGTCCGGTCGGGGAAGACCTGGTGCGTGCAGGGACCCTTGCCCTGGTAACCGGCCAGTCACCTTCTCCTTCCTCATGGCACACCACGCAGGTGGTCCAGCTGCTGACCTGTGACCTGCTCCTGTCGCTGCGGACGGCTCTGTGGCAGAAGCAGGCTGGAGCCAGCCAGGCCCTGGGGGAGACCTACCATGCATCGGGCGCCGAGCTGGCTGGCTTCCAGCGGGACCTGGGCAGCCTGCGCAGGCTGGCACACAGCTTCCGCCTGGCCTACCGCAAGGTAAGGCCCAGCCTGCTGCTGGGGAGGGTGGATCGAGGTGTCAGAACCGAGCCTAGCTCTGGAGTGGGGTCATGGAGTCGCTGACCGGTCAGGCCCTGAGCTGGGTGCCATTCATCCCTTTGTTTGGCTCATGCTGTGTGTGCCCAACCCTGGAACGTGGCAGTGAGCAGTCCACACAGCACAGACAGGCCAGCAGAGATCTCGCCTTACCAGTTAACACGAGGGAGCACTGCTAGGTTTTCATAGTGGGTGTCAGAATCCCCTAGAAATGTGTTGAATGCTTTTTCTGGGCCGTGCTTGAGAACTCTCCGCGTAACATCCCCTTGGCAATGAGGGCAGTTGTATAACCCACTTAGTGGACTCAAACTGTTCCTGTGTTTACCTTTATTGCTAATTAAGAGTAATACAACTCAACGTATTTTCCCTGAATTGTTTTCCAAAAATTCAAGTGAGAAGGCCAGTGTTAGGGGTGGGGAAGGGCTGTGTTTGGAAACGTGTGAAAAAGAAGGGCTTGGGGTATGGCTGCCCTCACCCTCAAGTGCTCTGGGACCCTCACGTGGTTGCATTGTAGCCCCTGTGTGCAGCGAGCCAGGACAGACACTGCAGACGAAATACAGTCATGTGAGAACCACCCCCTTCACGGTGGAAAAGAGGAAGTGCGCTCAGGGGCGGCGGCCTCCTCACAAAACATCCCCACCTGCCTCTCCCTTGCCCGCCTCCACCCTGGCCTTCCAGGGCAGCACCACCCTCCTCACACCCTGATGTGTTCGGGTGTAAAAGAAACTAGAGACCTAGGGAGACCCCCTTCTCCCCTCCCCCCTCCCGTCAGTGACGCGTATTGACAGAAGGGCTGTAGGTCTTCCTCCTGAGACCTTCTGAACTCTGAAGAGGAGACTCTTTCTGAAGCAACCAAACGACACAGGCCCCAAGCCGCCTGAGCTGTCCCCCTGCCTCTCTCCCGTCCCTGCCTCTCCCCTGTCCTGCTTTCGGGCTGGAGGCAGCCTCCGGCGTTGTGAGGGTCCACCCGCCTACTGTCCTTACAGCCCGGAGCGCACACCGGTGCTCTCAGTCACCGTCAGCGGAGGTGGCCCTTAGCTTCCCTCTCAGCGTGCTAGCTCGCTTCAGCCCCACCAGCGGGCCTGTGCTCTTCCCCTTTCCTGCCGGGTGTGTGTCCAGGGTCAGAGTGAGGACGGGAGAGGCTGTTTTCAAAGGGTGAGCAGGGCAGGGTGTTTAGAGGAGAAGGGGTGTGGTCAGCGGGCAGATGCGATGCTCTAGGGAGGGATGCCCCCAGGGACACAGACAGGTGAGGACACCGGGCTTGTGTCCCCGGGCTTCCAGGTGTTCCTGCATGAAGCCACCGTGCGCCTGATGGCCGGAGCCAGCCCCACCCGCACCCACCAGCTGCTGGAGCACAGCCTGCG
>NW_011494756.1:2258523-2261499 GCF_000754665.1 Bison bison bison | reverse complement strand
AGGGTCCGTGAGGCATTGTGGGGCTGGACTGGCCTCGGTCAGGTTGTCGTGGGTCCAGCCTCTCCAGAGTGAGAAGGGGATGGTGGGGGGTGTTGTCCCAGCGCAGGATCTGGGGCCCCGCTGATGGGCCGCATCTCAGCCCCATCACAGAATGATAGCCAGAGTAATGTGTGTGGCACTCGGCTGGGTCAGCTCATCTGTCTGTTGAGCTGAACCTCCCTCGCTTGGGGGCGGGGGGCTTAGATACCCAAGTTCTCACCGAGCCGGGGGACAGCACCTGCGTCGTAGCGGGCTCTCAGCGGGTATGTGTGTCTCCCCTGGAGAAGGCGGGCGACCGGCGCTCGTGCAGCGACTGCCAGCAGATGATCGTCAAGCTGGGGGGTGGCACCGCCATCGCCGCCTCCTGACCACGGGCTCTGCCCACATCAGCCGCCGCCTCCCTCCATTGCTCCCCAGCTCCCTCCGTCTCTGAGTCTCCTCTGTCTCTGAGTCTCTCCCTCCTCCTCTGTCTCCCTCCCTCCTCCTCCCTCTCTCTCTCCCTCCTCCCTCTGTCTGTCTCCCTCCTCCTGTCTGAGTCTCCCTCCTCCCTCTGTCTCCCTCCCTCCTTCTCTGTCTCTGAGTCTGTCCCTCCTCCCTCTGTCTCTCTCCCTCCTCCCTCTGTCTCTCTCCCTCCTTCTCTGTCTCTGAGTCTCTCCCTTCCCTTTGTCTCTCCCTCTTCGTTTTCTCTCAGTCTCTGCCTCCTCCTCTGTCTCTTGTGTCTCTTCCCTGTGGGAGCTGAGGGATGAACCTTGGCTTCGGAGTAGTCACCCACCGAGGCTTCTGGACCATGGCTAGCGGGCCCCTGGGAGCTGCTGCAGAGAGAGGCCCCCAGCCTGGGCCCCAGTGGGCCTGAGCAGGGAAAGACAGGGAGGGCAGGAAATGGGGGTTCCCTGACTTGAAAGTGGCAGGGGGAGCTCCCAGGCTGCCCAGTCCCATCTCCAGCCCTCCCAAGACTCTGAAAATCTCCCCGCTCCCTTTTCCTGCTTGTTTTTTTTTTAATCAGGCTTTCTCTCTGGGGGACATAGGTCTCTGGGCACCATGCGCTCCACCCGTGGCACTGTGCCCAGCACGCCCCCCTTTTATACGAATGTTTTTATATCCGTGTGCTTGGGGTTGCGGTGATGCAAGGCTGAGTTGCTGTGGCATCTTTATTTCTCTCCCCAGGTCCGCGTCCCCTCCCCTGTACCTGACAAAGCGAGTTCATTGTTTTCTCTTCATTACACCGGACAGCCAGGGGAGGAGCGAGCCCAGCCCTGGGGAGGTGGGTGGGAGGCAGGGGGCAGGCTTGGGGATGGGTGAAATCGTGTTGGCATTATTTTTTAATTTTTTAAAAAAATAAATGGTCTTATTTAATTGTCCTGTTCCTTCCCGCTCCCCCACCCCTGGGATGTCAGCCCAGACTCGGGGTAGGCCCCCGGGGGGCTGGGAGAGATAAAGCCACCCACCAGGACTGAGGACCAGGGGCCTTCAGCGTGGGTTCCCCACTCTCTCGGGCTCCCTCCCACCCCAACTCCTACCTCCACAGTCTATTTTTATCCCTAATTCTTGGCCTGAAAATAAGCCAGGCTGGCAGGGACCAGACCCCACCCCGTCCCCAGACAAGCCGCCTTTTGAGGTGGGCACAGCGTTGCCCACGATGGGCACTAGGATCGAAGCCCCCTTCCTGAGGGGGGCCTGTGAGGGAGTGTGGCCCCACTTTCCCTACTTGTCTGGATGCCCAGGCTTGGCGTCTGCCTGAGGCCATTTCTCCTGGGGCCTGCGGGGAGGCCGAGGGGCTGCCCTCCTCCGTCCCTGTGCCTCTCACCCCCTTGGGCTGGTTGGGGCATAAAGTGGGCAGGGGCCCCAGTACAGACTGAGGGGACTTGCAGCAAGGGCTCCCCTCGTGCCGAGAGCAGGCCTCACCCGTAAGCTTGGGCCTCACCCACTTCTCTTCTGCCCGCACCTTGATGGCCCTGTGCCCTGGGTGAGCCAGCCTTTGTGTTGTGTGTATATACTGTGCCTTTTCTCGTTATGGTTCAGGGTGGGAGGGGGTCGGTTTTTCACTGAAAAGGGGGCTATGCCTGTGGCTTCCTTGATGTGGAATCATTCACTGTGTCCTGGATGTAGGTTATTGAATAAACACAGATTGGTACCACCCGGCGTGAAGTGTGTGGGGTCTGTGGCGTGACCAGCCAGGCAGCCGCGTGGCTCGGCCTCATTGGGTCCAGAACCAGGGGCTGCCTATCCCCCTCTGCCGAGAGGTCCCAGAGGCTTCGGGCTGACAGACCTTCCTTGCCCGCCCATGCTCCTGGCCCCGTCCTCCCAGCGCTGGCTGTCTGGCTCACACTTCAGGGCTAGGACAGACCTGGGCGAGAAGGGGTGTTGGTGGTGGTGTTGCTGGGGTCAGAGGTCACCATATGCAGGACGCAGCTGGCTGCTTAGCAGACAACACCAGTTCTTTGCGATTTGGGGTGCTAAACCCTCCTGGGTTCACCCTTGAACCCAGGTTCACCCGGTTGGGTTTCCCCATCTCCCTGGAGGCAGAGAGCTTCTGAGATGTGGCCCGCAGGTCACATCCGAGTCCAGCTCCTGTGCTTTCCAGCCAGGTCCCCTTGGGCGGGTGGCAGGAGTCGAGGGCGTCCCTTCAGCCTCCACATGCCTGTGTGCAGACAGCCAGCCCCTGCCTGTGACGGCCTGCTGGCCAGTGTGCACCACCCGGCGCATGTGAAGTGCCAGTTTGTGGGGAGGGCCCATGAAGCTGGGGAGGGGCCCAGGCACAAGCAGTGCAGGGCCGTGTGGGCAGGCGGGTCAGCAAGGCCCGTGGGGATGAGGTCGGGGCCAAAGTGCATGGTCCATAACCCGGCCCCCGGCTGAGAAATGGGCCAGGGCCCTTGAGCTGTCTAAGCCACTCCCTTCTCTGAAGGACATACAGCAGGCCACTGTCCCGAGGGCCCGGAC
>NW_011494756.1:2256593-2258423 GCF_000754665.1 Bison bison bison | reverse complement strand
GCCTGTGGGGCTGCGGGGTGGGGGCCGGGGGGCCACTGTAGCTGGTCCTTGTCCAGTCACTAGAGCAGCATTTCCAGCGGAGGCCTAGCCCCTGCGATGGAGATCCAGGGCCCTTGGGACTGAATGAGCAAAGAGGTCACACCCACCTCCCAGCCCAGCCTCTCCAGGGCCTATGTCACCAGGGTGGGTGGCTGTGGGTGGCTGAAGTGTGCCCAGGAACCCGATGCTTTTGTGAGTCTCTACGGGATCCGTGACTCAGCACCCACCCTCCTCCCCCAGCTCCGTACAGCTGCAGGATCGTCTTGGGGGCACCCCACCCCCACCCTGGGTCGAGGGTGTGAAAGCCATC
This sequence comes from Bison bison bison, assembly GCF_000754665.1. Lineage (NCBI taxonomy): Eukaryota > Metazoa > Chordata > Mammalia > Artiodactyla > Bovidae > Bison > Bison bison. The sequence goes on along the minus strand of NW_011494756.1, from coordinate 2,258,074 downwards.
TTCCCTGTGAGCCATGGGGGTCCCCACTGCAGGCATAACCATGGACCCTGGCCTCTGTTCTGACCTGGGGCTTCTGGGCCTTGGTTTTCTCAAGAGAACGTAAGAAAGGGCCAGGTGGACCCTCCTACAGGTGAAGAGCTGGAGGGTTTGGGGGCCTCAGGGCAGCCCAGCCAGCAGGAGGAAGGCCGGAGACTGGCTGGGAGCAGGGGCCCCTCTGCCAACACACGCTGCCATTCCACCACCAGACCCACAGTGCCGGCAGAATGTGGAAGAGTCCTAAACTGCCTAAACTGCGTCAGTTGGGTGACCTTGGCAAGGTACTGAGGTCTCAGGACCTCAGTTTCCTCATCTGTCCAGCCACATGCTCATGGGGCTTTCATGAGGACTAAAAGAAGAAATAGCAAATGGCAGCCATTGTTATCGAAACAGTATACCATGCCTAAGATATCCAGTGAGGGGCATAACCCAACCCTCAACCTCCCACCAGTGCCTGGCACAGAGGAACTTGATGCATGCAGGGTGTTGGCAGTGCCCTGGGCCACAGCCAGGAAAAGGGAGAGCTGGAAGTGCCAAGCCTGAGGGGGGGCAAGCACCCTGGTGGGGGCACTGCCAAGGCTCTGGGTCCAGCAGCCCCATCCCCGTTTCCCCCAGAGCAGCCACTGGGAGCAGGCTCCCCCATCCTGAGTACCAGCTGTCTCCAGGCCCACTGCCCACGCCCATCAGGGGGGTGGCCCCAGGCCAAGCTGGCCAAGTGGCCTGCAGCCCAGGGGCCGGCCCAGGGCCAGACAATGTCAATGAGGATCAGCCAGGCTCAGCGAAGTCAAGCAGGTGACTGGCTGGAGGGGCTCTCTTCCATTCAGGGTCATGGACCCTCGGGGGCCCACCAGCTCTCTCCCCTGTGCCAACTCCAAGATGGCTGGAGCCTAGCTGCCCCCTCTCCCATGGCTCCTCCTGGTGTGGACATTCTGGCTGGCATTCAGCCCTGACCACCCTCTCCAGCTACTTCTCCCCAGCTCCCAGAGCACTTGCCCACCAGCTCTCAGTCCTCTGCTCTTGCACATGCTGTGCCCTCTACTGGCACTGCCGTCTGTCCAGTCAATGACCAACACCTCCACCATCAGTGCCTCACAGAGCCAAGCTGGGGCCCCTTTATTCTCAGGGATGGGAGTCACAGAAAAGGGTTTATTTACACAAGGAGCCCCCAGGACAGAACCACTGGCCTTACCCAGTGTGCCATATCCCTACAAGACTCCAAGGCTCCTCCTGGTCCAGTCTGGGCAGGCAGAAGGGCTGGACTTCAAGGCTGGCACCCCTCCTTCAGCGGCCTGGGCGCCCCCTGCCCGGTCAGGTCCGTGGCAAGTCCCCCTGGCAGAAGAGGGCTCCCGGCGCTGCAACGCCTCGAGAGAATCGGCAGCTCCTTCTTCACACGGTGACCTCAGCTTTGCTGTTGGTGCTCAGGTGCCGGGTTCCGCGGCTGGCGC
>NW_011494756.1:2252149-2255982 GCF_000754665.1 Bison bison bison | reverse complement strand
GGGGTCAGACCTCGGGGGCAGGGGCAGGTCCCGGGGGCGGGGCTTCAGCGCCTCCCGGCGGGTACAGGCTGCAGAGGCGGGGATCTCAGGCCCACCCGGGAAGGGTACAGGCTACGCCCCCCGGCTCTAGATTCGGCTACCCGGCCCCAGACCAGCGGCCTGATCAGAGAAGGGTGCGGGGCGGCCGAGGCGTGGGAGCCGATCGGCGAGGGGGCGATGCGGACGCTGGCTGGAGCGCCGGGAACTTTAGAACTGGGACGCCGAGCCTCACAATCCAAGCGCTTGCACTTCCGGGGGTGCAGTGGGCCCGGAGCTCCCCAGCACAAACCCGGCCTCTCACCTGCGGCCTTGAGCCCAGCTGCCTTGAGGGTGGTGTACTTAGCGAAGTCGGGCTGCAGCGTCACGTTGCCGCCGCCCTGCAGCCGCGGGGCGCGCGGGGGCCCCGCAGTCACCGAACCCAGGGGCACGTTGTTGGGGCGTTTCTTGTCTGGAAGGAGGAGATGAGACTCGGCTCGCTGACCGGAGGACATCCCGCACCTCTTTTGCAGCCCACTCCCGGAGGGCAATTAAAGATAACTTGTGAGATGACTTTGGAACTCATTCCTTCTCTGTCTCCTGACGGCAGAATCTCCAGTACCTCGGACAGGGCCTGGCTCAGAATAAACGTGAATAATAGCAGCCAGCCCTGAGGGGGTGCTCATCTAACGGATGACTTGCCAGCTTGTTCGATTGGAGCCTGGTGCTGGGGCTCAGGATCAGCTTCTCCCAGAGGGGAAGAGAATGTTTGAGGATTGGAACCCATAGTGGGGGGAGGGGAGGTGCTGTCAAGGCTGCATCGCCAGCAGGAGTCCAAGAGGGAGGCACCAGCCTGAAGGAAAAGGCCCACGAGAGGCCACAGACGCAGGCCAGGGCTCTGGCCCAGGGCTCTGAGCCAGAGCCTAGAACCAGGCAGACCCAGAGTCTGAACTGGGCATCCCTGAATCTGGAATCTTCACAGAGTCCCAAGGCTGGAGGTTGCAGGACCCTGGAAGGGACCCCTGTCCACCACGAGGAGCTGACTAGTTGCCCACTCCCCCCTCACAGAGGCTGACTAGTCCCCTCACAGAGGCGGGCAGCTCACTTCCATCTGAGAAATGGCTCACAGCCTCAGCGCTCCGGTCCCCTGCTCCCAGGCCCTCCTGACAAGGCGGCTCTGTGCTGTGGATCAACAAAGGCCCGGCCACTAGCCGCCTCACCTGTGCTGTTGTGGGGGGAGCCCCGGGGAAGGCCATCACCCATCTGCACCTGGACACAGCTACCCAGAGGTGGGCCCAGAGATGGAGGCAGTGGCTCCTGGGGGCTGGGCTGCTTCAGGAGTTCCGTCAGTGTCCTGTGGGGAAAGAGTGGTGACAGGCAGCCTGTTTCCCTGTCAGCCAGGTTTGGCCCATCAGAGGCAGCGCCCGCCATGACTTCTCATTGTCTGGCCCTGGGCAGCTCTTTCAACCCTTCTGGCCTCCCCTCTCCCCAGTGATTAGCCCCAAATATCTAGTTGCTCCTCCCAGACATGACCTGTAGCCCAAACATGGCCAACTCTCAGAGCAGGTCAGGAAACTAAAGGGGTCACGTGTAACCAGGGCCACCTTATTTTCCAAAGGCTCTCCTCCTCCCCATTCTGGAGTCTACTCCCCAAGACCCTCCATGTTGAGCCCCCTCTCTCAACACAAGCATCTGAGCATATCTGGCTCCTGGACTTTGTGCCACTCCTTCTCCATCTCCTCTAGGGAAACTCCTACTCATTCTTCAAAGCCCACCAGAATCCTTCCTCTACCAGGAAGCCTTTTTTTTTTTTTACCTGCCTACCTTCCTCCCCTCTTGCCACAGGGGTTTCTGCTGTGTTCTGGGACTTAGCTACCAGCACAAGCAAGGAGGATGGACAGTGTGGGGAAGGAGGAGCCAGGAGATCCCACAGTGCCAGCCCCGCACCAAAGGCTGTGTGACCTTGGGTACCAGGACACCCAGCCCCCACCCAGCTGTGACGGGATCTGACTGAGCCTTCCCCACAGACAGCCAAACCCAGCCTTCAGCCCAGCTGCCTTCAGAGTCCAGAACCCATGATTTTCTCCTCGCTGGGGCCTCAAATGACTGATTCATGCTGAAGCACACTGGAGATGGGACACCTGGGATGGGCGCAGTTTGGCTGCAATGTGGCAGGAGCTGAAGGTCTCCTAGCGCCTGCCTGAGCCGATCCACGTGCCCTGCTCACTCCTTGGCTGCTCACCCCTGTGGTCTCATCTCTGAGCACCCACCAGACAGCTCTCCCAAACACCTGAGCGATTTTCATGCCTCTGAGCCTTTGCACAAACTTTCTCCAGAGATGGACTTGGACGCCCCACCAAGCCGTCTGAGAAGCCTTCCCTGACCAGCAAGCTCAACAAAGCAGAGGGTGTGATTCGAGGGGAGGAGGGCAGGGGTTCAGAGCACACCCACACACAGCTCCCCAAATAAGAAATCGGAGTCAGGGCACATGGGAGCCTAAAGGCCAGACAGAAAACAGCACTGGCCCACAGACACAGCACAACAGGGGTGGCCCAGCTCTTCCTGAAGCATCACTAGACCTGCTTCCTGGTCCCCTGAGGATAAAGTGGGTTCCGGGTGAATGTGTCCCTAGGCTGCCGCAGCCACTCCCCTCCACCATCATGGGCCCCCAGTTCCTGCTGCCCCACTCGGATCAAGGACAGGCCCTGTCCTCTCCCCTCATCCAGCTCCAGGAGGCTCCAAGCTCAGGAGGCCCAGGCCTTGCTCCTGAAGCATCCAGCACCCAGGGTGAGAGGCACCAGATCGCACGCAGCACAGCAGCTGAAGCCAGGGTTCCAGTCCCGGCTCTGCCTACAGCTGCCTTAGAGCAGGTGGGCTGGGTGGTCTGGAGAGTGAGGGGTCCCATAGAGTGCCAAGGAAGCCCTCCTGCCCCTGAGGGAAGTCTAGGAGTGGGAAAGCATTAACACCTAGCCCCACACAGGCATGGGGGCCTCTCTCCACGGTCACTTCTAAGTACCAGCCTGTCGCACACTGTGTCAGCAGCCCACACACCCAAGGGAGCCGGGCCTGGATGAGCGAGTGAGGAGGGCCCAGGCCCCAGGACATGGGGGTGACTGGGGGCATGTGAGTGTGTATCGGGGTATGGGGTGTAAGTGAAGGTTTAGGTTTGGGACACCGAATCCCAGAGTCCCTTTCCCAGCTGAGGTAGGGAACCTGGGTCCTGTGACCCCCACTTAACACAAAACTCAGAACTCAGCACCTGTCCAGACCGCAGCCAAGAGGACCCTGTACCGCACCCAATGCGGATCCCCTTCTACCCAGGGGCACTGAGTGGGGTGAGATGGGGAGGTCTTCTAGAAACACTAGGGAAATAAGGTCAGCCCTGAGTCACAGCTTTGGGGGTGGAGCGGGGAGTGGGAAGGGAAGCAGGAGGGGAGAGAGCCAAGGGAGCCACAGAAAATGTCCCCTCCCTGGGGACCTGAGATGCCTGTCGCTACATCAGTGCACGCCCCCACCCCAGCGCTAGTTGGGCTCGGGCCCTGGCCCCCTCCCCTAGGCACGGATTTTGTGCCCTCAGTCGGGCGACCTGCCCTCCCTCCAACTCCGGAAGAGGCCGGAGCCGCGGGGGAAGGCGGCTCATCACCCAGCTCCCGCCAGAAGGTCAAGGGGAGACGGAGCGGTATCGGCTGTCTCCCTCCTTGAAGGGGGTGTGGGGAGAAACAGACCTGGAGATTCAGAAGCGGGGAGGCAAAACCTGGAGGAGGGGGCTGTTGAGAGGACCGGAGGTTCCAGAGGGTCAGGAAGAACGAAGGCTCGCG
>NW_011494756.1:2250496-2250668 GCF_000754665.1 Bison bison bison | reverse complement strand
CGCTTGTGTTTACAGGTGCGGGGACTGAAGGGACCGGGCAGCCCTGGCGGGTCGCTGTTGTCCCCCATCCTCCCCGCGCCCTCCGCCAGTTCCGATCCAGACACAAGTGTGGCTTGAGGCAGGGCCATTCCCTTCTGCGCGCCTCGATGTTCTGGCTGGTTAAAGGGGAGGG
>NW_011494756.1:2247170-2250396 GCF_000754665.1 Bison bison bison | reverse complement strand
GTTCTGGCTGTTAAATGGGAAGGAAACTTCCAGCAGAGCCTCAGCAGAAGGCCAAGTTTAGGTCCCCTCCTGGCCGCCTCGGGTTCAGTGTTAACCCTGGGACATGAACCTGGGTCCCAGAACTTCCTGGACGCTGGGCTGGGGTCCTGCAGTGGCTGGCCACACGTCTATGAGCGATGGACATGGCCTAGTCCGGAGCTCCCTGGATCTCTCCTGCCAGCCCAGGTGAGAAAGGGAGGAGATTGGTTTACCCGCAGGGACCCCCCTTGGGGCAGAGCCCTTGTCAGACACTGCGCCCTGGTCCCCACTGGACCCTCAGGTCCTTTCTCAAGCCCCGGGGTAGGGGCTGGGAGGGAACCTACTCAGAGCACTACTCAGTTATGATTCTGAAGTTGGTTTTAACTGCAGAATGTGATCTGAGCAACCCAGGTGAGCTGCCTGGCTTTTCCCTGCCTCAGTTTCTCATTTTAACACCAGGAACTGCCTCTTCTGGTGGGGAGGGGTCAGTGTGGGGCCTCCCACTGTCTAGATGAGAGCATTAGGGGGGTGCTGACTGCAGGCGTGTTTCCTGGTGTCCCCACACATCTGCTGAAAGAATGAAGTGACTCTAGCCTCTGGTTTCAGATGAAGAATTTGGGCTTCTTGGGTCCTTCCTGCTCCCTCTTGCATCCTGTCTTCACTCAGTAACTGGGATCAGCTTATAAAAATGGAGAAGGTGGAGGCAGGAAGGAGACAGATTTACATTTAAAGGAGGATCAGGTTTTCTGTTGATGAGATGAGGGGCTGACAGACTAATTTCAGGGCTAAGACAGGAAGAGGGTGACCTCCCTACAAAGCCCTCCCCCATTCCTTATGCCCTGGCCCAAAACAGACTGCTCCTCTCTCCTCCACCCACAAATATGCTTTGTATCCAGCCCAGAAGACCCTACCCTACTAAAAGGCTTTATTACAATTTTAGAGAAAAAAGAAAATAGATGAACAAAGGGATCTTAATTCCATTACCTTAGTCCCATTACCAGGGAAAACTGATGCTTTACAAACTGCTTTATAACTGGTTTTTCATTTACTTTTTGCTGTCAAACTTTGAGTATATTATTCTGCTTTAGAACTTTATATTTTCTGGTGCATCCTTTGCTGCTTCCTTAGCTGGTATTCCTAGAAATGGAATTCATGGCACAGACTGTCTAGTTTGTATCAATGCCCCCAAGACACACTGCCAAGCAGCCCTCTGGGTCACTGAGTCTTGGACGGTAGCTGCTTCTCCCCTCTTTCCCACCCTATTACTGGGCACTAGGTTTCAAGAGGCTTGTCGCTGCTCCCTGGGACTGTGACCTCTTCCCGGGTAACATGACCCTGTTGGACCCAGAGCAAGTCTTCTAATGCTCTGCTTCTCCCTGGTCCCCTCTCCTGACCCTACTTTCTTCGCATCATTGGATGCTCTGCCCAGCTTCCACCCCAAGTTTACTGCAATCAGGATATATGTCTCCATTTAGCCAATGAAGGAGCTGGATTCCAGGCACCGCCCTACCATACCCCCAAGGAACTGATGTCTAACCTCCAACTCCTCCCCACATCCATGGCTTCCTCCCCATCTCAGTCTGGTTCAGTGGTCAGCCAGGAACCATAGATGCCCACATCTACTGGGTCCATGCCAGGCACTCAATGCCCTCTCCATGTGAACACTCAGCCTTGGGGTGAGGGATGACACAGAGAGGGCAAATGCAAAGAGAGACCACAGCTGACTGGCTGAGCCCTGGGGTCTGACCATCCACTCACCTGTCCCCCAGGTGCCCAGCCACGTGCTGGGCAAGAGGATCTAGAGACACAGTAGTCCAGTTAAGGGAAGACCCCTTTGTCCAAGCTGCCCTCCCTGGACCCTGGGATCTCTCTCCATGACAAGGCACCAGAGCACCAGCCCCTCGTCTCCACTGCCCGCCACCCCCAAGCCTGTATCACCAAAAGTCATCCATTGATCCAGGCTTAAAATAACCCCTGGCATCTGCAGCAAGCCCCATGGGGCAGACAGAGGAGCCGAGTTGCCATTCATGAAGGGCACCTGCCCTGCCCCCAGCTCCGAAAGCTGGGATCTGGAATATGTGGGTATCTGAGTGTGCTCAAGAACATGAGTGAGAGTGTACACGTCTGGGGCTGGCACAGCTGTGAGGGCCTTCATTGCACGTGGGCATGTGTGTATGTGTGTGTGGCAGTGTGAATGTACCTGTGCACAACCCTCCCTGTTGAGTACTCGCCTGGTGCCCAGGTCTGGCTGGGCAGGGCTCAGGGTCCTGAGAGGAGAGATCGGGGACGTACATTAAGAACCTGGCTTGGGCCTCATCATCTGGATTCTAGGTGGTAGGTAACCAGTCTGCCCAGCCTTCCTAGAGAGAAACCCAAGACCCCGGGACGGGGAATGACTTGTGGTGACTGGCACACAGCCTGGAAGGGCCGGAGTCTGGCCTGGAACCTGCACTGCGTGCCCCAAACCTACCTTCTGACCAGTTCAGTACAGAGAAAGCAGCTAGAGGCCCCTGACCCAGAGGCCTGGCAGCAGTGCCAGTGCCTAACACCTGGCACATCAACTCCTCCATGAAGTCCTGGGCCCTTCCACGCGTTGTTTCTTCCTGGAATGCCTTTCCAGCCCCCTCACACTGAGAACTCCTATCTATTCTTCACTTTGGATCCAGACTTATGTGAGTTGGAATTCCGGCTCTAATAAGACCGATGAACATTTCTGGGCCTCAGATCTCTCATCTGCAAGATGGGCTGCTAGCTCTTCTTCTGCAGGGCTGCAGGGAGAGGTCAACGGGTCTCCGGTTGAACAACATCGGAGCCTGCAGCCTTTTGGGAGCCCCCACCACAGCTGTGCTAAGAAGACGGTGATTCCACCGTGGGTGCCCTCTGTGAGTCATTGCCAAGCCCATCTTGCTCTCATTTCGTCTATGGTGGAAGGTTACCCAAGAAGCAGACGTTGCAGGGGACCATGGATTCCCTGCTAGTGCAGATGCCGAAGAATGTACGTTGGGGGGGAGGTCTGCAGGGGAGGACCCGAGGCTCCTTTGTCTCCCTGAGAGGCAGTTCGTGACTCAGGCTCCAGCTGCCTGTGGGAGGGACCGGACGCGCGCGCGCTCCTGAGGTCGCGAGGGAGCGGTGGGGGAGGAGGGGGGAGTTGGGAGGTGGCGCTGGGTGCTGGAGCTCAGCTTCCCTTCTCTAACCCGCGTGCACGTAA
>NW_011494756.1:2246885-2247070 GCF_000754665.1 Bison bison bison | reverse complement strand
CGTGCACGTAACCAAGGTGCAAGTCCGGAGCTGCCCACCGTGACCTTAGCGCGGAAACAGACCCAGAGAGGACAGTGTTCGGCGGAGGTCATCCCGCGCCTCCACCCTGGACAGGTGCGCTCTGCCCCGCCAGCCTGCCGGTTCCTAGGACATAGCTCTGAGGTCAGCTCCGAGCGCGGAGCGCC
>NW_011494756.1:2241724-2246157 GCF_000754665.1 Bison bison bison | reverse complement strand
GCAACCCCCCTTCCCCACCCCCAGGTCTGGATCAGGCAGCTGGGGAGCCGGCAGAGAGGGGAGAGAGGTCAGATTTCGCTTCTCGGTAAGGGAGAATTTGGCCTGAGTCACTGACAACAGAGAAGATGGGAGTGGGCTCCCACCTTGTGCCCAGGGGAGGGCTAAAGGGTCTGGAGGTGACAGAAAGGGTGAGACCGAGCAATGGAGCTGAAGGAGCGCGTGCTCCCAGAGGTGGGTGCCCCTGGGTGCCACCGGGCTGGAGTGGCCACAGGGAAGGTTCTGACAGCCTCACCTGGCACTCAGCGGCCGTGTGCCCAAAGACTCCAGCCCCTTCCCCTGCCCCGACTTCTCTGCACCTTTGCACGCAGCTCCCTGGGCCAGGAACGCCCTTTCTCTGCTCTGTTCCAGCAAGACAGCTCTGCAGGACTCAGGGCATATCTCCTACTCTCCAAAGCACTCTAAATGCTGAATTATCACACATAAACACACCGCTCTCCCTTCTCCGTGCCCCCCACCGCACCTGCTTGGGGCATTCCCTGGCTCTGGCCGGGATCACCCTGTCCTGTTGTTGTGTCCCGCTGTCTCTCCCACTGGAGTAGGACCTAATGGCGGGGTCTGAGGCTGACCTCCTGGCACTGACCAGCATGGTCCTGGCACAACACAGGCATGCTGGGATCTGGGATCAACGGGGGCAGTAAACAGATGACAATGGGAGATGGGAGTGGTAACTCCTGAGACCAGAGCCTCAGGCCAGCTCTGGGAAACTCACATGGGGCGGGGGCAGAATTTCTGAGGGTTGGGGGGCTCTGGGCAGAAAAGTATCTGCATCCCAGGGAAGGAAGTCAGTAGAGGCACTCATGAGGTGGAGCCCCTACTTGCCAAATGGCCTCTTTAATCTTGGACAGTTGGTTGGCCCGCAGGTTCCGTTTTGCATGTAGCAGACAGGACCCAAGAGATGCCACAGCTTCTAAAGGCAAGGGCTGTGTGAGACCATCCCTGCTGAGACAGAGGGAGGTTAGGGGTCACGTCCCTCCTCCTGGCCTCACCAGCTGGGCCTCCCCACCCCCACCTTGAGCCAGGAGCCAGGGCTGCCAGGCAGGAAGTGAGAGGTGCCTGCAGGAAGCCCCAGGAGGAACTGAGACTTCAGCCAGCCCCGCCCCCACCTGCAGGGCCCTGGGGACCTTGGGGACACCTGACCCTGCACCAGGAAAATCTAGCCAGAAACAGGCTGGGGAAGGGGGGCTACTTCCCTGGGTTCCGATCTGAAGCAGCAGCTTTGCCAGTCTATCTTGGATCCTTCTTACTGCAGAAAGAGACCAGTTGAGGAGGGAAACCTTTGAGTCGAGATGAAAATAAAGAGCAAAGCCTGGAACCAATGCCTGGAGTCTGCAGCTCCCGGTCTGCTCCTGGGACCTTCTGGCCAGAGGGTGCCCAGGTCTAGCCCAGCTCCCCCACTGCTGATTGTATCTTGGGCCAGGTCCCTCCACCTCTCTGGGCCTTTTCTTTCCTATCTGCAAAATGAGCCATATAATCCCTGCTCAGAAACATGAACTGGTCCAGATTTTCAGGAAAGCAGTTTGACCAAAAGGGCTCTAAAAAAGGTCAAGGCCTTTTTAAAGCAACAACTCTCCTTCCAGGAAACAGAGACTCAGTGTCCTCATCTGTATACTGGAGGTGAGGAGTGGGGATCCTCTAGGTTCCCTTCCAGTCCTTGGAGGGCCACAGGCCAGGAGGAGAGCTTTGCATCCAACCCCCACCTCCGTTTTTCAGAAAAGGAAACTGAGACTGGACTAGGGGTTCAGTGGGGACACAGTGGTGCCAGAGGTTTGCATGTCTGGGCCCCAGGGGGCTGCACCCACTTGTGTCACCGCCAGGGCCCACCCCCTGGCTGTGGTAGCAAAGGTGGGGAGGGAGACGGGGGTGGCCGAGAACAGCTCAGGCTCCCCCAACTCTGAGAGGCAGAGAAATGGAAAGTTGGGCCCATTCTGGGCCTGCCCCGACCCTCCTGCCTACAGCCCTCACCCTGACCTCACCTCAGCCACCTGGTGGCTGGGGGGATGGGGGGAAGCATCTGAGATGTGTTCAGGATGGAGAGAAGAGACTCAGATGTGGCTGTCCGGTTCTGCGGGGTGCCAAACGGCGCAAGCCGCTGACTATCTTCTGAGCTGGGAAAGGGCTGGGCTGGAAGGGCAGGTGTCTACTGGGCAGCTCTGATGGGCAGGTCAGGAACAGATGGACAGAGAGCTGATGCATGGAAAAGAGCATGGTCAAGGTGGGAGTCCTCTGGCAGTCCAGGGGTTACAACTCCAAAGTCTCACTGACAAGGGCATGGGCTCCATCTCTGGTCAGGAACTAAGATCCCACAAGGCGTGCAGCATGGCCCAAAGAAGAGAAAATAATATGGTCAAGAGCCTACAGAGGGGACAACGTGGTGCTCAGAATACCGTCTTCTGACTTCCCAATCCCTCGCCCCTTCCAAAGGTGCTAAACTGTGACAAAGTCCAAGGCCACAGTCCAGGACAGAGTCCAGGTCAGGAGGATCTAGCCCTCCTGATCGCAGGAGGTTTGGCAGGAAAGCCAGTAGCTGACTGAGTGCACAGCGTGGTCCAGAACTGGAAGGGAGGGTCTTGATTCCAGGCCCCAGGGCAGGGGCACCACGGTCAGAGGAACAGTTCCACTGGGGTGGTGGATGCCTGACTTGGGGAGGACAGGCCACAGAGCGAAGGGCACTCAAAGGACATCAGGTCCAGCTGGTTCAAGGCCACAGGCCTGCCCTGGCCTCCTAACTAAGGCGCCTCCTGCAGGTCCTGGGCCCCGCCCTGTATACAGCGCTGTGTACCCCGGAGGCTGCTAGCACTCCAGGTGGGCTCATGCCACTGTCAGCATGCCACCAGTGTGCAATTGCAGTCCAGCCCCACAGGCTCCAGACTTCCTCCCAAGCATGAGCCTGGGGCTCTGGAAGCTGCCACCAGGGCAAAAATGGCATCACAGATCTTAGCAGATAGGCCAAGCTCAGGGGTGACCCTAGGATACAGATACCCAAGAACCAGCACAATTCAGGCTATTTCTTAAACTCATCTTGTTCTAAATCCCAAAGCAAACCGGTCAGTTGGTTACTCACTGCTGCCATTTGCATCGGTTTAAAAGCGGGACAGCTCCTAGAGCAAGTATTAAATACAACCCAGTACAAATTAAGCATCCTCCTACTCAGTGCTTTCCTAGATTCATTCTGGTTTATGGTGGTTTCCCCAAGCTTAAAGGAAAACTCTACTCAGAGTATCCCAACCACTCAAAAAGCACAGAGCTCAGCCATGACCTTTGAGGACTAGGACAGATGGTATGAGTTTATTTTGTGTATTTGTGCTCACTCAGATCAGATCAGTCTCTCAGTTGTGTCCGACTCTTTGCGACCCCATGGAATGTAACCCACCAGGCTCCTCTGTCCATGGGATTCTCCAGGCAAGAGTACTGGAGTGGGTTGCCATTTCCTCCTCCAGGGGATCTTCCCAACCCAGGGATCAAACCCGCCTCCTTAATGTCTCCTGCATTAGATTCTTTACCGCTAGCGCCACCTGGGCAGCCCAGTCTGAGTTTAAGCCAATGCTAACATGCGGTACAATGCCATGCAGTCCAAACCCTGTGGTCTGGGTGCCTGTAGCTCTGCAGGGTTAGCTGGGGAGCAGGTGGGCTCCCAGAAGGGACAGTGGGCACCGGAGTGAAGAACTGAATTCGGCCTCCAAGTCCGGCTGGTGGCCCATAGAGAGGGTGGGGGCCACCTCCTGCCCTCCTCGGTGGCTACTGTAGCTCAGGCCCGGCAGTCTTGGTGGTCACCAGCTCAGTGGAACCCAGTTCTGTGGCTGGCACAGGGACGCTGTGGGTAGGTGGGGTGGCCGCTGGGTCTTCACTGGGCAGAAGCCAGATGGGAGCCGTGGCATCCAGGGTTCCGGGGGAGAGTGTGGTGTCAACATCCAGGGACTCTGGGGTGGGGGTGGGGGGTTGCGGGTGGTGCAGGGTCAGGATTGGCTCGCAGCCGTCCCCACCCACTGTTCTAGAAGCCTCCCTGGTGGGACAGCCCTCTGACTGATGGGAGGAGAGAAGTCAGTTGATAAAGCCCCACTGGTGGGATGGGGTGGGGTGGCACGTGATGGGCCCTCAGGACGGGAAGTTTCTAGAGCTGGTTGGCAAAATGCCAGTGCTGACAGAGGGCAAGGAGAGGTGGGAACCAGTCTGGCTGTCCCAGAGAGAGGGTAGGATAGGCCACTCCCCCCCCAACCCTCAACTGGGCTCCCCAGCCTTGGGTTTCTTCCTCACACAGGTCTGGGACATTAGAGCTGTGTCCCTCGCCTGGACTGGGGTCTCTGGCCGGACTTTTTCTCTCCATTCGGCCTTGCCTCCTTCACACCATCCCTACCCCTTCACCCACCCCTCCTCGG
>NW_011494756.1:2231302-2240957 GCF_000754665.1 Bison bison bison | reverse complement strand
GCGCCATGCGTCGGCGCGGCTCGACTCTTACCCAGTCTAGGCCCCGTCGTCCGGAGGAGACTGCAGGCCACACAGTTGCGGGCCAGCGGGGCGAAGCACTGGGTCTGCAGGCACTGCGTGGGTGCCGGCCGGTCCTTGCCCCGCAGGCTTCTCCGCCCTCTCTGCATGCTGCCAGAGCCTCTAGCCTTCTGCGCGCACCCCCGCCGCCGCCGGGACCAAGTCTGGGCTCTGCTGCCCCGCGGGGAGGAAACCGGGCGGGGCGCCACCCACCCCGCCCCAGCCCGCCCTCCTGCCTGCTGGAGTGGGACCACTCTTAGCCCGTGGACCAGCACCCCAGACCCTCTGTGGTTTCTCCATTCAACCATCACCCCTAGACAGCCATGGGGCGGGCCCTATTCTGGGTGCTGAAATCAGGCTGGGACTGAGACCCAGGGGCTTGATCTTGGGGCACAGAGATGGGCCCCTTAAGCAGGACACAGAGCGCTGGGGTGGCGTCCCCAAGGCCAGCCTGTAGTCCCAGGCCATCCTCTCCAGTCCTCTTCCCCTTCCTGCCTCCTCCTTCAGGGAGCCCTCCTGTCCTTCTCAGGCAGCGCTGGTCAGTTTGTCAAACACAACCGGGGCGCCCACATTGTCCCAGGCCCCCTGGGGGACTCCTACACCAGGAGGTGGCAATGGGGGAGGTAGTGCCTCTCCGCCACAGCATCACTGAAGGTGATCCCCACGGAGGGGACAGGGAAACTTCATGGACAGGGCAACTTTATGGACAGAACGAGCAGGTGTTTGCTAGATGGAGTGAGGTCCACTGGAGCAGGCAGTGTAAACAAAGGCCTTCCGCCAAATCCAAAGGCCAGGTAGTGCTGGGACCAGAGGGCGGGGCTGGGTCTTTGACTGAGAGAAGCCAAGACTCTGGCTGCAAGGGCACTGGGGAGCCATGGAGGGCTTTCAGCAGGAAGTGTCCCAGTCAGACCTGCCTGTTAAACACTGGCTGGAATGGAGTGCGTAGATAGGGTGGTCCAGGGAGCTCAGTCTCTAGCTCTCAAGCAAGACGAAGACTCAGACCAACCAATAAATAGACAGACCAAGGCCCAGCAGGCGGTAGGCAGCCCACCCACCTTGACTTCTTTTTCCCAGGGCTGTGTGTGTTCAGGCTGCTCACCCTTGTGTCTCATCGAGGCCCCTCCTGTCTGTCTCTTGTGTTTGGGGCAGCCCCACCTGACTCTCACCTGTGTCTCTCGGACCGAATCTCAGGCAGACACACAAGCCCCCTTGGCCTTCCTGGACAGATGCTGGACCCCCTACTTGGAGCGGCGGGGGGCCAGGGCTAGCAGAAAGCCTCAGGAAGGAGCATGGACTTGGTGCCCTCGTGGTGGGCCTACCAGACCCCGAAGCACTCAGGGCTGGAGGTGCACAGAGGAAAGAGTAACTGTCCAGGGGGCAGGGAGGGGGCTCAGGGCCAGGACTAGATCTTTAGCGGCTGAAGCAGGAGGGAAACCTTCCAGACAGAAGGTGGGACGGACAAGTTCACAAGCAAGAGAGGGGCAAGGGGAAGCTTGCCCTGGGGACCGGCTTGGCTGCTGCCTTGGGGGTCCAAGGCTGCGGATGGGCAGGGCCAGGCCTCGCCCCGAAGGCCCTGGGGGAGTGAGGAGCCCCAGGAGGTACTAGAGTGGGTGGGATTCTCTGAGCTGTGCCTTCGACGGGACCCTCTGCCTGCTGCTGTGCAGCTGCAGCCTGGCCAGGGTGGGCAGCGCAGCAAGGAGGCTGGCACCACAGCCCAGGGCCGGGGAATGAGCCAGCAGTTGTTTCAGAGGAAAGAGGGACGTGATGGAATGAGGGGAGCAGGGCTAGGCCCCCCCCAGGTTGCTTGCTCTGGAAACCCTGAGACAGCCGGCCTGCAGGAGCCCGGGGCCCACTGCCTCTCCATCCCCTGCCCATGGGCCAGCAACTCTGTGGCAGGAAGGTGTAGGCGGTGGGGCAACTGCAAAGGAGAAGTGGGTCTGGGCTGGGGGTGTGGGTGTGAGTGTGGGTGTGTGTTGAGCGGGTGGGGGAGCCAGGAGCCTGCACAGGAGCCAGGGCAGGGCAGGTCCTCCTAGAGGGCAGAGGGGCGGGGGCAAGACAAGAAGACTGGGTCCCCCTCCCCACCCCATCACTACTGATGCCGCTCTTACCTGTTAGCTGTGGGACAGCCGAGCCCTTAATAGCATTGGGCATCTCTTCTAACCTCTGTGTGTGCATGCTCTTGGCAACCCCATGGACTGTAGCCTGCCAGGCTCCTCCGTCCTTGGAATTTCCCAGGCAAGAATGCTGGAGTGGGTTGCCATGCCCTCCTCCATCCAGGGGCTCTTCCTGACCCAGGGATCGAACCTGCATCTCTTGTGTCTCCTGCCTTGGCGGGCTTGTTCTTTACCTCTGTGCCACCTGGGCAGCCCCTTCTTTGAAGCTGGGTGCCGGACAATTGGGCAGGGGGAGCTGAGTCTCAGGAACCTGGGGGAGAACCTATGCCTGGGGGATGGGAGGGCCAGGTCTGGGGTCGTGTACACAAGCCACCCCTGCACGGGCGGCCCTGGGCCTCTGTCTTCCTGCGGCCGCTC
The DNA here is from genome assembly GCF_000754665.1 of Bison bison bison. Lineage (NCBI taxonomy): Eukaryota > Metazoa > Chordata > Mammalia > Artiodactyla > Bovidae > Bison > Bison bison. The sequence goes on along the minus strand of NW_011494756.1, from coordinate 2,238,369 downwards.
TGACCCTGGCGGAGAGCAGAGGAGGTGACCGGCAGGGCCTCGGGCCATTCGGGGAGAGTGGCGCCTGGTGGCGCAGGCCTCCTGGAAGGAAAGAGGTCCTCACTGGACACACAGGCTTCCTGGGCGCCTCCTGCGTGCCCGCAGGGGCCTGACTCCAAACCTTTTCACTTTTGCTTCCTAAATAGGGAAGCCGGGAGACCTTGAATCTCTGTTTGGATGACTTAGGGGTTAAGAAATTTCGGGACTTTCCTGGTAGGCCAGTGGTTGAGACTCTGAGCTTCCACTGTAGGGGGCATGGGGTTGAATTTCTGGTCAGGGAACTAAGATCCTACATGCTATGTGCTGCCAAAAAAAAAAAAGAGAAATTTCACCATCAGACCATATGGTAGAAGTTTATTCCTCAATGTATTTTTTCATATCCTCTGAAGTCAATTTATTACTTTTTAAAATTCACCATCTGTATCACTTTTTAACTGTGAGATTTGACCAAGAGGGAGGGTTAAGTTTCTAAAATCAAATGTGGTTCAAGCAAATGTCCCCTGTGCTCTTGACAGTTTTTACTTTAACTTGGTATCATTACTCTATGTATGCACAAGTAGAAAATTAGGAACTTTGTTGCTGAAAAACCCTTCTAATTGAATCTATTAGTGTTCTCAAGTTTTAATTCACCGAGTTTTTTTTTTTTAATGATTAATTTGAATCTGTCAGGGAAAACAGAGTCTCCTTTGATCTGTGTCCCCCAAAATACCCCCCAAAACACCCTCCCCATGGTTCTGACACAGGTGCTATCATGATGTCATTTTTTTTTCAGATGGGGAAATAGGGACTGTGAGGGGCAGAGGGATGACCCTGCACCTACGGGGGTGGGGGGGGGGTGCAGCCCTGGCTGGGGTCTGTGTCCAGCTGAGCATGAAGTGTGGCCTGTGCCCTTCAAGCCTCAAGGACAGGGTGGGGAAGTGAGGACATTCTGCCTGGTGGATAAGCTCAGTGTCAGGGGTGTGGAGAGGGGAGGCCCCAGGGGCAGAGAGGCCCAGCCCCCAGATCTGGATGTGAAAGTGCTCTGAGACCTGGGATGCCTGTGTTCTTTACTTAAAAATTAGTTTTATTTGTAATTTTGTGACTAATATCTGAACATGTTCTCATGAAAAAAACCCTCATACAATACCGAAGTCGATGAGTAAGAAGGGGCATTTCTCTGCCGCTCCCCAGAGGGGGTGTGTTTTCACTTTGTTGAAGTGTTTCATCCCAGTCTTATTTTTATGCCTTTACATTCTCGTGTACAATCAGGTTTTGTGTTTCATAGAGAGAGCGGCCACGGGCTGTGATGGCCTGTCGGTCTGAGTGCTTGTGTTGGCTCTCTCGTGTCTTCTTTTTTGGGGCCAAACCACATAACATGCAAGGTCTTAGTTTCCTGACCCGGGATCCAATCTAGGTCCTGGCAGTGAAGGCGTGGAGCCCTAACCGCTGGACCACCGGGGAATTCTGTCTCACTCCATCTCATTTTGTCACAGCGGCCAGGGCCCCCAGAGTTGAGATTCCCTTTACCTTTCTTTATTTTGGGGCTGCACCAGGTCTTCTCTACTGTGAGAGGCTTCCTCTAGTTGCGGTATGCGGGCTTCTCACTGCGGCGGCTTCTCTTTTTTGTGGAGCAAGGGCTCAGTACTTGTGGGACGCAGGCTTAGTTACTCCTTGGCGTGTAGAATCTTCCTGGACCAGGGATTGAACCCATGTCTCTTGCCTTGACGTGGGGATTCCTATCCACTGTGCCTTCAGGGAAAGCCCTCCTTTGCTTTTCTCATGTATTGGGTTGGCTAAAAAGTTTAGTTCAAACTTTTGGCCAACAGATGTCATTTTAGCTCTGACGTCCAAGACACTGCCAGAAAGTCTCCTTTCCCACCAGGGAGAATGGGAAGGGTGTGATGTGGGGCCTCTGGACATGGGGAAGGGTTGGGAGAGGCAGGGAGGTCAGCTCAAAGTCCTGGTGAGGCCAGAGGTCCCTGGGACCCCTCTCCCCTTGAATCCAAGTTACACAAGGTGAGACCTTGGAACAGAGGGACAGAGGTGGGAGTGCTCCCTGAGGCTGCCTGTCCAGGAAGCAGTTAGGAAGTCCTCGCCCAGGCTCCCAGGCCCCTCTGCCTATCCTCAAGGCCCCATCCCTCCCCCCGCTACCAATCACACACGTGCAGCCCCAGCAGATCTCTCAGCCTGGCCCCAGGCTGGGGGGTGTGGGCCTCCATGTGAGGTCCGAAAGGAGACCCGGCCCCTCAGCCTCACAGGGAGAGGAGGCCCGCACCCTCTGGGGCCAGGCCTACAGGTACATAAGGTGGAAAGAGATGCTGAGACTTGGCGGGTGGGGCAGACGGGGAGCAGGACCCCCACCCAAGGGGCCAGCTGTCCCCAGGCCTCATTCAGGGCACCGCCCAGGAGGGACTGGGGATGTACCATGGGTCAAGCAGTGTTCTAGGTTCTGGGGCAATAGCAGGGAACCACAGAGACACAGACCCAACAGTGAGACCACAGAGGAGGCGAGGAGGTGAGACATGCTAGGGAGGAAATGTCAGGAGCGCAGGGCGGCCGGGAGGGCCGGAGCCTTGGGAAAGGCCCGGTGCGACCTTGGAACAGGAGGACAGAGGTCCAAGTGACCCTGAGGATGTCTGGGGAGGAGCGGGCGAGGCCTGGGGACCCACGGGCCACAGCAACCAGGGAGACGGCGGTGTGCACGCCCACCGTGGCCTGGCCCTGTGCCCCCTGCCTTGACCTGTGGGGGAGGTGGTGGCCTCGAGATCCTTCCTTTGCAGAGAACAAAACAAGCTCAGGAGGAGGGATGAGCCAGGCAGCCCCGGGCCCTAAGCCTTCCTGCCACCGCCCCTCCATAGCACTTCCGCCGGTTGATGACATCGGCGGTGGTCGGGGGTGGGGGGGTCTAGTCCAGCAGAGAGGAGGACCGAGAGCTGGGGTCCCCTCTCAGTCTGGCCGGGCAAGGCTGTTACCCAGTCAGACCAAGCACCCGCTACATGTTAGCTGCAGAGGCCCCCCCAGATGTCTCTGGCACCCCCCCCCCGACACCACAGGTCACGGGCACCAGGGATGGCCACCCGCTGTCCCGCCCAGAGCAGCTGTTCAGGGACCCCAGCCCCATCCCTAGGGTCACACTCGAGTGGGCCTCACAGCTTCGGGGTGCAGCGAGCTCCGCAGCCCACCCCCTCAGCCTCCCCAGGCCTCGCCCCGTGCCCCATGTCTGTGAGAAGTCCTTTCACAATGATTCTCTGCTTGCACGCTTGCAGCCCCAGGGGAGACTGAGCGGGGCGGGGGCGGCGGGGGAGGGGTTAGGTGAGCAGGCATCTTCTGGAAAGGGTCCCTTTGAGCTGGAGTCCTTCCAGGTAGGCCTGGCTCAGCACCCGGTGTGTTTGGGGAGGGACATCCCACAGCGGGGCTTTAGTTCAATCACCTCCTGCGCTCATCTCACCCTCCACACCCCTGGGCACAGCCAGCCAACCACTCCCCCCGCAACCCCCGGGGCCACCATCTGCGGAGGGCGTGGAGGGCCAGACCCTGGCAGGTGCGGTGCCTGGCCCTTGGGTTTCTCTGAGCCTCCCGAGGACCTCGCCAGGCTGCGGGGCCCGGGGGTGGGAAGTGAGCCGCTCCAGGTCATGCTGCAGGTTGGCCGCAGACCCTGAGGCAGTGGGACGCAAAGGCCGGGTCCTTTCCCACTGCATCACTTCCCCTCTGTGGCCAGGCTGCTCTGTCTTAGCCACAGCCCCAGGCCGCCCCTGCCTCTGCTCGCTGAGGGGTGGCAGAGACGCAGGTGCCAGGCTCGGAGCCCCCTCCTGGGCTGGGAGGGGAAATAGTGTCAGCCCGGGCCCGGGATGCCTGGGTCTGGGTTGCCTTCTACAGAGAGCCTGAGACCCTGGGGCCTGGGCTCGAGGGCGGCCCGCAACCAGGTGGCCTGAAGACCCAAAGAAACCTGTGCCCCTGAGCGTGCCCTGCCCCTCTGGCAGCCTCAATGCCTCACCCTCGTGGTGTGGGGCCCCGATGCCCCCCTCCCTCCCCTGTGTTCTCAGGGAGCATGGAGCCTCAGGCTGCCCACTGCCTTGGACCTGCTGCCCAGGGGTCCATGCCCACCATCAGTAACCACCTCCGACGTGACCGCCCGTGACTGTGGCCAGCCTGAGGTCTTTGAATAGCTTTGAGGTTTTTTTTTGTTTGTTTAACATCACAGCTTCTCGCTCTCGGTCCTCACAAGTGGTTGGAAGAGAGGCATCAGTTAGCCTGACCCCAAGCTACAGACGAGGAAACGCAGGCACATCGAGCATGAGAGTCAAGGGCAGCCTTTCCCATCTCCCTCCCTGGCACCAGGCACCTGTGCTGGGCACCACAGGGGCGTCAATACAGGCCCTCCTTCACTTCCCTCCGTCACACGGGCTCCCAGACAGGGTCGCTGGCCTCCACTCGCTGGCTGGCTCCCGGGCCTGAGGGCTCAGCTCCACTGTGAGGCAGAGGCAGGGTTCCAGGGTTCCGGGGCCCCCTCTGAGCTCGCTGGAGCCTTGACAGCATGGAGCTCCCCCAGCATTTGGAAGGCTCCCAGGTCCTCGGCTGGAAAATGTGATGCCATTTCTCTTGTTAAATGGCACCAGGTGGCGAAGAAAATGTGGCACAGGCACCAGAGAGAGAGAGAGGGAGAGAGAGCCCCGTGTTGGCTGGGGGCGGGGAGGGGGTATGGAGGACCCTATTTGACTCCATCCCAGATGTGGCAGGCAGGGCGTACCCACACCCCTGCTCGCTCCTGCTTGGACACCTCGGCCGTGACCCTCCGCTCCCCTCCAGCAGCCCTGCGGGGCCCCAACCTTTATGGCCCAGGCTCCGAGGGGCTGAAGACAAGGCTGGTTTCTAGGACCCCAGGTCCTTCTGGGAAGCTGACCTCCTGAGCCTCGGCTGATCCTGTCCATCCCTGCGGAGACCCATCCCCACCTCGGCACAGAAGGGGGCCTCCCTCCCCAGATGCAGAGGGAGTTCTGGGCTGGAGCCCCAGACTCCTACCCTGCTCCCTGCCCTCCCCTCCACGAGGCCTGCCCGCCCCTGTGCTAACGGGCCCCAGCAGGTGGGAATGGCTCTTCAGGGCGCTTTCTCTGGCACAAGGCCCGCGTGTCCACCATTTCTGGGTTCTCACTGCCCAGTAGACATGACCACACCTCTGTTCAATGATTGGGCGCACAAGAGAACAACCAGAGAGAAAAAGCAGAGCACTGGGCCCAGGGCTGGGCTCTGCCTTCGATTACCTGTGTGGCTGTGGGTATGCCTCTGATGACAACAGTCTCGGTTTCGTTAAATGTAAAATGGGGAAACACTGTCAACTTCACACAGGTCTGCGGGGAGGGCGGGTGGCAGGAGCGACTGTGAGAAGCGCTCGGTAAAGCGTGAAGCTCTGCGGAGGTCGGGGTGACGTCTGAGACCTGAACCGAAATCACCGCAGCTGAGGTTCTCGATGGGGGGGTGCCTGGAAGACCAGCCAGGCCTCGGCAAACTTTACTGAGCAAGCACAGGGGTGGAGAGGAGCCCAGGGAGAGGAGAAAGGTGGGTCCCACCCTCATGACTCCTGCACCGAGGTTCAGGTTGGCCCATCCGTCAGTGAAGTGCGTGAGCTGCGGCTGCCATGGCGACATCAAAACAGAGGCCCTGCGGCGTTGGCACTGCCCAGGGCATCAAGCAGGGCCCGTCCCTCTGAGGCCTGAGGATGGAGGGGGGCTGGGAGGGCACTGGCATGCTCCAAGGAAACCAGGACCTAGCTCTCTTCCTCTCCCACCAGACCTCCTCCTCACCCAAGCTCCCACGGGAGTGTCCAGCCGGCCACAGGGGCACGGCTGCAGCTCACACCTGGCTGCCAGGGTTTCTGCAGCCTCATTCAGCATGGCCACAGATTCTAATTAGACCCCGAGAAGAAGGAAAGCGGCCGTCTTCACACAGTCTCTTGCGGCCAGCCCAGAAACCCGCCCTCGGTCAGGCTCTCTCACTCAAGACTTCATGGTGTAATTCCTGGATGTGCACCAGCTTTGTAACTTAGCTCTGCGTGATTTCACATAATAGTTCAAGTGTTCGTGGAGTGCTTACCTGGCGCCGTGCAAGCATTCACACATTTACTATGAAATGCATGGAGCACAAACAAGCGCAGGAGTAACACAATACACCTCAGGCGCCTCACCTTTACCACCATGTCCCTCAACCCTTACGATGCCAGCAAGGTAAGCTGAACAATCTCCATCTAACACCTGGAGAAACTGAGGCTCCGCAGGTCCCATAAGAATGGCAAGGCCAGGATGTGCTGTCGGACTAGGCTCATAGAGTTCAAGCTCCCACTGCCCAACTCTTTTTAAAATATTTATTTATTTGGCTGCACCGGGTCTTAGTTGAGGCATGAAGGGTCTTTAGTTGTGACATGTAGGATCTAGTTCCCTGACCAGGGGTCGAATCCAGGCCCTCGGCATTGGGAGCGCAGTCTTAGCCACTGGACCACCACGGAAGTCCTTACCCACTCTGACTCTTAACTGTTTGGAGTCAAGTTTCCTCATCTACAAAATCAAAGTGGTGGATGAGTTCAGTGATGTTCAAACTTTTAGCCATGAACCCTTTGTTCAAACGAAGTCTTGAGAGGAAAGACGTCAGATGGATGAAGACTTGGGGCTCTGCTGGGGTGGGCATGAGAGGGGTGGGGGGCTGGAATCTGACCAGCTGGACTGTCCCCGCTGCCTCCCCGGCACTTCCTGTTGGAACACGAGGACTCTGGGCCCTGAGGGAACTGCCCGCTGACCCAGGCCTGCCAAGCCTTGGCACCGTCTCCAGCAACAGTGACTGTCAGCCTGGGCACCCAGCCGTAGGGGAGGGTGGCCGGGGGCTGGGGGCCTCACAGGTCCTCCAGGGAGGGGTTCTCGGAGCCCCTCATCAGGGACAGCAGGTTCAGGGCCGAGACGCCAGGCACGTGGCCCGCGCAGATCTGCAGCAGGCGGACCAGGCGCTGCGCCATGGCGGCACGGAAGTCTTCTATCTGCAGAGGAGGAGACAGGACCCCAGTGAGG
>NW_011494756.1:2228187-2231202 GCF_000754665.1 Bison bison bison | reverse complement strand
TGGAGGAGACAGGACCCCAGTGAGGCGGTGGCCAGAGGGGAGCTGGGAGCGGAGACACGGGGACAGCCATAGGCACTGCTGCCCCCAGGGCCACCCCCTGTCCGCGCCACACCTCACCGAGCAGCTTCCAACCACCTCAGCTTATGGAAACCCTTCAGACACCCTCCAGCGACATCAGAGACGCTGACCCCTACTCCAGAAGACACGAAGGCTCAGCAGGCGGGGCTGGCGGGGTCAGCAACACCGTCCAGAGGCATGGTGGGCAACTGTCAAGCTGGGGTCTGAACCAGGGCTACTCCCAACCAATGCTGAGGCGGCACCCCCTGGGATGTCTCTGAGACAGACACGCCCAGGTTGGAAAGGAGGGGTGGGGAGAGTGGTCCTCACGGAGGACAGGGAGGTGCCATCAACAGATGGTCCCTACCCGGAAGGGCTAGTGGGCCCAGAGGAGCCGTGGGATTAGGCAGAGGTAATCAGACTGTATGATGTGAGAGTTGGACTATAAGGAAAGCTGAGCACCGAAGAATTGATGCCTTTGAACTGTGGCGTTGGAGAATACTCTTGAGAGTCCCTTGGACTGCAAGGAGATCCAACCAGTCCATCCTAAAGGAGGTCAGTCCTGGGTGTTCATTGGAAGGACTGATGCTGAAGCTGAAACGCCAGTACTTTGGCCACCTGATGCAGAGCTGACTCATTGGAAAAGACCCTGATGCTGGGAAAGACTGAGGGCAGGAGGAGGAGGGGACGACAGAGGATGAGAGGATGGCATCACCGACACAATGGACATGGGTTTGGATGGACTCCAGGAGTTGGTGATAGACAGGGAGGCCTGGCGTGCTGCGGTTCATGGGGTCAGAAAGAGTTGGACACAACTGAGAGACTGAACTGAACTGAATTAGACTGTGCGAAGGCCCCAGCTGGCATGGGCGAATGAGCTGCTCCAGAAAGGTAGAAGAATAAACGGTGATGCTCAGATGGCGTCCCCCGACCAATAAGTGGCCTCAGAGAACCTCCTCCTCCTCTTCCTGTTCCCTCTCTAACTGGGGAAAGGGCGCCACCATCTGCCCAGTCACCCAAGCTAGAGCCGGGACATCCTAAAGGCCCCCTGCTCTTACTCTACCTTGTCACCTGTGAGTCCTGGGTTCCAAGTCCAGGGGCGACATCTCAGTCCTCACACACTGGCCTCATTCTCAGCGGGGTCTCCTCTTAGTGGAGTCTGAGGCAGCTGCTGCCTCCCTGGCAGGCCATTTCTCCCTGGCTCCTGGGACCCACCGGCCCCCAGCTTTTCCTCCCACCTCTCAGGTCGCTCCCTGCTCTGTGTAACACCTCACGACTGGGGCGGGGGTGGGGAGCAGGGGGCAGGGCTTCTCAGGCTGAAAACTCCAGAATTGACTCTGACTCTTCTTCCTCTCCTGTCTCACAGGCAGGCCATCCACACACCTGTAGCCCAACCCTGGAAACACCCAGCATCAGAGACCATCCCAACTCCCCCTTCCCTGGTCACCACAGAGCCCAGACCACTCTGAACCCAGTCCCCAGGCCCCTCTCCCTATTTCTGCCCTTGCGTCCCTTCAGTCTACTCTTCTCCCAACAGCTGGAGGGGACCCAATCAAAACCCAAGTCGGGCTGCGGCCCTCCCTGGCCCCATACGCCTCCGCTGCCCCAGTCTAACTCAGAGTGAAAGCCACCATGCCTTTACTGCGACCCACAGAGCCCTGCTGTCTGGCCCAGTGTCAGTCCCCCGGCTCTGCTCCAGGCGCCCATGGCTCCCTGTGGACCCTGAACACGGCAGGCAGCGTCCAAACTCAGGGCCTCTGCACCTGCAGTTTCTCCAGCCTCGTGGGCTTTTCCACTAGGAGGCGCCTCCCTTATGTCTTCACTTAAAGGTCAGATTTTTAGGGAGTCCCTTCACCCCCTATTTAAATCCTGTTGCTTTACCACCACCTGACATGTCACATCACCATGCCCTAACACATCACGCATTCTACTTCCTTACCGTGTTTCCTCCACTAGAACAGGATTGGGAGTGTTAACACTGCTTTGTTCTATGCTGCCTCCCGAGAGCCGAGAACAACACTGGACAGGCTGCAGGTTATGTTAAGAAATATCTGTTAAAGAAACCCTCTGGGCTTTGTGGCCTTGGCCTCCGAACAGTCCCTCCAAATGGCCGCTGCTCTCACTCAGGCTCCACGGTCTGCTTCCTGCAGCCTCGTCCCCGGCCTCCTGCCTCTGGCTGGGCCTCCTCCCTCTGGCTGGGCCTCCTCCCATCCACACACCTTACTCCAGAGACGTGACCCCCAGAGAGCTGAGCCCATTGTGACTGCCCCGATGCCGATGGGAAGGAACGGGTGGACTCACTGCCTGGCTTCCAAAGCCCTGCGGATCCTCCTGCCACAGCAGGTGTGACGTGCGGTCTATTTCCCTCCATTGAGGGGCAGGGCCAATGTCGGAGGCATCTGGTTCTCAGGGACTCACACAGGGCCTAGTAGCAGAGCTGGAAAATAACTGCCCTGGATGAATCCCGCACCTCCCTGGGTGTGTTTCCTGTCCTGTAAAACGGGGCCAGTGTTTCTTGCCATGCAAAGGCCTCAAAACACAATGAGGCTCCAGCTCATGACGTGGGGGAAAGTGCCCCGGACAGGACCGCACAGGTACCAGGCACGCTGGCTGTCCAAACACTGGGTACATCGGATGAGAGGATGCCAGGCTTAGGTTCTCAGCCCACCAGCTCCAGGCTGGAAATAGGAAGTCAGCCACAAACCTTTTCTTGGTGGTTCAGATGGTAAAGAATCTGCCTGCCAATGCAGGAGACCCAAGTTTAATCCCTGGGTTGGGAAGATCCCCTGGAGTAGGGCATGGCAACCCACTCCAGTATTCTTGCCTGTAGAATTCCATGGACAGAGGAGCCTGGCGGACTACCGTCCATGGGGTCTCAGAAGAGTCAGACACAACTGAGCGACTACCGTTCTCAGGCTAGAGGGCAACACAGGACCTGGTACAGCCTGCCACCTCCTG
>NW_011494756.1:2219186-2228079 GCF_000754665.1 Bison bison bison | reverse complement strand
CACGCACCCGTCTGCTGTGGATTGCCATTCCCCTTGAGAGCTAAGAAAAGGAAGGCCGTTCGAGTTATCAGTGTGTGTGTGTGCGCGCGCGCGCGTGTGTTGAGGGGAGGGGCTGACTTGTTCAAAGCCATGCAGCCAGCCCGCTAAGCCAGGAAAGAGTCAGCGGCACACCAACCTGGCTCTTCTGCTGACTTACTCGCTGTGTGACTGTGAGCGTGCCACCTCTCCTGTTGTGAGCAAAGCCAGCAAGGACGGGCACCTCAGGGTGCCTCAGGTCCTACCTGTGAGGTCAGAGCCTTGGTCAAGTCGGGGTTCTTAAAACAGCGATCAGGTGTGAAACACAGATCTGCGGCAGAGCAGTATGTGCATCTTAAGCGACACACTGAGTAAGAGGCCCTGCTGCTGCTAAGTCACTTCAGTCGTGTCCGACCCTGTGCGACCCCATAGACGGCAGCCCACCAGGCTCCTCCATCCCTGGGATTCTCCAGGCAAGAACACTGGAGTGGGTTGCCATTGCCTTCTCCAAAGAGGCCCTAGAACAGGTCTAACAGCTTCTGCAGAATCGCAGAAGCTCATGGGGTCCACCGCGTCCCCACAGGACGTGCCAGTGTCTGCTGCTTCTGTTGCTAACAATCACAGGCTCTGCTAACACTACTGTCGCCTCCCATCTACATTCATAATGTTAAATTCCTCCTAGAGGTTAGTGAAAACAGAAGTAATTTTTTTTCTTGTCCAAAGCCACAACTCCCCTGAATTCTTCTCCCTTCAGAATAGAGGGGTCCATAGACCCTGAAATGCTTCTCCCTTCAGACCAGAGAGGTCCATAGACCCCGGCGTCAGCACTTCTGGTCTAGATGGTGAGGACGGACCACACGCTGACTCAGCTCCTTCTGCACCACATCACTTGGCCTTTGGGGACAGGCATAAGACCCAGAACAGAAACACAAATCTTTAAAATGAACCTCAAAACCAGTAAACCTAACTTATATGGGGAAAGAGTCGGAAAAAGAACGGATACATGTATACCTGAATCACTTTGCTGTACACTGAAACTAACACAGCACTGTAAATCAATATACTCCAGTATAAAAAATAAACAGACAGAACCCTAAAGCAACTGAGCGGGTCTGGTATGCAGGTGGGGCAGCCCAGGACCCGGGAGCCCTCAGCAGACCCCCAGAGGGAGCAGAATCAACTCTTGCCGAGAACCCTTTAGCAAAATGTCTTCAGGCTCCACACTACACACAGAGAGGCTGGAGAGCGAAACTCATCGGCAAAGCAGAAATCTGCTGTACCACCCTCACAGCTAGGATTCAGCTTGTGAGAAACCCCAGGAGAAGCGAGTCAGGGCAGAACCAACATCACATGTATCCATTCAGCCATCCATCCACCTATCCACCCAACTTCCACCCTTGCTGCCTGCTGGACCCCCTGCCCCAGGCTGGGAGCAGACAAGGTCTGCGATCCAGGGAGGTAAGGGGGAATGGAGGGCATCCTGACTGCTGGTTAATGAGACAGACAGGATGCCTGGCCTCACAGCTCTTACGTCCCGGCAGGAAAAGTGAGATATTAACAGGGACCCATAGACACACACACAAGACTTGGTCATGAGTACAGAGAAAAATGTCAAAGCATTGGCACCTGGTGCACAAACGGAACTCAAGATGTCACCCTACTTTACAGGGGTGTACCCAAGGCTTATGGTGACCCACCCACGGACAGTGAGTGGAAAAGCCAGGATTCCAACGAGGATCTGGCCTCCACATCAGGAGCCTCTTTGCTCGGGTACTCATGATCCTCCAAGAAGCACCCCGCCATGCCCTCTGTGTTCTGACTGTGCCATCCCATGGCCCACGTGAGCAGGTCCTCACCTCTAGGTCACAGAAGAGCAGGGGGCTCCGGTAGGTGTGGGCCAGCTTGACCACGGTGTTCCGGTGGATGCTGCAGTGGCTGTCCCGCCCAGCTGCAAAGAAGCCACGCCGGTCACCTCCACCTCATGGCTATGATGGAGGAGGCACTGGGCCCAGGAGGTCACGTCTCCTCTCTGGGCCACAGTTTCTACCTTCTTTTCAGGGCAGTCAAGATCATCAGATCAGAAAACAGGCTAAAGGGACTTGATAGAGTCGGAATAAACCCATGAGTTTCCTCGTCTATGAAATGAGGAGCATAACAGCACCTACTCTGCTGAGTTACTAGAGAAAGCCCGTGAGCGAATACAGAGAAGTGACCTGGCATTCACTTCTCCACCAAAGCTTACTGAGAATATGGGAGCCAGGCCCTTCACGCCAGGAGCTCGCAGTGCAGCTGGGGGAGGCGGGCAGACACACCATCAGTGTAGGCAGAAGGGTGAGGAGTCTGACAGAGGCCTGCATGGACACCCCGAGGGCCCAGACAGCAGGGCTGGTCAGGAAGGTGTCCCCCAGGGGGCAGAAAATGGGGGTCAGGCACATAAAAAGGAGGAAAAAGTATTTATGAGAAGCCACATGGTATAATCATTAAAGGCGTGGGCCCTGGAACATGACCAGCTAAGTATGAATTCTGCTCTACCACTGTCTAGCTATGGAGCCTTGGACGAGTTACCTAACCTCATGACCAGCTTCCTTCGCCGTAAAAGAGAAACAACAGTACCTACCTCAATAGTACTTTTTGTGAAAATTAAGTGATACAGAAACAAAGCACTTCGACAGAGTCTGGTCTATAGTGAGTACTCAATATAGGTTAGCTATATTTTTTTAAGTTTTTTTTTTTTAATGTGGATCATTTTTAAAGTTTCTATTGAATTTGTTACAATATTGTTCCTGTCTTATGTTTTGGTTCTTTGGCCAGATGGCATGTGGGATCTTAGCTGCCTGACCAGGGACTGAAGCCTCACCCCCTGCACTGGAAGGCAAATTCTTACCCACTCGAGCGCCAGGGAAGTCCCCAAGGTTAGCTACTATTATTTCCACTGTTAACATTACAGAGTCTCGGAGAACTATCTGAAGAAGAGTAACAGGAGATGAGCCACCAGGCACCCCAGGGCAATGATCTCGGCAGAATTAACCTGGCAGAACGATCAGCTCCGACTTGCTTTATGGAGACAGACAGCAGTCAGATTCCAAAGCCCACGGCCTCCCCATCACCCAGGCTGCCTCTGCACGGAGTCCACCATGGGCGCACCCACGGCAGCAGGCAGGGGAGGCACTCACCCCCCGTGGCGAGGAAGGCCACCTTCCCCAGGAAGAAGGCCGCGTCCAGGTGGCACAGGGACTCCTCCACGCTCTGCAGGCTGGGGCGGCCAGGCCAGGGCAAGAAAACAAGCAGAGGACATACCTCACAACAGAGAAGGCAGAAGAAACCCCCACGCCTCTGATCCCAGAGAGGCCAGGGCATAAGATGAGGGTGACGGGAGACAGCCCTGGAGGAACACTTTGTCCTTTTGTAGCTTTAAACTGCTTCTAATTACAAAGTGAGTCAAGTCTGTGAAATGATCAAATAGTAAATACTGGTGTACAAGTAAAAAGTAAAACTCCCTGTCTCCAGCACCACCTCTAGTTTTAACTCCCCAGAGATGACTGCCACAATAGTTTGGGGTGTGATTCTTCTGGAATTTTCTTCATATGCAAATCCAGACAGTGATATGTATAAGCAGCCAGTTAGGTCTAATTGGGTTCGATGTCTCTGTTACATTCTTTGGAATGACCACACTGTACCCCAAACTAACTGCCTGCCCTGTGGTGGACATTTAAATGGTCTCTACTTTTTCACCTTCACAAAGAGCGCTGCATGAATATTGTTTCCTACGTCTCCTACTAAGCAGATGTTTCTGTAGAACAGACGCTGGAAGTAGAAGGGCTGTCTTTTTTTTTTAAGTATGTGTCTTTTTAAAGTGTGGATAACTATTGCTGAATTGCTTTCCAGTAAAATGACAGCGATTTTAAGTCATATCAGTTGTATGAAAACACTCTTTTCCTCTAAACAAGGGCACCTTGGCCTGCTGGGTTGAGGCTTTCACTCACTGGTGTCCAGGGAGTGATGAAAGACTGTTGTCTTCCAGGCCAAAAGCCATCTCAGTAGGGCTTCATGAATGAACAAGGCCTGAGACCAACAGCCCTATGGCGCAGATGGTTCTCCGGTGTCCCTTCTGGTAAACAGAGAGGCCTCACCCAAACAGCAGCAGACCTGTAAACCAAGGGAGCCCACAGCAGGTCTCAGCCCTTTCTTGCCCCACCTGGGCCTAAGTCCCTGCTGACTGGTTCCCAGCGGTCAGGTCGTGTGGTCTGGACCCAATCCTTGTGTCTGCTGTCTCCATGCCCCCCGGTTTTCAGGCGTTTCTCCCACAGCCTTCCCTTATCCCCCACCACAGGACTAGGTATCTGCCCTGGTTTCTGTGCTGGACCCTGTGTCCTCAGCCAGCTGTCTCCAGGAAGGAGGGGAGACCTTCCACCTGTATTCCCTAGGTCGGCTGCAGTCCTGACCCCAGGGCTGCCAGCACTGTGGGGAGGCCAGGCCAGGCCACAGGCATGAACATCACCCACGCTGCCACTGCCCCAGCCCTAGAGTGGACTGGGCTCTGACCCCGCGCAGGCCTGGACGGTCCTCCACACATGCTGTGCTCCTGCCTTTACACCAGCCCTCCACCTGGGACATCGCTCACGGTCACCCTTGCCTGGCTAACGCCTCCTCACCTCTCAGGTGGTTTTTAACTGACTGATTGCCGTGTGTGGCTTCTGTGCTCTTAGTTCCCCGACCAGGGACTGAACCCAGGCCCCCACAGCGAAAGCGTTGAGTCTTAACCACTGAACCGCCAGGTAATTCCCTCCGGTGTCTATGTAGATGTCACCTCCGCCAGGAAGTCTAGCTTGACCTAAGTCCTCAGAGGCAGAGGTCTTGTCCAGGCTCTCACAGTCCCAGGCTTCCCCCTTTGACAGTACACTTCACAGGTACTGTAAGTGTCTGTTCAAAAGTCTAGATTCTCCCCTAACGGACCCTGTTCTCAAGGTCCGTCTCACTCACGTCTGTGCTGCTCTCAGGGAGGCAGAGTGGCCCCAGAGAGCATTAGACAAATGACAGGTGACACCGCTGGCATGTGTCAGCGTCTTCTAAACATCTGGCGTTGGCGCTGGCTCCTCCCTCCTCACCGTCTAGGCTGCCCCCAGACAGCCTCTCCCATTCTCCTCTCCTTCCCTTGACAAGTGAGGCCACCGTCCCAGCACAGCCCTAAGGCGCCCCTGAGCACTGACAGCCCCATCCCCTGGCTCTCACCTGAGTTTGCTGTGCAGGTTGACCACGAACACAATCAAGTCAATTCGGGGCCGATTCACGCTGCATGGCAGAGGGAGGGACCTTGCTAAGTGGCTGAAAAACAAGAGATTGCAGGATTCAAGGTACATGTGCCCACATCACAATGACCGTTCACACGCTACCCTTTGTAGGGGAAGAGGCTGTAAAAAGCTCCTCCCCTATTCACCTGAAGCTTCTATGTGTGTTTTAAAAATATTTATTTATTTGGCTGTGCCAAGTCTTAGTTGTGGCACGCAGAATCTTCGATCTGTGCTGCTGTACGTGGGATCTGTGCTGCTGTACGTGGGATCTGTGCTGCTGTACGTGGGATCTGTGCTGCTGTACGTGGGATCTGTGCTGCTGTACGTGGGATCTGTGCTGCTGTACGTGGGATCTGTGTTGCTGTATGTGGGATCTGTGCTGCTGTATGTGGGATCTTTGCATCCTGTAGGAATTTTTTTTTCTTAGTTGTGGCTTGTGGGATCTAATCCCCGACCAGGGATCAAACCCGACCCCCCTGCATTAGGAGCATGGGGCCTTAGCCACTGTACCACCAGGGAAGCCCCCACAGGAAGCTTTTGTGGGCAAGACTCCTCAAGTGAGCACAGAGGCAGGGCAGAGCTGTTCTTATTCAGATTACCCCTGCTTTACTCTCCCTGCCAGAAAGTTTAGTAACTGCTTTGGCAAGATGGGGTTTGGGATATAAGATGGCATCTAGCCATCTATCCTGAATGCTGGGAGGGAGGCCAGGCTCAGAAGGGGAGGGGAAGGTGTTAGACTATGAAGTTTAGGGGTTAAGACTGAAGCCCTTTGGAGTGAGATAGAAGTGGGTTTAAATCCCAGTCTGTCAACTATCAGCTGTGTGACACTGGAAAGTCACCCTCAACATTCTTGTAAGTACCTGGTCTCAGATTGTCAAATACCCACCTGAAGCGGTTTTTTTTTGAATCCTCTATTTCTGCCCATTTCCATTTATTCCTATTACTCATCTGCCCCTACCCCTCAGCTTCTAATTCAAGAATACCAAAAAGTATACAAAATATAACAAAAGTTAAAACACACACACACACTCCTAAAAGTTCAGTTACCTAAAAATTACTACTATTAGTGTTAGAACATTTTTCTAACTATCTTTCCATGTACAAATGTATACACATTCAGACACTAGACTATAGTAGATGGAATCTAGAAACAGGGTAATAGGATTTCCTTTTTTAGTAATGATTTCCATCTTGCTCAAGGAGGGCAATTTGGTCCACATTTTCCTTTAACTCTGATGCCAATTATTTTTTAATCTTTTCCTATTTCTGAGCTACAGGATTGAGTTTATCGGTGATTGTGTTTGGTGTTCTATAGCCTACGAGCCTGGTAAGACAGGTGGGGCACAGATGGACCCATAAACAATCTTTATCTCGAGGGAAAGACGATGTTCTCGCTAGGAAAGGGCATTTCCAATTCCCATAAAGGAAATACCCTTTAGATTTGGATCATTCAACACAGACCCTTGGAGCTTGTCTTTCAATCAGGGAGAATGACACCCACATATACTCAGTCACTTGACTCCTGCCAGCAGCTGTTTCTACTCCCTATCAGTTAGAAAAATGAAAGCAAAATATACTTTAGTCATCTTTTCTCCAAATTTGGGAAGTATCTGAGTAACTGTTCTGGGCCAAGTACTGTGGGGCTTCTTCACCAGTCAGTAAAAGTGAAAGTCCCTGCCCTCAAGGGGCTAACCTCGGGGTGCCTCGGGGCGGCAGACTGGAAACAAACAAATATATGAATAAGGAAATTTCTTTTTTTTTTTTTTAAACAAGCTCTGGACAGTTTTATTAAAGAAAAATTGTACATGGTTTACTTTTCACCAGTCTGTTCTGGCATGCTTCTAATATCAGAATCACCTGGATCAATGATAGCCAGTGTGCATACTCTGTAATATTTTCCACATGCTGTGCCCAATTCAATATTATTGCCACTGTAGTGATGGACATCAGTTTTGGCCAACGTGGCATAATATGGAAATTTCTTTATAGTGACAAGTGCTAGAGGGAAACAGAAAAACTGGCGTGACAGAGGATGCTTTACACGGGGACAGATCACGCATCAGGACGGAGACTCCGAGCGGTGGGTCAAAACTCGCCCCACCTGCGTCGGCCTCTCTGGCCTTCCGCTCCACCCCTCCCCGCTCTCCCAAGCCTGCGATTGGACATCTCTAGGGCAGGCTACTTACACCTTCAGCTCCGAGGTGCAGTCCGCCTTGAGCATCGAATCGGCCAGTTGCTGCAGAAGAGCATCCTCCGTGCCCACCAGCTGCCCAGAGAGAGAAGGCGGCCAATGGACCTCTGGATACAGCAGCCCCGCCGCTGGGCCCGGACGGCCGCGATCCTGGGATTCTGGCTGTAGCGCGCGAGGCACTTTTTACCGAGGGGACTACGGCAGGCATTGGTGAGGGTCTGAGGTTTGCATCCGCTCCGGTTCCGCTCACTACCCGCCCCCCTCGCCCCCGAACCCTCCCTGGAACAGCCTGGTTTCTACCGGAGGCCTGACACGGATACAGGGGGAAAACTACAACCGCGTCTTAGACCGCCTGCATCCACCCTGCGCGCGGGCTCCCGGCCCAGCCGCTCCACCAATCGGAAACTCAGAAAGAGCACTTATTGGTGGAGACATCCCACGGCGTCAAGAGGGCAGCGAACTCTGATTGATTCAGAGAGAGGCTCTCCCGCCCACCACACTCCCGCCGGAGCAGCCCGGGCCAGAATCTCAGAGAGCCACAGAGGGCCTGGCCGCTGAAGCGCGGCCCAGGAGGAAAGGCGGGCGCGGGAATCCGGGCTGCTGACGCCTACCAAGATGGTGGCCGTGTTCAGGCCAGGCAGCTTGTCCAGCGGCCGTAACGCCGACATCCCCGGTGACTGACGGAACTGCGGGTCGCACGGTGCGCGCCGGGCTTTCAAACAGCCCTCCGGCCCGGCCCTGGTGCGTAACCGCGGGTCACGTGACACCGTCTGGGCGGGGCTTCCTGTGGGGCGGGGCCGGGCAGGGCCTTCTTAAAGGAGACACTACCGCTGGGGGATAGCCGATTAACACGGAGAAGGCAGTGGCACCCCACTCCAGTACTCTTGCCTGGAAAATCCCATGGACAGAGGAGCCTGGTGGGCTGCCGTCTATGGGGTCGCACAGAGTCGGACACGACTGAAGCGACTTAGCAGCAGCAGCCGATTAACAAACCATGTTGTGATAGTTTCAGGTGAGCAGAGAAGGGACTCAGCCATAGAAACACATGTATGCATTCCGCCCCACCCCCAAACCCTGCTCCCCTCCAGGCTGCCATATAACATTGAGCAGAGTTCCATATGCTAGACAGTAGCTCCTTTCTAAGGGGAAGTTTTCCACTGCTGGCCCTAGGCACCAAAGGTGCTGCCTTCGAGACAGGACTTTTATTTCACTCCTGGGAGAAAGACGGTATTCAGTGATTTGTTTATTCATTTTTCCTTCACTCATGATCATTCCAGGTGCTCTTGTTCAGTCACTCAGATCAGATCAGATCAGTGGCTCAGTCGTGTCCAACTCTTTGCGACCCCATGAATCGCAGTACGCCAGGCCTCCCTGTCCATCACCAACTCCCAGAGTTCAC
>NW_011494756.1:2211822-2219019 GCF_000754665.1 Bison bison bison | reverse complement strand
TCCAAGGGACTCTCAAGAGTCTTCTCCAACACCACAGTTCAAAAGCATCAATTCTTCGGTGCTCAGCCTTCTTCACAGTCCAACTCTCACATCCATACATGACCACTGGAAAAACCATAGCCTTGACTAGACGAACCTTTGTTGGCAAAGTAATGTCTCTGGTTTTGAATATGCTATCTAGGTTGGTCATAACTTTCCTTCCAAGGAGTAAGCGTCTTTTAATTTCATGGCTGCAGTCACCATCTGCAGTGATTTTGGAGCCCAGAAAAATAAAGTCTGACACTGTTTCCACTGTTTCCCCATCTATTTCCCATGAAGTGGTGGGACCGGATGCCATGATCTTCATTTTCTGAATGTTGAGCTTTCAGCCAACTTTTTCACTCTCCTCTTTCACTTTCATCAAGAGGCTTTTGAGTTCCTCTTCACTTTCTGCCATAAGGGTGGTGTCATCTGCATATCTGAGGTTATTGGTATCTCTCCCGGCAATCTTGATTCCAGCTTGTGTTTCTTCCAGTCCAGCGTTTCTCATGATGTACTCTGCATAGAAGTTAAATAAACAGGGTGACAATATACAGCCTTGATGAACTCCTTTTCCTATTTGGAACCAGTCTGTTGTTCCATGTCCAGTTCTAACTGTTGCTTCCTGACCTGCATACAGATTTCTCAAGAGGCAGATCAGGTAGTCTGGTATTCTCATCTCTTGAAGAATTTTGCACAGTTTATTGTGATCCACACAGTCAAAGGCTTTGGCATAGTCAATAAAGCAGAAATAGATGTTTTTCTGGAACTCTCTTGCTTTTTCGGATGTTGGCAATTTGATCTCTGGTTCCTCTGCTTTTTCTAAAACCAGCTTGAACATCAGGAAGTTTACAGTTCACATATTGCTGAAGCCTGGCTTGGAGAATTTTGAGCATTACTTTACTAGCGTGTGAGATGAGTGCAATTGTGCGGTAGTTTGAGCATTCTTTGGCATTGCCTTTCTTTGGGATTGGAATAAAAACTGACCTTTTCCAGTCCTGTGGCCACTGCTGAGTTTTCCAAATTTGCTGGCATATTGAGTGCAGCACTTTCACAGCATCATCTTTCAGGATTTGGAATAGCTCAACTGGAATTCCATCACCTCCACTAGCTTTGTTCGTAGTGATGCTTTCTAAGGCCCACTTGACACATTCCAGGATGTTTGGCTCTAGGTCAGTGATCACACCATCGTGATTATCTGGGTCGTGAAGTTCTTTTTTGTACAGTTCTTCTGTGTATTCTTGCCATCTCTTCTTAATATCTTCTGCTTCTGTTAGGTCCATACCATTTCTGTCCTTTATCGAGCTCATCTTTGCATGAAATGTTCCTTTGGTATCTCTGATTTTCTTGAAGAGATCCCTAGTCTTTCGCATTCTGTTGTTTTCCTCTATTTCTTTGCACTCAGTCGTGTCCAACTCTTTGAGACCCCATGGACTGCAGCACGCCAGGCCTCTCTGTCCATCACTAACTCCCAGAGTTTACTCAAACTCATGTTTGTTGTGTGATGCCATCCAATCATCTCATTCTCTGTCGTCCCCTTTTCCTCCCTCCTTCAATCTTTCCCAGCATCAGGGTCTTTTCAAATGAGTCAGTTCTTCACATCAGATGGCCAAAGTATTGGAGTTTCAGCTTCAGCATCAGTCCTTCCAATGAATATTCAGGACTGTTCAGTCGCTAAATCATTTTTAATTCTTTGCAACCCCATAGACTGCAGCATGCCAGGCTTCCCTGTCCTTCACAGTCTCTTGGAGCTTACTCAAACTCATGTCCATTGAGTTGGTAATGCCATCCAACCATCTCATCCTCTGCTGCCTCCTTCTCCTCTTGCCCTCAGTCTTTCCCAGCATCAGGGTCTTTTCCTATGAGGCAGCTCTTCACATCAGGTGGCCAAAGTATTGGAGCTTCAGCTTCAGCTTTAGTCTTTCCAATGAATATTCATGGTTGATTTCCTTTAGGATTGACAGGTTTGATCTCCTTGCTGTCCAAGGGACTCTCAAGAGTCTCCTCCAACGCCACAGTTCGAAAGCGTTGATTCTTCGGCATGCAGCCTTTTTTATGGTTCCAACTCTAACATCCACATGTGACTACCAGAAAAACCATAACTTTGACCATACGGACCTTTCCTGACAAGTGATGTCTCTGCTTTTTAATATGCTAAATTTGTCTCCTCCAGCTCAGTTGACTCATTCCTTGCAGCTGCTCAGAACAAAATCTTGGGTCATTCTTGGCTCCTTTTCTCTGCACCTCACAGCCAATTTCTGGTTCTGTTCTTAAAATGCATCCAGAAGCTGACCATTTCTCACCACTTCCACCCCCCAATCAGGAGAAGACACTGGCATCTCTCATTGGGTCTACTGTAATAGACTTCTCACAGGCTCCCTGTGTCCACACTGATCTCTAGGGCTACTGGCTATTCTCATACAGCAATCAGAGTCTTCCTTTTGAAAGAGAAATCAGAGCAGGCCACTTCTCTGGTCAAAACCCACTGGTAGTCCCCCTCTCACTCAAGAGAACATTGCAAGTGCTTTACATGACCTTTGAGGCTCTGTGTGTTCTGGCCCTTGACAGATTCCCCAGCCTCATCTTATGCCTTTCTCTCTTTAACACCTGCTCCGGGAGGCTTCCCTGGTGGCTCAACTAGTAAAAAATCCACAATTTTTTGCACATTCTGCAATGTGGAAGACCTGGGTTCTATCCTTGGGTTGGGAAGATCCCCTGGAGAAGGGAAAGGCTACCCACTCCTGTATAGTCTAGTCAAGGCTATGGTTTTTCCAGTGGTCAGGTATGGATGTGAAAGTTGGACTTTGAAGAAAGCTGAGTGCCAAAGAATTGATGCTTTTGAACTGTGGTGTTGGAGAAGACTCTTGAGAGTCCCTTGGACTGCAAGGAGATCCAACCAGTCCATCCTAAAGGAGATCACTCCTGGGTGTTCATTGGAAGGATTGATGCTGAAGCTGAAAACTTCAATACTTTGGCCACCTCATGGGAAGAGTTGACTCATTGGAAAAGACCCTGATGTTGGGAAGGGTTGAAGGCAGGAGGAGAAGAGGACGACAGAGGATGAGATGGCTGGATGGCATCACCAACTCAATGGACATGAATTTGGGTGAACTCTGGGAGTTGGTGATGGACAGGGAAGCCTGGCGTGCTGCGATTCATGGGGTCACAAAGAGTTGGACTGAGTGACTTTCGCTTCATTCACCAGGACCTTTGCCCCTGTGGTTCTGGCTGAAACGCACTTCCAAATAGTTACTTGGCTTGTTTCCTCACTTTATTCATGTATCTGCATCAATGTCGCTTGAGCAGAGGAGGCTTTCTGAATGACGTCGTCTAAAGTAGCGAGCGTGGGACTTCCCTGGTGGTCCAGTGATGAAGACTGGGCTCCCAAAGCAGCGGGCCTGGGTTTGATCTCTAGTCAGGGAACTAGAGCCTGCATGCCGAGACTAAAGACTCTGCGTGCCTCAATGAAGATCCTGCGTTCTGCAACAGAGACCAGACACAAGTAAGTAGAAAATAATAATAAAATAAGGTAGCAAGCCCTGGGATTTCCCTGGTGGTCCAGTGGTTAAGACTCCAATGCAGGGGTCCTGGCTTCCATCCCTGCTTGGTTAACTAAGATCCCACATGCTGTTCAGCTCAGAAAGAAAAAAAAAAAAAAAATATATATATATAGCAAGCCCTCCTATAATTCCTCTCTCCTCTTTTCTGCTCAGTTTTCTCAAAAGCACTTCACATTGCTTACAAATGTACAGCATCTGAGATTTTGCAAACTAATAAACTGTTTCTATTCATTACGGTTTAGCAAAAGTCTTTTCATGGATGCTGCAGGAGACATGGAACTCCTGGGTAACGGACAAAGGCCATTATTATTACTCATGGAAAAAGCAGTCGCTGATCCTTTATTTTTGTGTCATTTTCCCCCATGTCCCCCAAGCCCTGCAAAGGACCCATTGTGTTTGTCTGTCTACCTTGTGCTTGGCATTATGGGAGAGGAGCACAGAAGTTAATACTGCTTTTATAGTGAGTGATAAGCATGCTTGTTCTTTTTCCAGGAGGAGATGTTACCTCATCCCTCAACATTGCTTGTTATAAACACAGCCCTGAGAAATGGCCTGGGTAGGCAGCTTTCAGGGCCTTGCTCTCTTGGCTTGCCCAGCAAGAACTTGCAGGGACTCAAAGCCCATGGCAGATTGCTTCTCCTAACAGTTATGTAGTTACCGGCTCATTGTCTCTCCAACGAAAGTATAAAATACAGAGGACAAGGATTTTGTCCGTTTGTACATCCAGCACTGTAGAGAGTGCTTGGTGGGGACTTCCAGTGGCTAAGACTCTATGTTCCCAGTGCAGGGGGCCCAAGCTGGATCCCTGGTCAGGGAGCCAGATCCCACATGCTGAAACTAAGGATCCTGCACTCCTCAGTGAAGACTGAAAATCCTGTGTGCAGCCAAGATCAATGAATAAATATTTTTAAAAGGAAAGCCTTTCTTATTCATATAATAAAAATACTTTTTAAAATAAATAAGAAGTACCTACAACTACAGAGTAGTTGCTCAATAAATATTTGTCGAATGAGGCCCTTAGAGAGTCAAGGAAAGGCTTTGGACCCTGCTCATCATGTTCCAGGGAGGGCTGAGCTGAGACCCATTCAGTCCCACCTGTGCGGAGTGCCTGCCTGGGCTGGGCCTGGTGCTGGGCTGACCCGGGCACAGAGGTGTCCTTCCTGTCTCTGGAGTTTTCAGGGTGGACAGGCAGATAACCGCAATGAAAGGCAGCATAGGGGCTGAGAGTCACCCTGGCAAGCAGCTGGAGCCCCGATGAAGGTGTGTGAAAGCCCCCCTGGGAGAGCCCCCCCGGGGAGAGCCCCATTACACTTTGCTGACTGTTGGCTGAGGCATCAAGGCAAGTTGATGCTTGTCCCCCAGGTAGCGCCATAGAAAATGGTGTGTAAGATCCATCCTGTGATGAAGGGTAAAGATTGGCAGGAAACCCAGATCCAGGCCTGGAAGTTCTTGTATTAATATCATCAGAACCCAGAACTGGAATGGCCATCAGAGACCCTCTGGGCCAGTGTGTTTTGAACTGACTTTTGTGGAACCCTAGGAATATGCTGCCTCGGTGTGGGTGGGGCACTGTGAGGGGCAGGGGGAAGCTGAGTGGGTGGGATCGGGCAGCCTCTTCCCACATTTAACAGAAGCAGCTCTGGCTTTATCTCTATTGCATGCTGAGCTTCCCACCAACTTTTGTGTGGGACTTCCCTCGTGACTCAGTGGTAAAGAATCTGCCTGCCAATGTAGCCAACAAGGGTTTGATCCCTGATCCGAGAAGATCCCAGAACTAAGCCCGTGTCCCACAACTGTTGAAGTCCGTGTCTTGGAGCCCATGCTCCACAACAAGAAAAGCCATCCCAATAAGAAGTTTGTGCACCGCAACTAGAGAGCAAGCTGGTGCAGCTACCAAGACCCAGCACTGCCAAAAATAAATGGATAAATAAAAATTATAAAAACCTTTTGTGTGAATAAAGAATCACATGACTGAAACAATATCCAAGGCCCATAGATCACTTTTAAAAAAAAACAGATTTATTAATGCGTCATCGACACATAATAAGCTACACATATTTAAAGTGCATGATTTAATAAGTTTTGACATAAAGATACACCCAGGAAGGCACCATCCCAATCATTTTATAATGAGCATATCCATTACCTCCAAAGTTTCTCTGTGCCCCTTTGTCATCCTCCACCACCTCCTCTCTGCCCTCCCACTCCAAGATGAACAGCACTTTGGCAGCTTTGCTCATCAGAGTCCAACATTGGAAATGCCCCAAACATCCTTCCACGGTGAACAGATAAACAAGCTGTGGGGCGCTGATACAGGCAGCAGCATCAGCGGACTGAGCATTGTGCTGAGGAACAGAAGTCAGACACAAAAGAGCGTGGACTGTGAGATCCCATTTATGTGAAGTGCAAGTCCAGGAAAAACTGATCTTTGGTGACATAAACCAGATCACTGAGTGCCTGTGGGAAGGTGGTGTTGACTGTCAAGAGGCAGGAGGGAACTGTCTGGGATGATGAAAACACCCTAGACATGATCTGGGTGCTGATTGCAAAAGTGTATACACAGGTAAAAATTCATCACTATATTTTACCGGCTTCAGTTGGGCTTCCCTGGTGGCTCAGATGGTAAAGAATCTGTGCAATGCAGGAGACCTGGGTTCGATCCCTGGGCCTGGAAGATCCCCTGGAGAAGGAAATGGTAACCCACTCCAGTATTCTTGTCTGGAGAATCCCATGTAAAGAATCCCATGTACAGAGGTTGCCTGGAGGGCTACAGTCCATTGGGTTGTAGAGTCAGACACGACTGAGCAACTAACACTTTCATACCTTATATCTTAATAAAACCCCTCTGGAGAACTTCCTTGGTGGTACAGTGGATAAAAATCTGCCAGCCAGTGCAGGGGAC
Source organism: Bison bison bison (assembly GCF_000754665.1). Taxonomy (NCBI): domain Eukaryota; kingdom Metazoa; phylum Chordata; class Mammalia; order Artiodactyla; family Bovidae; genus Bison; species Bison bison. The sequence continues at coordinate 2,212,539 of NW_011494756.1, read as the reverse complement.
ATGGGTTTGACCCCTGGTTCAGGAAGATTCCACATGCTGGGAGTAATTAAGCCTGTGTGCTGCAAGTACTGAAGCCTGTGTGCCTAGAGCCTGTGCTCTGCAACAAGAGATGCCACCGCAACGAGAAGCCTGCACGGCAAGGAAGAGTAGCTCCTGCTTGCTGCAACAAAGACCAAGCAGAACCAAAATAATAAACATTAAAAATTAATTTTAAAAGTCTTTGTAAAGATGTGAAAGTCGCTCAGTCGTGTCCAACTCTTTGCGACCCCATGGACTATCCAGATAAAAACGAAGATCATGGCATCCGGTCCCACCACTTCATGGGAAATAGATGGGGAAACAGTGGAAACAGTGTCAGACTTTCTTTTTCTGGGCTCCAAAATCACTGCAGATGGTAACTGCAGCCATGAACTTAAAAGACGCTTACTCCTTGGAAGGAAAGTTATGACCAACCTAGATAGCATATTCAAAAGCAGAGACATTGTTTTGCCAATAAAGGTTTGTCTAGTCAAGGCTATGGTTTTTCCTGTGGTCATGTATGGATGTGAGAGTTGGACTGTGAAGAAGGCTGAGCGCCGAGAATTGATGCTTTTGAACTGTGGTGTTGGAGAAGACTCTTGAGAGTCCCTTGGACTGCAAGGAGATCCAACCAGTCCATTCTGAAGGAGATCAGCCCTGGGATTTCTTTGGAAGGAATGATGCTGAAGCTGAAACTCC
>NW_011494756.1:2207123-2211722 GCF_000754665.1 Bison bison bison | reverse complement strand
GAGGAGAAGGGGACGACAGAGGATGAGATGGCTGGATGGCATCACCGACTCGATGGACGTGAGTCTGAGTGAACTCTGGGAGTTGGTGATGGACAGGGAGGCCTGGCGTGCTGCGATTCATGGGGTCGCAAAGAGTCGGACACGACTGAGCGACTGATCTGATCTGGACTATCCAGTCCATGGAATTCTCCAGACCAGAATACTGGAGTGGGAGCCTCTCCCTTCTCCAGGGGATCTTCCCAACCCAGGGATCAAACCCAGGTCTCCCGCATTGTGGGCAGATTCTTTATCAGCTGAGCCACAAGGGAAGCCCAAGAATGCTGGAATGGGTAGCTCATCCCTTCTACAGCAGATCTTCCCGACCCAGGAATCGAAGTGGGGTCTCCTGTATTGCAGGCAGATTCTTTACCACCTGAGCTATCAGGGAAGTCTGAAAAGATGTCAACATCATTAAAAATAAAATCCCTCTGGAAACTCAAACTCACTCCCCTTGGATATAGGGGAGAGGACCGTTGCAGGACTCCCAGGTGGTCTCAGAGCTGGCAGACTGTGTGTGGAATGGGGTGGGGGACCCAGAGACCCAAAGCCACCTTACCCATGGCCATTCTCACCTGCCTGTCCTCAGTTTTTGGGAGTGGACTCCCCAGGGAGACAGCTCCTCGGAGCCTCTTCCCCGCCCCGTGGGCTTCCGGGGCTGCTCTCTCCTCCTGAGACAGTAACCACTGCTGTTCATGGAACGCTCCCCGGGCACATGAAACTCTGCACACACTCTGTCTATAGCACAGGCGGGAGGACCCAGGCATGGGCACGGGACCCCCTCCCACCCCCGGCCCCTCTGGCTTTGTCACCGAGAAGGAGAGGGTAAGCCACTGCACCTCTCTGGGCCGAAGCTGTGTCATCCCCCAAATGGGCTTTAACACCCACCCAGATGGAGGAGCAAATGAAGTGATGTGGGGGCAAGGCCTTGGCATGGCCAGGGGGGGTTCGGTGCCTGAAAGCCATGACCACCTCAGGCTGCACCCCAGCCTGGGGGCTCTGGGGCTGGTGAGGAAGAACCCAGCCCCTGCGAGGGAGCCTGCAGCCCAGGCTAGGGCTCTGACCCTGGCATTGAGACTTTCTTGCCGTGTGACCTTGGAGGACCAATAAATGAGTTAATATAAACAAAGCACTGAAGCAGTGCCTGGCATACGATAAATGCTACATTGGGCCAATGTGTCCAGACTCTCAGTCTTGGTTCTTCCCTCTTTAGCACATGACCCTCATTGGCTCTATTTGCTATTGCTTTGGTGTTCCACCCCCATGCCAGGGACCCCAATCTCTCCATACCCTCAGACGACAAGCCTCCCAACCATCCTAGTTATGATGGTCGGGGCCGCTTCCTCTTGGGGCCCAGCAGCCTGCTGGATGACTCCTGTCCGTCCCAAATTTATCCTGCCCTGCCTGTCATCTCTGCACCATGCGCACAGTGCGGGGGATCCAGAAGAGAATGTTGGTTGCCAGGGCAACGGAGGATAAAGCCCTTGCTCTACCAGGCTGCTGATTGGCTGAGGCGGGTCCCACCTCCTGCTATCCTGAGGGTGGGGGACAGAGGGAAGGGTCTCTGATGGGCGGGGAGAGGTACAGGCTGCCCAGCCCAGGACCGCCCCCCAGCCCAGGCAGAGCCCCTGGGCCTGAGAAACTGTCTCCCGTGGGGGGCGTTGGCCTCGCCCCTTTCTCTGCTTCCCACACCCAGGGCGGCTGCAGACGGCAGCATCTCTGGGGACAGCAGCTACGACTGAGTCCACGGGCTGACACTGAGCTGCTTGGGCTGAGGCGGCGCGCTCAGCCCAGAGCCCCCGCCCGGAACAGGCTTCTGCAGGGCTTGAGGTGGGTCTGCGGGCGCGGGGGTTGGGCTGCCAGGCGGAGAGGTGCCAGCGGCTTGAGAGGCAGGGAAAGGAGGTCTGCAACACTTGCACTGTCCTGGATGGGACTTTCGCTGGAATGGGGGCTAGAAAATTCCTTATAGGTCATCTGGTAACCCCCATCCCTACCTCATCATTGTGCAGGGACATGCTGAAGTTCAGAGAGAGTGAAGAGTGACCCAAGGTCACACAGAAGGCCAGTGGAGGTTTTGCTTCAGCTGAGCCAGTCCTCTGAGATGCCAGGAAAAGGTCTGGGGTCCTCGGTTGCCCCAGAATGCCTGGGATTTTCTTTACAGGGCTGGAAATGGTGGGAGGCCCAGACCACTGCTCCACGGGCCCACAGCACTGCGGCTGAAACGGCTCCTGCTCTGTCCAAGTCCCCCATCCTCTTGTTTAAGCTCAAAGGAGCCTGGGGTCCTGGGTGGGCCAGGGGAGGGGTCATGAACCTCTCGGCCTCGGTCAGGCTAGTTTGGAGCAGCCTTCCTGCTCGTGGGTCCCCTTCTCCACCTCCCCCAAACCCAGGCCACACCAGCAATTCAGAACCCTCTCTTTGGCTCTCCAGAAAGGCAGATGGTTAGGAGGACAGGCTCTAGCTCCGACTCTGGGCCATTAGCACACTCTTCCTTTTATTCCCCGGTGGAGAGAATAGGGCACCTCGAGCCACTGCGGTTCGGAGCAGCCAGTGGGGACCCTGGAGGGCACGGGAAGGCTTTCAGGTGGACGCAGGAATGGGGAGCAGCACCCTTCTCTCCCCTGGGGTCACAGCCTTTCTCGGAGACCCACCTGGCAGTGGAGGGACAAGAGGGCTGGGGTCTGGAGCCCAAGGTCTGAGAACCTGGGGCTTCTCCTCAGCCAGCCCTGGAGGTCATTCTTCCCTCCCTAGAAGACAAGGTGGGCCTTCACTCATTTCATTCAGTTCAGGTGTCTTTCCCCATCAAACCTCAGGACATCGCTGGGGGACTGGAGTCCGACTCCGTGACTCGGGGCAAGTTAGCGAGCTTCTCCAGGTCTCAGTTTCTTCATCTATAAAATGTGGACAATGATACTTAGCCCAGAGACCTGCTGTAAGATCCGTGACTCCATTCTGACCGTGGCCTCCCTGCCCGGCAGGCAGAGGTGGGGCTCCTCACCCTACCCCTTTCTCACACCTCAGGAGCCATCCGAAGGTGGATGAAATGGGTCCTGATTTGTCCCATGTCTGGAGAAGATAGTCTGTGGTGTGGCTTTTGAAGTATGTATAGGAGTTTGCCAGATGAACATGAACACAAAGGACATTCCGGGAAAATGAAAGCACATGCAGAGATGGAGACTGCATAACATGCAGGCACACGCAGGTGACTGACAAGTGGTTCCCTCTGGTGGCGTGGCGTGCAGATGAGGCTGGCATGGTTGGCAGAGAGCAGGGGTGGGCCACTCTAAGGAGCTGGATACATGGAACACTTGTGAATCACCTTAAACCTGCCAGCTTCCATTTCCTGCTCCCCTTCTGGTGCTCTGGAAATAACATCAGCTAGTATTCATCGCCTGGAAAATCCCATGGATGGAGGAGCCTGGTGGGCTGCAGTCCATGGGGTTGCTGAGGGTCGGACACGACTGAGCGACTTCACTTTCACTTTTCACTTTCCTGCACTGGAGAAGGAATTGGCAACCCACTCCAATGTTCTTGCCTGGAGAATCTCAGGGACGGGGAAGCCTGGTGGGCTGCCGTCTATGGGGTCACACAGAGTCAGACACGACTGAAGTGACTTAGCAGCAGCAGCAGCAGTGTTCATCGAGTGCTGATTCTGCACCAGGCAGCATGATGCTAAAGGAACTTTAGGCACTGTGTTGTTAAACATTCACAGAGACCTTAAGAAGTGGGTCCTACTTCTATGCCCATTTTACAGATAAGAAAACTGAGGCTCAGAGAATAGGAACAAAGTACTATGTAGCACTCAGTAAGCATCAGGCACTGGTTCTTAGCACTTTATATAAATTATCTCTTTTAACAGTCACAACAGCCCTATAATTTCCCATTTTTATGGACATGGAAATCAAGGCCCGTCTTTGGGGGCTGCTGCCTGTGTCCACACTCTTATAATTATGACATGGGGCATGGGCCTGAATTCGGGAGCCTGTGCAGACCTTGTTGATATCAACCAGGTCCCCTGGGGATGGGTGGCTGTTCACCACGCTTTTATCAGGCGACACCTGGCCAGGATGTGCGGGTGGCTGGGGACCTACTCATCTGTGAGGGGCCTGGCAAGTGGCAGCCTCTGCAGACGTCAGAGCCGGGAGAGGGGGCTCGGAGGACCACCCGAGTCGTCCTTTAGTGAGAGCTCTGAGAGGTCAGTCACCTCACCCCGTCCCCTCAAGTCTCTGGTTGCTGTCTCCCCTTCTACCCGGGACAATGCTGAGGCCCGGAGTGGTTAGGCAACCCCGGCTGGCCTGGGGCCACACGTTCTACTGAGGGACTGAGGCATAGTGGGCCCTCCGCTATAGGCTTCCTTGTAGAGGGGTGAGTAGGAGCTGGGTGGGCCCCTGGGTGTGCCTGCTCAGGGGCCGGGGTGCTGAGTCACTGCCCTCCACTCTCCGGGTGTTGGTCTGCCCACCTGCGAGGTGATGCTCTGGCCGCCTGGCTCAGTGAGGACCGCGGGTGCCCCCTCTGGGAGGGAAGGTGGGTGGGTCGGTGGGTGGGAGGATGGACAAGCCGCCCCTC
>NW_011494756.1:2194947-2207023 GCF_000754665.1 Bison bison bison | reverse complement strand
AGATGAACAGGTAGACAAGCCGCCCCTCTGCTGGTTCTCACCGACCGTGTCTCAGCAGCCAAGGCCGCCGCGATGCCGCACTTCCTGGACTGGTTCGTGCCTGTTTACCTGTTCATCTCTGTGCTCATCCTGGTGGGCTTCGGTGCCTGCATCTACTACTTCGAGCCCGGCTTGCAGGAGGCGCACAAGTGGCGCATGCAGCGCCCCCTGGTGGACCGCGACTTCCGCAAGACGCTGATGGTCCGAGACAACCTGGCTTTCGGGGGCCCCGAGGTCTGAGCTGTCCTGTGCTGGTGGCTGTGGGGGATGCCCTCTCCCTCGCCATCCAGCCTGGAGACCCTGGGGCAGAGGGAGGCCATCCCTGGTCCTCCGGGCGATCGCTCTGCAGCCTGGCTCCTCCCAGGAGGAGGTGCTCCGGGAGGACCCCAGCTGTGCAGGGATGGGGCACCTGGAGTGCCTTGAGATGTCGCTGCTGCTGATGGCCCTGGGCTTGCTCTCCAAGTCAAGCCGGCTCACCCCATGCCTGCCCTCCCCAGCTCCGGGGACACCATCCTGCTCCTCCCAGTGCCTTTGTGCTGCCCGGTGCTCCTGGCCCTCCACCCAGAGCCAGGCACTCTGCCTGTCATGAGCCTCCAGGTCTCCCATGTCCCTTCTGGATCCTGGGTGATATTCAGCTCCCGACTCCAGCTGATGGTCTCGACCCTGCAGCTCCACGGGCCAGGCTTCAAGGCTGCTGCAAGGAAAGGGCCCGCTTTGGAGGGAAGTCAGCTTAGGCCAGCCCAGCTTTACAACTCTGGACCCAAACTTAGCGTGGATGAGTGTGTGTGATGGGGTGTGCCAGGGGCAAGACCACAGAGGAAGGAGGTGTGTGTATGTGTGTGTGTGTGTGATGGAGAGAAAGTTTGGGAGGAGTGAGCAGCCTTGGAGACGGCAGGGTGGTGGGGAGAAGCATGTATGTGTGAGAGGGATAGGGGGCCCCAGGCAGGGTGGGAAGTGGGGGATGGAGTGAGTTCCGTGGGCATTATGGGGGCCACCAGCAGCAGTTCCCGCCCCCTCCCTTGGCTGGACTCCCCCCTTTCTCTCCTTTCCCAAGACTGAGGCTGCCGGCAGGCGCCCTGCCTTCTCTCCTGGTCCTGTGCCGTTCCCCCCAAGCCCACCCTGGAACCCCCTCCTACGTGGAGCATCCCCCTTTCTTTTTGGACATCTATTGGCCACCTGCCTCACTCCCCTCCTCTGGGGCTTCCACCTTAATTTATTGCAATAATAAAGACTCCATGACTATCTCAGCAGGACTGTCTCATTTCCTAAAAGTAGGGTCATGTCTATCATCTCACCGGGTCCTCATAAAAAACATAATAGTCAGGGACTTCCCTGGTGGTGCAGTGGATAAGAATCCTCCTGCCAATGCGGAGGACACGGGTTCAATCCCTGGTCCCGGAAGATCCCACATGCCATGGAGCAACTAAGCCCATGCACCACAAAGTCTGAGCCCACACTCTAGAGCCTGTGAGCCACAAATACTGAGCCTGAATGCTGCAACTACTGACACGTGCGTGCCCAGAGTCTGTGCCCTGAAACAAGAGAAGCCATCACAGTGAGGAGCCCAAGAACCACAACAAAGAGTAGCCCCCAGTCGCGGCAACTAGAGAAAGCTCGTGCCCAGCAATGAAGACCCGGTGCAACCAGAAACAAACACAAACAAAAAAACCCACGATCGTTCAGTATCCCCCATTTGGGGGATGGGAACTGAATCGCCAAAAGGAAAGAGCAGTTTCTCAGCGGGTGCACCGTTGGCTTTTTGGATGAGATCAGTCTTAGCTGTGGGAGGTTGTCCCACAGCTAGGGTGGGTGGTGAGCACCTCTGGGCTCCATGCACTAGAAACCAGTGGCCCTGTGCCCTCTCCTGACCTGGGACAACCGAAAATGCCGACTGGAATCCCTGGGGGTAGAGAGCCAGTGAGGATACAAACTCAGGCACAGAGATGCAAAACAGCACGGCCTGGCACCAAATAGAACGTCTTTTCTTTCTCCCGGTTCTTTCCTGTGGAGGTTATCCAGACTGGTCTGGGGGCTAGGCCCACGCAGTGTTCAGAGACCCGAGTTGCTCCTCTCTTGCTGAAGGGATGTTGTTGGTTGGTGCCCCCCACCCCCAGGGGGGTCTTCTGCATCCTGAGGAGCAGGGTGGACGGAGGGTGGAAGGCTTGAGGGACACTGTGGCTGGCTGGACCCTCGCTTCCCTTGACACCTCACTAGCCAATACTTAGTCACATGGGTACTCCTAGCTGCAAGGGAGGCTGGAAAGAGCTATATGTCCATTAAAAAAGCCACTCCTTTGGAATTTTGGTTCGACATGTACACACTGCTATGTTTAAAATGGATAACCAACAAGGTCCTACTGAACAGCACATGAAGCTCTGCTCAATGTTATGTGGCAGCCTGGATGGCAGGGGAGTTTGGGGGAAGAATGGATTCATGTATTAATATATGTATGGCTGAGTCCCTTCGCTGTCTACCTGAAACTATCAGAGCACTGTTAACTGGCTAAACTCCAATATAAACCAAAAAGATAAAATAAATCCTCCCTCTTTGAAAGGGGGAGAGCACATGGAGGCAGATGGCATTCCATCTTTTCTTTTAAATTTTTGGCTACACCCCACAGGATCAGGGATCCTGCAACCAGGGATCTTAGTTCCCTAACCAGGGATTGAACCCATGCCCCCCGCATTGGAAGGCAGAATCTTAACCACTGAACCATCAGGGAATCCCTGCCATTCTGTTTTCATAGGGATTTGCCAAGGGCACAGGGCAAGGGGCTGAGATTTGGACCGGATCTCCTTACCCCAGGCCCAGGCTTGCTCTTGAACAAGCCCCATCTTAGGAGTCAGCCAGGACAAAAGCTATCTTCTCTCAGCTTGAGGAGTGGGGCTACCCTCCTCCCTGGAGCAAACCCGGGAATTGCAGGGGCTGTCTTGCAGAACCAGGTTAGAGCTAAGCAAGAGAGGCACCAGTGCTGGGTACCTCTCTTGTCTCAACCCGGCCCGGCTCTGTTATTTCTGAGTCTCTCCGCCCTGACCTCCGTCTGACCCAGCAGAGCGTTCTGTAGCTTTCAGAGATTCTCCCACACTACCGCCCAAGACTCTTGCAGCCACAAGGCACCAAACTGAAAATAGCTGCAATAAGAGGGTTTGCTCCTGGACTCAGGCTTGGCTGGAACCCGGGGCTCAAGGATGTCACCAGAGCTCCATTGAGCCATCCTTCTCTCCCCCCGTCTCGCTCAGCCCTGCGGGCTTCATCCAGGTGGATTTTTCTTCTCCACGAGGTGCTAAGTTGCCCAGACAGTCCCAGGAGCACACATCGTGTTCAAGCAAAAAGTTCCCATCAGCCCCCAGGCTCTTGAGCTCAGCAGATGGGTGCGCTGATCACCAGGCAGCTCTGGCTCTAGCCACAGGGGACAGGGCTGGAGTGGCTCTGCTGATCTCGTGGTCTGAGGGGGTAGGTTGCAGCTGTTACCTAAGGGAAAGGGAGGGGAGGGGAGGGGAGGGGAAAGGGAAGGGTTGTTGGGTGAAAACCAAGAGGGACTGAGACTGCTGCTTTACGGAGGCAGATACAAGGGTGGAGAGAAGTGAACCAGGGTGACCCAGGGGGTTGCCAGCGCCTGGGTTTGAGACTGGGAGTCTGGGATGGGCAGGATGGACAGAAACCCTCAGAGTTTGGTGGGTATGTGAGTCGGGGCTCTCTGTACGGACTTTCAGGGCACGCAGGCCGCGGCGGAGGTAGGTGAGCAGGTGAGTGAGTTCTGTAGGGACCCACTGGAGGGCAGGGCCCTTCCAGTGTCTTCCATCACCCAACACCAGAATGCGGGGGGAACCAACACCACCCACACCACCCACTCGGTAGCCAGTTCCATACGCCTCAGTGTCTCGGGCAGCGCCAGCCCCAATGAGTTTTGGGCTTTCTTCCCCTCGAGGGGGCAGGACGGGGCGGGTAATGAACTTCTTACTTTACAAGGCTGAGTGGGTAGAGGTGTGAGGCGTGGGGGAGGGGGCTGGGAGGCCAGAACTAGGAGCTGGGTGCTGCCCCTGTTTATCAGGAAAGTGGAAAGTGCCCTAGCAGAAGCCACGTGCATGAGTTAGGACCAATGATTGCCAGGGACAGAAAAATCCCAACTCACTAACTGACTTGGGTAAGAAGGGGAAAGTTATCACAAAGACAGTGGGGTGGTCCAGCCCTGTAGGACAGGATAGTGGCAGGGACTCAGGACAGCTAGACCAGGCATTCCCTCCTAGGACTCTCTTCCAAATCTCTCTCTTTTTTTTTTGGCTACATCACATGGGATCCTAGTTCCTCAACCAAGAATTGAACCCATGCCCCCTGCAGTGGAAGTATGGACTCTTAATCGCTGGGCCACCAGGGAAGTCCCTTCAAACCATTTTTTATTCCTGTTTCTGTATACCCATTTCACTAACCACCCCTGCTGCCCCCATCATGGAAAATGCAGTAGCCAACTGCTGGCAAATTTTATGTCTTACAGCTCCAGGCACTGGAGAGTTACCCATCCCTCGCTCTGGCTGCAGGGCTTCCCAGGTGGCACTAGTGGTAAAGAACCCTCCTACCAAAGCAGGAGACACAAGAGATGCAGGTTCCATCCCTGGGTCAGGAAGATCCCCTGGCGAAGGAAATGGCAACCCACTCCAGTATGCTTGCCTGGAGAATCCCATGGACAGAGGAGCCTGGCGGGCTACAACGACTTTGCACGCACGCACATACTCTCTGGCTGCAAGCACAGATATCCCAGGGGAAGGATTCATGGCTCATCCTAGGTCAGACGCCCATTTTAAACTCACCACTCGAGGCTGGGGCAGGATCCTCCGTAAGGTCCAGCTTGGATCAAGGTCCTCTGGGCCAGCCCACGTGATCTGGGCTCAGGTCCTCTCAGCACCCGCCTCTGACTCTTGCTGTCAAGTCTCTTGGGATGTTACGGAAGGAAGTCAGGGCTCAGAAGGAATGACGAAGATTTCTCCCTCACCCCCAGTCCAGACTCATCAGACAGTCCCTCTTGGACTATTAGGCTTAACTGGCTGAGTCAGGGAAGGCCTCAGACTAGATCTGGCCTGCAGCCAAGTTTGAACAAATGCAAATTAATTGGCAACCTTTTTAAGTCAGGAGATTTCACATAAAAGTCTTTTTCTGACTCCTCTTTTTTTTTTTTTTTAAGCTGCATCACATTGCTTGCAGGATATTAGTTCCCTGACCAGGGATCGACCCCATGCCTCCTATGTGGGTGGAAGCATGGAGTCCCAACCACTGCACTGCCCGGAAAATCCCCTGATTCCTCTTTCAAAATAAAAATTCTGGCCATACTGGATCTAAAGTGTGAAGATGTTCAAAGTTACGAGCTTCACAGCCTCAGTGGGGTTGGGCGGGTAGTGAAATGGGTGTACAGAAACAGGGGGAGGTTGACTGTGACCCTACCCGAGGCCTGAGCAGTGGCCGGTCTTCTTCACAGTAAGGCTGGCTGTATCCAGGAGTCTTGGCAGAATCTACCATCCCAGGTTGCCAAGGAGACTGAGGCTGAGAGGGTAGGGGATTTACCCAAGCCTTCTGCTCTTAAGCCTGGATCCTTTCCCAGTGCTCTCTCCAGGCCTTATCATATTAATGTTTATTTATTTAGTCTTTTTTTTTTTATTGGAGGACAATTGCTTTACAATGTGTTGGTTTTTGCCATACATCAATGAGAATCAGCCATAATTATGTGTGTGTGTATATATATCCCTTCCCTCTTTTTGTTGTCATTCAGTCATTAAGTTATGTCCAACTCTTTGTGACCCCATGAACTCAACACGCTAGGCTTCCCTGTCCTTCACTATCTCCTGAAGTGTGCTCAAATTCATGTCCATTGAGTCGGTGATGCCATCCAAGCATCTCATCCTCTGCCGCCCCCTTCTCCCCTTGCCCTCAATCTTTCCCAGCATCAGGGTCTTTGCCAATGAGTCGGCTCTTTGCATCAGGTGGCCAAAGTATTGGCGCTTCGGCTTCAGTCCTCCCGATGATCATTCCACCCCTCTAGGTCATCACAGAGCGCCAGGCTGGGCTCCGCGTGCCAGACAGCAGCCTCCTGCCGGTTACCGATTTCGCACGTGGCAGTGCGCACGTCAATGCCACTTTCTCAATTTGTCCCACCCTCTCCTTCCCCTGCTGCACCCATCAGTCCCCTCTCTACATCTGCATCTCCGTTTCTTCTCTGTAAGTAGCTTCATCAGTACTATTTTTCTAGATTCCATGTATATGCAAATGTTTATTTATATGTGCTCTTCCCATAAAGACCTAAGAAGTTTCAGAGGAAGGAGCCACGTACACGGTGGTGAGAAAGAAGGAAATATTCTGACTCTGACTCCTGCTATATTATTGCTGCTTGTCTCTGAGCTTCCTGGCAGCCAGAGGGAAAGGGGAAATACAAAGAGCTCATTTTATTCCCATTAGGTGATAGACTGGAGAGGTCGACCCTTAATGAAAGACAAGTTATCTGGCTCTAAATACTAAAAAGAAATGTCTCAAATGGGATGTTAAGAGCAAAACAGTAGACGGCGCCTTCAGCATCAATTTTAGGAGGTTGACCCAGATGGCAGAGGTCACAGAAACGGGACAGTGTCCATGGAGGCAGATTTTTCCACCTGCCAGGGCTTACCAGGGAGCAACTTGATGTCAGAGGCCGATAATAGTAAATCCTATAAAGCTGTTCATTTAAATTGTGTTTTTAGGGGGACTTCCCTGGTGGTCCAGTGGTTAAGAGTCCGCCTGCCAAACGGGGGACACAGGCCCAATCCTTGGTCCCGGAAGATCCCACATACCAAGAGACAAATAAGCCTGAAAGCCACAACTACTGAGCCGGTGCTCTAGAGCCTGTGCTCTGCAACAAGAGAAACCGCTGCAGTGAGAAGCCTGGGCCCCGCAACGAAGAGCAGCCCCCGCTCACCGCGACTAGAGAAAACCCATGCACAGCATCAGAGACCCAGTGTGGGCAAAAATAAAATAAATACAAATCAGTTGCAATTTGGGGGGCATGTTTCCTGTTCTCAGACACATGACTGAATTCACCAAGCATTTCTGTGTACCAGGCCCAGAGATTTCATAGATGATTAAAGCTCAGAGAAATGCCCCCTGCCAGTGCCTGGCATTGTGCTCAGCTCATGTCAGGTTCTTGTCGCACCCTGGTTGTTTGTATATCACTTTTGCTTTGCCTGCCTTACTGGGTTGTGGCAAATGTCAAAGGAGATAGTTAGCAAGAAAGCAGTGTATGAATGGTATGCAGAACATAGTTCTTCTCCTGAACCCTGCAGAGGCATGTCACATACCTGCTCCATGCTAGCACCAGGACTGGCACCAAGAATTCAAAGACAAAGAAGACATAATCTCCCAATCAAAGGAACTTCCAGACTGGAGGGGCAGATGGATATGCAAATAAATAACAACACTGTAATTGTAGCAAGAGAAGGATGTGTGAGAAACTGAAAATAGAATGGAATCCCAGGGAAGGGGTTTATCAAGGAGGATATGACTGCATGTGGGTTTTGAAGGCTGAATAAGAGTTTTCCCTGTAAAGAGAAGAGGAGCGGGCAAGTGCAAAGCCGTGGAGGTTAGGGAGGACCCAGTCCTTTTTGAGGATTGTGAGGGGTGTCACGTGGTCCCAGCACAGACTACCAGTGCGTAAGTGGTAGGAGAGGAGCCTGAACAAGCCAAAAGTTGTGTTTCAAGTAAGGCTTGGGTCCAGGGAGAGAACCTGATCACTCTCTAGTTGCCACCTCCTCCAGGAAGCTTTCCCTGACCCCACCAGCAGCTTTCCCCTTTTTGGCCCCAATCTTGTGCTGTGATTTTGTGCACATGTCTGTGGAGAGCCGGCATGGGGCATGCTTGTTGGATGAATGGCACCTGTCTGTCTTGCCAGAGACAGCCCAGCTGCTGAGAGACAAAGATTTAGAGAGGTTTGGAGGCTTCTTGAAGGTCAGGTTGTTATGCAGGTTTTAAAAGTACTTTGGGAGGTTTTGAAGAGCCCCGGGAGCTCTCCTTTCCCACCATCTGGTTGCTGTCGGGATACGGTGGGTGTGACTGGGCTGGGCCCAGGACAGGAGGCGGGAATGTGCAGGGTCCCTGCGTAGGCTTGGCTGCAACGTTCGGACTCTGGCCCCGGAGGATGGCATAGGCTGCTCATTGTTCTCCCCCCTCGCTCTCCACTCGGACTGAGCAAGCCGGCCTTGGGAAGGCTTGAGGGATCAGCTTTGGGAGGAGGGTGGCAGCTACCCCCACCCCACAACAGACCATCACACGGTCAGCCAGCATCCTTACCGAGAACGCTGGGAACGCAAAGCCCCTTCTCCTACACCCCATCAAGTGAGGGATGCAGGGCTCAGAATTTGGAGCCCTGGGGACGGGTGTCCAGCTACTCTTTCATTGGGTAAAGCCTGGCAAGTCCACTACCCTCTCTGTATCTGCAGCTGTAAACAGCTGGAATTGATGCAGAGGCCCCTGGAAACCACAAGGGTAAATAAAAGAAGAAACCAGAATTACGAGGAATTATTTCCTTTTTTTTTTTTTTTCAGAGAAGGCAATGGCACCCCACTCCAGTACTCTTGCCTTGAAAATCCCATGGACGGAGGAGCCTGGTAGGCTGCAGTCCATGGGGTCGCTAAGAGTTGAACACGACTGAGCGACTTCTCCTTCACTTTTCACTTTCATGTCTTGGAGAAGGAAATGGCAACCCACTCCAGTGTTCTTGCCTGGAGAATCCCAGGGACGGGGGAGCCTGGTGGGCTGCGGTCTATGGGGTTGCACAGAGTCAGACACGACTGAAGCCACTTAGCAGCAGCAGCAGCATTTCCTTTTTTAAAGAGTTGTTTTTTTTTTTTGATGTAAACTGTTTTGTGAAGTCTTTACTTTGTTACAATATTGTTTCTGTTTTATGTTTTGGTTTTTGGCCACAGGGCACATGGGATCTTAGCTCCTCAGTTGTGCATTAAACCCACACCCCCTGCATGGCTAGGTCTTAATCATTAGGCCACCAGGCAAGTCCCCAAGACAGTAATTTCAGTGGCGAAGGACTGAATTCATTGTATGATGGTCAATGCGTTGGCACTTCTCACTGCATCCTCACAGCTGTGCATGTGGGCCAGTTCTGTTCAGCTCTTGCACATGGTAGGGTTAATCTCTTTTCTTCCTTGTAATGGCTGGGACCATTCGACTAGTTCTTTCCGGTGAGTTGTGATCGGAAAAGTCCAGGCCGATGCATTTCATAGCTAGTGCATGCCTCACCACCGTCTCCTGCCTTCTGCCTCAATGACCAGCCCAGCTCCAGAAGGTGGCTGCTCCATCAGCCTGGGTCCCCGAGATGACATGGAACAGAGCCAAACCGCAGTGGACACGAGGCATGAATCAGAAACAAGCATTCCGTATTACAAGCCACTGAGATTTTGGAATTGTTTGTGACTACGACAGAATTTAACCCATCTTGACTGATACAGTTTCCAGTTCACAGGTGAAGAAACAGGAGCCCATAGAGATGGACTTGTTCAAAATTGCACAGCTGTAACACCCAGGTTGGAGACTCTAGAGCTCGTGTCACTTGTCTGGGAGGCTACCACGAGGATCTTTTGCTTGGGTGGAGGTCTGTCCTTTGAGGCCACTTTCAGACCTGTCAATCTTTCTTTGGCGGCAAAGAAACTCGGGTACAGACACAAGAGGGGGTGGTCATTGCCACTTTGGGCCACTAGAGGGCAGCTGAACCCAAGCTTGCAATTACAGGGCAGGCAGTTTTCTCTGGCTCCCCCAGAATGGAAGAGAGAGCTGGGGAAGATGGGCAGTAGGAATACGAAGATGAACAGGACTCATACCTTGTTTTCAAGGCCCTAACATTCTGGCATGGAGCAAGATGGAGGAGTTCTAGACCTTCAAGAGGCCACATGAAGGCATCTGGTCCCTATTTAAAAAGGCAACTTGAGGCCCAGATGGGCAAGAGATCTGATAGAAGCTGCACACCGAGTCTCTGGCCAAAGAGAGAGAAGCTAAGGCCCCTGACTCCAGCTCAGGGTTTCTGCATCTCAGAGATAATGCGATCCAGTGGGGTGGGTGGTAAAATCTCCCCCTCAACACAACCTATCCAGAAAGAGCTGTGCCAGCCCCTCCCCCAGCCTCCTCTGTTCTTCCGGGAACCAGGCTGGTCCTCAGGCCTCAAAGGCAGGGGAGAAAGGAAGAGAACTTCAGGCAGATCCCCTCCCCCACCCAACTTTCCAGCAGGTTGCCCTGGCAACCCCAGCACAGCCAAGTTTGAAAACCTAAAGATGGAGGGGGAGAGAATGGATAAGAAGAGGGACAGTTCCTAGGTCCACATATCCGCCATTCATTGAATCATTTTTTTTCCTTTCATTCATTCATCCTACAGAAACTTAAGAGGCTAGTCCTTGCCAGGCCCTGGGGGAAGACTCAGAGAAGAATAAAATCCAGGCCCTTCAGAACTGTGCTGTCCAATATGATGACCATAAATTAAAATGAAATAAACATTCAGTTCCGGGTCACTGTAGCCCCATGGTAAGTGCTCACTAGCCGCGTGTGGGCAGCAACCATCACATTGGACAGCACAGATATAGAATGCTCCCATTATCGCAGAAAGTTCTATTGGCCAGTGCGGCCCCAGAAGCTCGCTAGCTAAGGAGAGCAACATGTGGGAAAATGGACCAGACCATACAGCATGGTGTGGGCCGCCATGACCTCATCAGGAGAAAGCAGGGGATGAGGCGAAGAGCGAAGGAGATGCCGGAAGAATGCTGAGTCTAGTTCCTGGCTCGGGTCAGTGCTCAGTGTCCGCTGTCACCACACTACAGTTCCTGTAAGGATTGTTTACATCATCTCTCTGAACAGGCTGCATGCTCCTCCCCAGCCCTGAGGTAGTGCCAGCACATAGTAAGTGTTCAGTAAACGGTAGCTATCATTCGCACCATAATTATTAAGACAATTCCTATGACTCATTGGAAAAGACCCTGATGCTGGGAAAGACTGAAGGCAGGAGGAGAACGGGACGACAGAGGGTGAGATGGTTGGGTGGAATCACCGACTTGATGGACAGGAGTTTGAGTAAGCTCTGGGAGTTGGTGATGGACAGGGAGGCCTGGCCTGCTGCAGTCCATGGGGTCGCAAAGAATCAGACATGACTGAGCGACGGAACTGAACTGATTCCTATGAAACAGACAGAAGAGGACACCCAGCCCAGCCCAAGGGCCAGGGTCTGCAGACAGACCGCAATGCCAGTGCCGGGCTGGGAGGCCTTGTGGGTTTCCTCAACCCCATGGAAGGGTCATCTTCGCAGGCTCAGGGGCTCAGTACAGGGTCTGGCTGGAGTGAGCACAGGCTCGGGGGACAGTTGTTGAAGCAGACAGCCCCTGCTTTAGTCTCTAGCTTGCTCCACGAAAGACTTCAGGTGGGTGGGCAAGACGGTCTGAGGGTCAGAGAGCTGAACAGGGCGCGCGGCGATGCAGAGGGCAGGCGCAAGGGAGGTCAGCTCCGGGACCACCAGAGTACGGCTGTGTTTGGAGTCTCCCTGTTCTTACTGCAGACATCTCTCCGAGGGTCAGAGTCTGGGGGAGACAGAGGAGATTTGGGGAGGGTAGACAGCAGGGCACCACCCCCCAGGTGCCCTTGAGTCCAGGGCAGCCCAGCTTGGCCGTTACGAGCCTCCCATGGCCCTTTGGGATTCCAGAGGCTCAGAGCAGCCATTCACTGACGCCCACTGCCGAGAAGCCAGCCCCTCCCTACCCTGGAGCCCAGCCCAGCTGGGGACATCGCTGGGACAGGTTAGGAGAGGGCCAGGCCCTGGGCCTAAGACCACAAGCCTGGATGCTGAGCGAAAGCCCATGAGGGGACCAGAGGGATGAGGCCCCTGAACCGGTCAGAGCTGGCCAGAATCTGGGTGTGGAGGCGGTGAGGGCCCTGCCCTGGAGTCCGCTTCCCGGACCGAGAACCTTCAGACCTTTCTTGTTCTCTGATCAAGGCGGGTGAGTCTTTGTGGCTGGGGGGCGGACAGGACCAAGTGATT